>NC_136494.1:131089258-131689258 GCF_053919585.1 Euprymna scolopes | reverse complement strand
TTCAGTATGACGAAGGAAGTGGATGGATCTCAGGACGACTAATCAATAGCACAAAAAAAATCTTGATTGTTTAAATAAACGGTTTAGTGTCGTGTAAAGACTGTAGAAACAAAGAAGAAATGGGCATCCTTTTACCATCGGATAAAAGTTTTAAAAAAGAAATAAAAGCAGTAAAGTGAGTGCAAAATGGCAAACTGTGTGAACGACGGTCGAATTTAGAAGGAACTGATATAGAAATTTGAAAGAGGAATACGTGTGCTAGTGCTTGCAACAGAATATGAAATAGCAAAATCAACTATGTACTATTTTTAAACCTAAAGATGCTATTAAAGCTAGTAATGTAACTAAAGGTATGACTACAATTACTAAAACAATGGGCACAGTTACTAGAGGAAGTAGAAAAGTTAATTTGTATGTAAAGCAATTGGTGGGAGCTGGAGACAATATAAGTGAGAAACGTGTGTGCCAAAAACAAAACATGTTTACAATGATTTATTGAAATTAAATCCTTTCACAAGTAAGGAGAAATTTGAATTTAAAGCTAGCAGAAGATGGTTTGAGAAATTCAAGAGGAGAAATAGTATTTGTAGCATCGTATGACATGGAGAGGCAGCAAGTTCGGATAAAGCAGCAGCAGACACGTTCAAAAGTTTGCAAACTATGTAAAAGAGAATGTGTATTTATCTCAACAAATTTTTAATTGTGATGAGACTGGGTTATTTTGGAAGAAAATGCCAAACAGGACCTTAATTACACGATAAGAGAAATCACTTTAGTGGACATAAACCTATGAAAAATAGGTGCACACTATTATGTGCAAATGCCAGCAGAGATTGTAAGGTGAAGTCATTGCTTATCAATCATTCTGAGAATCCTCGGTCTTTCAAATCACACAAAGTAATCAAAAGTAATTTAGCCGTTATGTGGTGAACAAACTCTAAAGCTAGGTTTACCAGGCAGTTATTTACTGAATGTGTTTTACAAGTGTATATCCCTACTGTTGAAAAATATTTGGGAAAGAAAACCTTGCCTAAACAATGCCTCTTGATAATGGATAATGCTCCTGCCCATCCTCCATCTTTGGAAGCGGATTTAACAAGAAAATATGATTTCATAAAAATCATGTTCTTGCTTGCTAATACCACCCCTATAATTCAACCAATGGACCAGCAGTTTATTGCTAATATTAAGAAGGCTTGCACAGTTCTTGTTTAGAAGATGCCTCGAGGTAACCAAAGACACTGAACTGAGCCTACGTGATTTCTGGAAAAATTATTTTAATATCGTCCGCAGCATAATTTTTGTTAATAAAGCATGTTCTTATGTCTCTTATAAGACCATGGATTCTGCTTGGAAGAAATTGTGTTACAGAATGTGAATTTGAAGGATTTGACGATAGTGTGGGTTTCAGTAAGGAAGCTGCATATGTGGAAGCTGAAGCAATCGTGGAGGATATTGTGTTTCTTGGTAAAAGCTTAGGTTTGAAGGTGGACATCAATGATGTTGAGGAACTACTGGAAGAGCATGCATCTCAGCTGACAACAGAACTTTATCTTCAAAATGAACAAAATAAGTCTGTTGAGGAGGAACATTCAGAGGAAGAGGAAAGGAAGGAAGATGCAACAAGTGGAATGATATCAAAGCCTTTGTGGTTAAATATCATCCAGATATTGCTACAACCAGTAGACATGTAGACATTTTTAATGACAATGTCATGTGCCATTTTCGCAAAGTGTTGGACAATAGAAAAAAAACAAGTTTCATTGAAAAAAATATTTATTTCTTAAAACATTTTTATCTATAACTAAAATTAATAAGTCTCTTTACTATAATATCTATCTATAATATCCTTATAGATGATATAAAAGTAAATAGTCTTATTATTTGACCCTCTAATTTACATCAGCGTATATTAGATGGCAATGCTGGAAAAAAGTCACTCGTTCACTAAATACTTGGAGTGACATTAAAGAATTTTGGAGATTGGTTGAAGCAACATAGACTGCATGAGAGAAATGAATAGCTAAGTGAAATATGTGATTTGTTCAGTTATGATGGCTAATGAAAACAATTTAAACAGAATTGCTTTCGAATATAATTCAATCCCAGAACTAAATAATATTTTAACATGTATTTCTGGGGATAATTATAGGAAATAGCCTTAGGAAAACAATGTTAATTTATAACACGATCAGCCGGTCACTGGGGTATGACTGGCCTCACGTGTTACACTAAATGTCTTAGAAACGATCCCATAATGATGTGAAGATGGGCCAGTCATTAGCGTCTGCGTATCGAGAAGAAAAGCATACCTGAGATGTTGGATGCGGGTGTGTGGCTTCTTTATTCTCTCAAGACGACATCTTCACCCTGGTGGTATTCTGGTAGGAATCTTCTTCCTTTGTCCTCTGGACTGCTTTGTTGTTTAATGGAGACATTTATGACAGACACAAGAAAACACACAACACGACACAATCTTAGTATTTGAGAAATACAATAAAGTATTTATTCTACAAAATGTATACAATATATACACCAAGACAATTTACAATTGATAATCTTCAAAATTAAACTAACTAACCTTACTAATGATGAGAGGAGGGAGGTGCTCCCCCTCCTCTCATTTACAGAGGAACAGAAAATATGTGCTCACCTCATGCTGTCTGGACGAAAGAAGCCAATAGAGGAAAGGGAATTCTGGGGTTGCATTACTGTGTGTCCTTCCGCCTACAGCCAAATTACCACCTGGCCATGCTGAAGAGTATATTAATAACCATGGCACTGAGATATACTACTACATCTCTCCCTATGCAATCTGAAATTTATGAGTATTCATAAATTTCAGAAGTCCTTAATTTTCTGTTGATGGTGCGTCAACCGGCCATCAGCAATCAATCTCCCCATGCTCTTCGTTCCGTCAGGAACTCAGTGAAGCAATTTATTTTTTTCCGCTAGGTCCCTGCTCAACTAGTATACCGCTTCAAATACTCGCCCTCCATTGAGGCAGAGAAAAAAAGGAGGAATTTCAACCTCTTAGCATAATATAACTTAGACCCACAGGTCCTCATGTTTTCAGTTACTGGATTTATACTTTCTTCAGCAACCAGTATAATGTATTTTAACCAAGCCAGAGTTTATGTGAGTTCATCACGCTGACCTATACATATTTCAATTTATTCTGCATCAACTTATCAGTTGCTTTATTACAATGAACCAGAGTTACATGACTTCATCTCGATTTTGATGATCACACCGATTACAACATCAATTTCCTCCTGTAATAGACAAAAAAAACCATCTAAAAACCAACTACTACTACTGGGTTTATTGCTCCCCTTGGAAACCAGTATAGTTTATTTTAATAAGTCAGGATTACGTGACCTTGTCACGCCGACCTATATGGATTTAGTTGAACCTCTGTCTTCGGAGCTCCTAATTCGATTTAATTCTGTTAGAGCAAGGAGTCTGCCATCGAACGACTAATAGAAACCATCCACAACAGAATATTTATTAATTATTCAAGGATTAATTAACGAAGGGCACTCAGCCTTCATGAGTTGGAATACTCAATTAGGGCAAAATTGTTTCACAAAATAAATGATTCAGAAACACGAATATACATCAAATCAATGAAATAGGGCGTTAACAATTTGTTTTGGTTTCTTAAAAAAACATTTTTTAAAAATCATTTCAAAGCACCTCTGTCACAATTAGAATTTGTTTACACAATTTTTTTTCAAGTTATTTCATTCATAATTAGCTTACTACCAAATTTCAGGGTACATTTAAAAATTTTTTTTTTTTTTCAAAACAACTTTCTTCACAAAAGATCATTAAAATTTCATTCCAAAATTTAAAAATTATTTCAAGTATTTAGTTCATCATGAAAATCAAATTTACTTCCCAAAAAACCATTAAAAATTCCGAATTTAATTTAGTTTACTTCTTTCCAAAGTAATTCATTTATTATTAAAAACAATCTTCTTAAAAGATCATAGAAAATTCATTTTGAATCAATTTACCCTTCACAATGAAATTCAGAGACATCACAAGTTTTTTTCATTTCGTAATTAGTGTTTTTAAAATTCAGTGTACATTTAAAATTATTTAATTTATTCTTAAAATTAATTTCTTCTTATAGACCATTATCAAGGTCATTTCGAATTTAGAAACCTTTCACGTTAATTAACTTTTTTTTTCAAAGTAATTAGTTTATTATTTAAGAGCAACCCTCTTTCTAAAAGATCACTTACAGAGATCACTTCTAATTAATCAACTCTCGCCACACCTGGAAGCTATATTAGTTAATGACCAGTTCTGCATAACTTAACAGCTTGAGAAAAGCACACACATATATATATATATATAGAGAGAGAGAGATATCTTTTTGCATTTACTGGAGAGACTTTTTTTTCGTCTCTGTTTTTTTTCTTTTTCGTAGAGGGACATATTTCTTTTTTTTTTTTTTTTCTTCAATCGAAGGGTTATTTTTTCAATATTCTTTTTTTCTCTTGTGTGAGTAAGGGTTATTCTGTGTGTGGATGTAGGAAGGGTACACTTTTTTTTTTTCAATCGAAGGGTTATTTTTTTCAATATTCTTTTTTCCTCTCGTGTGAGTAAGGGTTATTCTGTGTGTGGATGTAGGAAGGGTACACCTTTGTTTTTCTATATCGATCTTTTGGATGTAACTTTTTGTTTCTCTGTAGGTGCAAAACGAAGTTGTTGTTTTTTTTCAAGTTCTGAATTTTCTGAGTGCATTTTTTGTTTGCGTTTGTGCGCATGTTTGTATTGGTCTGCCATTTTTTAATTTTTATTTTTAAATTTCTTTTAAACCGTGCTTTTAGATATTCCTTTATTGTCTAAAGTCCTTTCTTCTGCCTAAAATATTCAATTCGTTCAGTTTTTAAAAACATAGACCTTAATTTTTTTTTTATTCGTCTAGTAGCTATTATCTTTAGTTATGCCGTGGATTTTTTCAGAGTCAATCTTTCGTCTAAAGGCAACATTTATAACAGATGGTGCCGTAATCGACTTAAACCTGGCAGGGTCGAAATTATTTCCATGTTGGAAAATATTATATCCTAGTCAAAAGGGCTCCATTTATAACACGATCCGCTGGTCACGGGCGTATGACTGGCCTCACGTGTTACACTAAATGTCTTAGAAACAGTCCATGATGATGTGAAGATGGGCCAGTCATTAACGTTTGTGTATCGAGAAGAAAAGCATACCTGAGATGTTGGATGTGGGTGTGTGGCTCCTTCATACTCTCAAGACGACATCTTCACTCTGGTGGCATTCTAGTTGGAATCTTCTTCCTTCCTCATCCGGACCACTTCATTATTTAATGGAGACATTTATGGCAGACACAAGAAAACACACAACACGACACAATCGGCATATATGAGAAATACAATAAAGTATTTATTCTACAAAATGTATACAATATATACACCAAGACAATTTACAATTGATAATCTTCAAAATTAAACTAACTAACCTTACTAATGATGAGAGGAGGGAGGTGCTCCCCCTCCTCTCATTTACAGAGGAACAGAAAATATGTGCTCACCTCATGCTGTCTGGACGAAAAAGAAGCCGATAGAGGAAAGGGAATTTTGGGGTTGCATCACTGTGTATCCTTACGCCTACAACCAAATTACCACCTGGCCATGCTGAAAAGTGTGTTAACAACCGTGACACTGAGATATAGTGCCACAAATTGACTCGGCTCTGTAATCTATATAAATGATCAATTTAAAAAATATATTACATATATTTTTTTACGTCCAAGGATGGAGTACTGCTGCCACATCTGGGCAGCTGCTGCTAAAAACAGCCTATCCTGCCTTGACAGTGTACAAAATAGACTTCATGGTTTAGTGGGTATGCCCTTTTCTCTTCCCTGCAACTGCTCTGCCACAGAAGAGACGTTGCAAGACTGTCTTTTTTTTATCTTTATTTCCATGGCAGGTGCTCGTCTGAGCTCCAATCCCTCGTCCCCCCTCGCCAATCTTTCACGAGAAACACCCATCTGGCTGAAGCTACTGTCAATACTTTTCCCCACTCTTTATCTGTGCCTAAATCCGAACGTAGATTCCATGAGCAAAGCTTCTTTTTTAGAACTGCACGTTAGTGGAACTCTCTGCCGCTTGCCCGTTTCCCACCTAACTACAACCTGGACGTCTTCAAGTCCAACATAAACAAACTCCTGACAAACCGCCCCCTTAAGTAAGACACACTATCAAACCCCCCAATACTAATGATTACTGGGATACTATCATTGATTACTGTACATGCAATAACCCTTATCCCTGAATGGCCTTCGGACTTGATAAGTGGTGATCCCCATGTAAAAAAAAACAAAAAAAACTAACTCATAATGGAAGTAGAGGTTAGTAATAGTACAAAAATATACTCACGGGGCGTAATAAACACAAACCTTTGTTACATTTTCTGGGGAAACTATGAGGCCAATTTTATACTACTACTCTCTTCCTTCCTTTATCTCTCTCTCTCTCTCTCTCTCTCTATATATATATATATATATATATATATATATATATATATGTTTGAAAAAACAGGTTACCTTGTAGACTTGTATATAACCTTGTTTATCGGCTGTTTTCACTGCTGTGATATTTCATACCAGTCTGTAGGTCATCTCATGTCATCAGGAGAGAATAGGCATCGTTATATTGTTATATATATATAGATAGATAGATTCAGTATAGTAGATTTGCGTTAGATTAGTATCATATTAACGCCTGTTTGAAAGCTAAGTGTCGTTACAGCGCAATGTGAGCAATTGAAAAAACTTGAAACACAACGTCAGTTAATCGTAATAATGTGTTTCACATAGGTAGGATCTTCAGAAAAACTGAACATTTTAGCAATAACTCAGAGACAATGTAAAAACTTCATGTTCGGGAAGTGGTAGGCTTCCATTTGGGAAGAGTGGAAGGGATGTCTCTTTCTATCATTTTTGAAGGAGGACACTGATCTCTTGAATCCATTGAACTTTCTAGATAATTCTTGTACAATGTATGATTTTAGAAGAGGTTGTTAAATCTTCCGGGGTTTCAATTTTATTCATATTTTCAAACCATGTCCTCATCTGCCTCCACATCTGAACCCCACACATTCGCTACATTCCCATTTCTCTTTACCAATTTCTATGCATCAAACTACATAGAAAAATGTGCTTTGACTATATTATATACTACCATCCTAAACAGAACCAGAATTCCATAAACAACTAATGTATTCCATATACAGATAGTAATAGCAGTATAATTACTAAAATATTTAATACTGGCAGGATACGTAGAAATCCCACAGAATGAGGATATATATTTAATAAACAAATATGTATTGACAAATGAGGTATATTTTTCAAGATAATGCAAAAAATAGTTTTGGGGACAAAAAAATCCAATAACACTGAGGTCAGTCGAAGATAAAGGTCAATGTGTGTACGGTAGTTATTGGGGCAATAGCGTAGCAATCGTTTGTTGTGGAGATTTGATAGAATCAGATTTAAGAGGATGGTTCAATAAGAACTTGTTTACGTTAGACTTGAAGACGACAATATTGTAATCAGAATACATACCATATATATATATATACCATTAATAGTAGTATAAAATATATATCTATAGCACTTAAGTTACACAGATTCGTTCATCAGTTAACCTTACAAGTAATCATCATTTTTTGGCGTTCATTGGATACTAATTTAAGAGTCATGGAATTAAAATCGTAAAAGTTTTGAAATTTCACTAGTTTAGCTGCTTAGACGTCAAAATACTTCACATAGCACTCTCGGCAGTTTTTTGTGTTTTTTTTTTTGTTTGTTTTTTTTTTTTTCAAGAGAATTCTACAAAGATTTGAAAGTGAGCGTAGTATTCATGGAACATTCATTTTCTTTTTTTATTTTAATACTAAAATATAAGAGAAGTTGCAAAAATAACCAAAGATTATGTTAAACGATGTGTATATATATATATATATATATATATATATATATATATATATATATATACGGAATTTATCATACAATTTGGATGTGAAATTCAATATCCTTTTCATTTTGAACCAATATAAAATTTCCCTTACTCTATTATTTAAAAACTTTTATGATTTTCCATGTTTATTGTATTTAGAAAATTAGGTATAAACCATTTATAACATTTGCTAATATTTTCTCCTGATGAGATGGGTAGACATCGAAAACCTATAGTTTAAGGATGTATACTTTTTGAATTGTATTCTTTGTCTTGCATATAATAAAAGCACTAGATTTTAAATTGAACCATTTCACGTCATAGAATTTAAACTACTAATTCATGATTTATTTGCTCTATCTGGTATATTAAGCAATTTTTTATTCAGCTGAGATTGTCTTTATAAAATATTACAGCCAATATTTTGTAAGACCAATAATCACTGGATTTCCATACCAGTAGATCTATTGCATTACACTATTCTGAAGTGTGTATGTATATATATATATATATATATATATATTACATTACATTTTCACCCCAAACAAGGCACATTGCCACTTTGGTGTAGGGGGCGACTATCAGGGTCAGCAACTATTGGGGCACTATGTAGGGATTTGGGCAGCAAGATGTCGGTTCACGTTGCACTTGAACTTCTGCATGTCAGTACAGTTAGGGAAGCAGGATCCTGGAATGGAATTCCAGAGTCTAGCGGTTCTGGGGAAGAAACTACTGGAGTAGAAAGATCTTTTACATCTAGGGATCTCTGGTGTGGGTGGGATTTAGCTGCCTGTCGGGTTTGTCGAGGGTGTCTGCGTTGTTGGGGCACAAGTGTCTGCAGTTCGTCAGAGCATTCACCATTAAAATACTTGTAGAACAAGCAGAGGGACGCAACGTTTCGTCGATGGGACAGAGGCTGAAGTTTAGATGCCAGTTCAGGGCCTATCAGATTGGCGACTCTTTTTTTAACCTTGTCTAGGAGCGAGAGACTAGTAGTAGACGCACCAGCCCAGATGTGACAACAATACTCCATACATGGGCGAATGGTGGCGTTATAGAGATACAGGATACTTTCAGGTGTCAGTAGTTTTCTAGCACGGTAGAGAGAGCCTACCTTTTTCGCAGCGGCCCTGGCAATGTTTTCAATATAATTGTTCCAGCTCATGTTTCCTGTGAACGTTAGGCCAAGCAGTTTGAAAGATGTACTCTCAGACAGGGAGTCACTGGCCATTGCTATTGGTGGCAGAGAAGGTTTCTTGTAGTTATTGAAGGAAACCAGTTTAGTCTTGGCAGCATTGAATGTGACCATCCATTTATGTCCCCATTCCACTACAGATTCGAGGTCATCCTCTAGTGTTTTTGCTATTTCTTTAGATATGTGTTCATTTGTTTTCCTGTCATGCCTGTTATAGAGTCTAGTGTCATCAGCATGGATACCCATCTCAGAGGCAGTTTTCTCGGGGAGGTCATTAATAAATATCAGGAACAATAAAGGTCCAAGAATAGACCCTTGAGGCACTCACGCATTTATATCACACTGTTTAGATGTTCGACCGTCGAGGACAACCTGGATTTTTCTCTTATCTAAGAAGGATTTAATTATGCTAAGTATTCTACCAGTGATACCGTATGATTTAATTTTCCTGAGTAGACCCTTGTGCCATACCCTGTCAAAAGCCTTAGATATATCTAGAGCTATCGGCTCTGCCCTCCCCCGCTTTGTCCAGTGAATGGTATATACGTTCAGAGATTAGTGAGGATATCAGCTGTGGAACGGGCTTGTCTAAATCCATATTGTTTGTCAGTCAGAAGTTTAGCATCTGTAAGGTGCCGGACTAGAGCATGGTTAATTATGGTCTCAAATATTTTGGCGAAAAGTGGGAGGAGGCTAATTGGGCGATAATTTGATGGGTCAGTTCTTTCGACAGAATTCTTGAATATTTGTACAACAGAAGCAGTTTTCCAACAGCCCGGAAAGCATGATTCATTAAGGCATTTGTTGTAGAGTTTGGAGAGAACTGGAGCTACTTCGGTTGAGCACTTTTTTAATAGCACAGCTGGGATGAGATCAGGTCCACATGCTTTCGAAGTGTCAAGGTTTTTTATGATAGCGTGTACCTGAGCAGGGGTGATTTTTAGATCGTCTAGCGTGGCGTCTGTCCGCAAAGGAAAGTCAGGCAGGGGGTGGTTGGTAGGGTCCAGTGTGGAGTTCAAGACAAACCGGCTGGCAAGCATATTAGCTTTGTCGGTTGCTGAGCAAACAACCTCGTGATTGTTGGTTAGCAGGGGAATTGTGGATTGCCCATTATTTACTACACTATTGTAGATTTTCCAGAAGTCACGAGTTCCTAATTTTTGTGCTTCGATGCGTTTTTTAGTGGTTTCAGTAAATTCTCTCTTAGCTGTCGCTATTTCTTTCTTAACATTACTTCTGGCTTCTATATACTTCTGTTTGTTTGAACTGGATTTATGTCGGTTAAATCTGCGGTATGCATGCTGCCTTTGAGCAATGGCAGTTGCGCAAGTCGAAGTAAACCATTGGGGAGAGTGGGGCTTGCTATAAAATTTCCGCATGGGAACATGTGCTTCCAGTGCTGCTTTGAACCATTCAGTGGTCTCATTTGCGCACTGTTCAGCAGGAAGAGAAAAAATATTTCCCCATGGGGCATCTCTAATAAGATCTCTGATGGCTTCCCAGGCAGTCTTTTTATAATATCTTATTGTTTTGAGCACTGGCTCTTCAGTTTTGGGTCTAGAATTTAGGGCAATTTCTACCATAATCACTGCATGGTCAGCGTTCCCGAGTGGGCTGTGGGCATTTGTTGTACAATCCTCGGGAACTGTAGTCAGAAACAGATCTAGAAGTGATGCTTGTTGTACTTGCTGGTCAGGGAAACGGGTTTGAAGTGTAACCATTTGTGATAGGGAGTGAGATATAGCAAAACTATGTGTTGTGCTGCCCGCTGCATCTGTGTAAGTAGAGAATCCAAGCCAGATTTTGTGGTGAACATTAAAGTCACCAAATACATGGACTTGTGCGCTTGTGTCGAGGGAGAGTGCTGTGTCTATACTGTCAGAGACTTTGTATATTATGGTGCAGTCCTGGGTCGAGGGAGAGTGGTAGAGAAAATAAAAGTAGCTAATGTTGTGTTGTATGTTTAATCTAAAGCACATAAAGGCTTGATCGTCCGTTTCTAGGTTTGTTTCTCTAGTCAGGGGGAGGGTGTTAAGAATGTAGATTCCAAGTCCGTGCATATGTCTGTCAGAGTCCTTACGGCAGAGTGGGAGATAGCCAGGCATGTTAAAGTAGTTAGAGGGGATGGAGGAGTTTAGGTTAGTCTCGCTTAGTGCTAAGATATTCGGGGTATTTGTTAGGAGAAATGCTTCAACATCAGCTAAAGTAGTTCTAAGCCCACGGATGTTAGTGAATGCAAGCCTCAAGGGAGGAGGCAAGTTGAATTTGTTTGTCCCTAGGCCTGGTTTAAGCTTTTTTTTTTTTTTTTATTGTAGTGTCATCATGTTTTTAAAGAGTTTCAGTTAGGTGAGAGGGAGCTGAACAAGAGGTTATGCGGGATATCAGACATGCAACACAATCTGACCATATATATAATGGAAAAGAACAAGCCAAAATTATATATTCATTAACGTTTTTTTTTTTTTCATTTTAATAATTTAATGAAATAGTTCATTTGCAAAGATAACACACAAGTACACTATTTAAAAATATGTGGTGCATTTGTGGCATGAAAAGAATGTTTTTATTCGATTTTGAATGAACCATCGCTGTTGAATTAAGTCTTTGGTGCAGTTATAAAATGGAATGAGTGTTATTTTTGTTTTGTTTTATTATAGATTTCATGTACAAAGTTTTGTTAAAAATGTTCAAAACATCTAATGTTGTTTTGTGCAGTTATTATTACTTTGCTAATTAACATTTTTCCCACAATTGGTTCTTACATGGGACATCATTTTTGAAGTAGTATAGAATTCATAATTTTATTACAAATTCGATTTTCATCACACATTTGCATTAAACCAATTCTTTCCAGTATTCTTGTATATTGCTTTCATATAAACTGCAAAAAGTATTTATGTAGTCTACAAGCTATGATAAAATTATATTAAAAAAAAAAAAATTGAAATGTCAGTTCTATGATCAGCATGATAAAGATTAAAGGAGTTATATTGTAGAAACCGTTACATTGTTTAATTTTGTTAAATTATAATACGTACTGTTAAAATGTCTAATCCAATATTTATTTATAATGAATTCAATGGGTCTAGCTTGTTCACCAACAAATATCGCATGGCAACTATTGCATTGGGCAGTTCATTAGATGTCGGTGTTTTAGACAAATGTTTTTTGTTTGTTTTATGATTTGTGATGAGTTTTATTGCACCGTCACGTCTAAACAGCACAGGTATGAATAATTCACATTATAAATCTTCAAAGCAAAACATTTCAAATCATATGTTTTACGTAAATGTGCATCTAGAAATATTAAAAATTTATATTAAAATATAATAAAATGATGAATGAAGGTTTAGATGTAAATTACTTTGGATTTTGTAAGTGCCTTAAATTGAATTGTTATAACAATATTTTACCTTTCAATGTTTGTTTTTATCATTGAAGAAAATAACTATTTATTCCTCTTTCAGCCTTACAGAGTTAATTATTATAGGAAAATGACAGTTTTTAAAAAACATAAAAGACAGGATGTTATTTATTGTTTATTCAAATATTTCATCAGTTTAGACACTTGAAAAAACGATTTTTTAAGTTCAACTCATCATTCATATCTCTCCATATTCCTGAGGAAATATTTGCATTTATTAAATAGAAAAGGCCAGTGTCTTTATATATTGGGGGGGGGGGGATTTTACTATTCATCGATCAAAAACTTAAAAATGCAGAGAAGTAAAAGCAAAAAAAAAGCTGAACATCCCCCTTTCTTGTAAAATAAACAGCTGCCAAGCAATCAATATATTTTAATAGGAACTGTACACAATTTATCACGAGAGAGAAACTAGGCTTTGTTTAATCAAGTGTGCGAACTAATTCTCTCTTTAAAACTCTTATGGAGATATCTCCATTTTCTTTATCAGTGTTCTTTTTTTTGTCTTTTCAATTTTTATCATTTTATTTGCGTTTGTTGACGTTTGTATTTTGTGTCTTTATTTTCATTTTACTCTCCCTTGTTTTAGGCCCTTCCTCTTTTTCCCCCCTTTTCAACTTGAACATTATTTTCATCATAGCTTTGCACTGATTTGAATGTTCTTTCCGTCTTTTCACTTATCCTTCTTTCTGCTTCGAATGTAATAAACTCGGTTCTTCTTCGTTATTGTAGTGAAATTCGAGAACCGAAAAAATGAGTTTTCCGTGAAAAAAAAAAAAAAAAAAATAAATAACTACTTAGTGTTTTTACCCATTTTTATAATAAGCAACGTTATCTACCTAATTGTCATGTTAGTTAAATATTTCTGAAATATTGCATAAAACACCTATTTCTATGATTCAACGAAAAAGTTGTTTCACAATGTTAGTTTTGTCACATGTGAGGTAAACACAAGGGTAATAACTAATTGACCTAAGTTCTCAAAAATTATTTACCCCTTTTCTAATATAGTGCTCTTCACTTATGTAAGCTAAAATTGCTAATTTCTGCAAAAAAAAATTTTTTTAATAATAAATTTCGTACCTCATCGTTTTTCATAATTTTGGGTTATTTTCATTACTCCGACATGACAATTAAGTAGATACAATTGGTTTCATTTGAAATTTAATATTCCAATTTTTGAATTTCGCAACAATAACGTAGGAAAAACATAAACTCATTATTTCATCCTTAAGTTCTTTCTTTTACTTTATTATTCATGTCCGCTTTTTAGAGTCTTCTTATTCTCCTTGAATTTTTTCCTTTTTATTTCCCTTTTTATCATGTTTATTAATTACTTTCTCTAATTGTCTTTTCCCTTTTTGTCTTTCCTTTGTTACTCTCATTTCTAAACAAATCTTCCTATATTTTTCCACAAACATTTGTTCACATTTCCACTAATGTAATCCATTCTTATCTTGTTTGTCGAATTCCATTTAATTTCAAGGTTCAAAAATCTACTCGTTTTCCTTTTATCTTTTTTTTCAGGTTCAATCTTTCCCTTTTCATCTATTATCCTTTGGTCTGTTGTAGCCTCCTTTTTGGTTCTCATTTTATTTATTTTCTGACCTACAAAAATAAAATCGAAAACCAAAAATGTCTCCGAACTTTTTTGTTTGCTCTGATTCAACCAAGTATGTTTTTAAAAATCATTTACAATAGTTATATATGACCAGCACTCAACTAAATCTCATAAAACAAAACTTCTCTGCGAAATAACCATGATCAAACATCATGTTTCATAGAAAATGATTAAACATTTATTTTAATTCACCTACAATGAACTGTTTCGAATCCATCTTCTCATTTGTTTGCTATTCTTTCTTTCTTCATCTTTTTTGGTTTATTATTCAACGGAAAAACATTGTTTTTTTAGCTCTTCTATTTGTTTCAAATAAAATGAAATGTTATATTTTATAACTTCTAAATGTAGAAATGGGTTTTGAAATTGATCATCAGTTGATTAAATTATAAACGTAAATTTTGTATGAAATCATAAAATTTGTATCATCGAGTGGAAAACAATACACAGTGATAAAATATACATAATATGTTTATTCCTTTAGGTACAATAATAGAAATCTGTGTCGGGTGACTTAGTTGAGAAGTAAATCGCTTAAGCATTCGCATTTCAACATGCAGCTTCAAATGATTTCAACATGTTTTGATCTTAAATATATGTGAACCATAGTCAGATGTTCAAGTCATAACAATTTATTTTGTTTAATATTGGGGATCCTAAAGCAGAATATAAAGACTATAAATATTCTTAAAATTCATTGGTTTATTTTATGCAATAATTATGCAGTTGTAGTCACATATTTAATTCTTACACTGGCCAGTATAATATATATCTACAAAGCGACCGTTCACCCGTGCATCGAGTGCCATTGTTGTATTTGAGCTGGTGCACCAACCACTTCTTCTTTTTCAACTTCATAGATCGCGCACTGTCTCCCAAGCTTCATCGCCGTGAAATTACTTTGTGGCACTTGTTTTATAAGTATGTCTATGAAATGTGCATTGGAGAATTTATTGAACTTTTATCCCCCCTCAATGAAAATATCCTTGGCCAGCCTGATAAGCTACTAAATCCTATCACTTCACAGTAGAACTGATAGTTTCTTTGGAATTCTTTTCCTGCTCCCATTTTGCTCAAACAGTACATAATTGAGAAATTTAAATCGAATGTAAATAAACATTTTGCTGCTAACTCTCCATCCAACTTAATTCCGTATAAATCTAGATCCTATCACAGTATCCCATTATGCTTCAACGGCAATATTTCTATGGGGCGAATAAACGTGACAAAAATAACTAAAACTGTCTATTTGAGGTTGAGTGGAAAGCCATTCTTGTGTTAGAAAAATGATCCAAAAAGTGATGGCAAAAGAAATAATTATCGTAAAGAAAAGAAAATTATCAAATATTGAAAGTAGTTGTCCCAAGTAAAATTGACAGCATCAATCCAGTCCAAGAAGCTTTGAATTGTAAAGAATTCCAGGTTTTAAAGAATGATAGTATTAATCCAGTCTGAATCAGCAGAGCATAGTTTCCTTCTCATGCCAGAACAAAAAGCTATGACTGAAAAATTCAGAGAAATTCAGTATATTTCATACAGCGGTTCTGGGAGCTGATTAATTTTTTTTATTGCTGGCTTTAAAAAATCGTTTGAATCTTTGTGATTTTATCCAATATTATGCCAAAAATATTGCAACAAAGGTTCAATCCTTACTACAGACGGTAATAACTAAAAATAACACACATTAATACTGCTATCTAGTTATGGCAGATGGAATTAAAATAATCTGTTCTCGTAGATGAAATAAAGGAATCAGTTCGGAATTCTGTAATAGTTCTGGAGTTTGACATACAGATTTCATAATTCAACTAAAAGATTCCCAAATCTGGAAAGATGTGCCTAAAGAAGGTGTGAAGTTATATCGACCAAAATTTTGTAAATCGTAACCCATCACACTTCATTTAGCCATTTTTTTTTCCACACATGTATTCTAGTTTTTGGGTGAAGCAAAATATTTCTATCAAATATGTCCTTTCAGCTCTTGCTAATTAAAAATGCAGTTATTGCATTAACTTTTGATAATCTTTGATATTCAGTTGTGCACTGAACTAACCTGTAAATGATAACATTTTTTTCTTCCTGCATGTAACATCTTCTAAGTAATAATCACTGCATCCTTTTTTGTTTTACTTTTATAACTGAGGAAATAAGCAGATGTTGTCAGTTAAAAGAATTAACGTAATCGTTTTTGTCTTCATGATAATTGGGCTGGAAACTATATTTTGTTAATTATAAATGAAAGTTCGTTTATTATTCCAAAATCAATTTATATAACAAAACATGCAATTAAACTTCCCAGTTCAAAAGAGTAGTTAAATTATTATTTGTGTTTGGTCAGAAGATAAATTATAAGGGTTTGTTAATTTAGTTTGTGCATATAATAGTGTTTTAGTTTTTCTGGTTATTTAAACAAGCAGACAAATTGGCTAATTTCTATTTCTTTTATTCATACTTATTTTCTTTATTGGATTCGTCAATGATTCCATGCGGTAAAGATGGACTCTTCTAAACTGTATAAATTAACTGAGAGTTACGACTCTCGGTGTGGTCAATGTACTTTCGTTGTCCACCATATTGGCAGCACAAAATTTATACTTACTACGACAATTTCTCTTTGTATATGATGTTTTTTTGTTTCAATATATTTTACCTTTTCTAACTCCTCTTTTTGTTCTTGTTTTCGTTAGTGACAATGGAAAGGTCACTACACTGATATGATAGTTAGGATTTACCACATCATTTTCTCAACAATATTTATCAAGTTAATAAATTCTATCATGTCTGTTTAATCAATTTTTGTATTACATAGATTTAATCTAGAAATATCTTCATTTGTTGTGAATTAAAATTAATCCTGCCATTTTTATTTCAACTTTTTAATTCATAAAATCATGAGAAAACTATTTTCTTATGTAAAAATACATCAATTGAAACACATTTTACTCTATGAAGACAACTATTAATTAAATCTCTTTTGACATTTGATCGCTGTGACAGTTCTCACCATTGATTGTCTAGTTACCAAATTTGTTATTACACATGGCGCAACCTAATAAATCTAAAACTCACTTTGTCTGTCTGTTATTAGAATTATTAATTAGTCATTAATGGGGTGCCCTGTGATTGGATGAAAAATAACCAATCACAGGCTTCCCTTTAAGATCCTCATCAACATCACGAGAGCGATTTAAAAAAATTTTTTTTTTTTTTCAAACTCTCTACCTCTTTTACTTTCGGGCCTCGAAGAAGACACATGTCTGTCTGCTATTTCCATTATTCAACATCAGGCACATGTGAGGATTTTCGATAGCAACTGCAGCACCAAAAAACTCGAGGCTTTCCTTTTTTTCTCAACCCGGCCAAACTCCACAGGAAACAAACATTGTTAATAGGACGAATCCTTCAGATAAGTTTTGCAAAACGTGACTGTTTTTTTGCAAGGAAAAATTACTTCTTCCCTCTCAATAGAAGTTATTATAAAAATTTTCATTTGTGCTGTGTTCCTTTTTTCTTGTCGACGTCATATTTTGTTGCCACATATAGTTGGGAAAATCCCAACAGTGTCTCCATATTTTCAAACTCTATCTCTCCTGAGACTAAAAGTCACTAGGGGCCTCAAATGATTGGAATTTTTATGGACCGTTCTTTTATGGGTTTTAACCGCTTAAAATAGTTTTTGAAGGGTTAAAAAGGGGTCAAAATTGAAAACAATCTTTATACATTTTGTACATTCATCTTTATTTTTAATCAATTCATATGCGTGTCACATTGGTACAGTGGTAACGTCACTAGCTTTGAATGCTATAGTTTTGCTTTCATTTTCGATTCTAGCTGATGGCACCCAAATATATATATATTTATTTTACTTTTGAAATCACGACTCAATAAAAATGTATACGAAATCTGGACAAATTAAAATATATTTAAGCGTATTTTACGATCGGATAAAGCCGCCCTGCCCGCTAGTATAAAATATATGCGTTTTTAAAACAAACTATAATCCTTGCAACTGTATGACAAATTCTCTCATATGAACAAACCATGTTTATTTTAATAAACATATTCTTTGTATCTTTAGAGTGAAGCTGTATTATAGGAATAAACATAATTTGCCGTTGTATTTATTTGTTATAAAATTTTGACACCCAACCTTTAAACTCTTATTGATGTGAAACTATTTTCTGGTTACCGTTAACCCCAGATAACTTTTCATTGTTATAGAATCATCGAAAACGTATATTTTCATCTTCGATATTTATCTTTTTGTTCAAGCAATCAACTACAAGTAAACATGGGGATTCTCCACCTTCCTTTGGAACTTTTATGTTCTTGTCTTGCTAAACAGATCTCCACAGAATAATTGGTTTTGTGAACTTAACACTTGAAATTCTTATTTTCAATTCCTGACCATTTAAATTGATGTCCATTTTAACCTGTCTATTTTTTCTATCTATTCAAATGACATTTGTATTCCCAACCGTTTTGAAGCACTTTTGTTCAATTTAACTTTTAGTCTTCAAAACAGAAACGCAATATATTTTTAATATCAAAATTCAAATTAGCAGCAAGTGATGTTTCACATTATAACGTTTGCATTGCAATTTCAAACAGCCGTTATAGAAGTAGGAGTAGTAATATTGGCTTGGCAACGAAAATGCTTATGGTTGTGGTGGGAATAATAAAATGACCAGATCACACTTGGTAAAATGATTGATATAGCATTTATAAGATACTTAAAATACTCTATTGTTAAAATGTCCAATTTTATCTGAGCTCAAGAAATAGGAGAAATAATTACAATGAAAGTATATCCAAATTGCTTGTTTCTATATTCATGAAAGTTTTTTCTCACTGCTATATACCAATTACGAAAAAGAAAATTCCGTGTGAAATAATTGGATTATGTCAACATAAAAAGGGCGAAAGTATTCACTTATTTAAACATATGTTGTTGAAAAACAACTTTCTTTTAGATTTTTTTCCAATTGATATATTTTTTGTAGTATTATCGAATGCTTGTATGAAGGATCCATGTGTTACATGTAACATATGCATCCTACATACAAACAATCGATAATACTGAAAAAAAAAAATAATACGTAAATTAGAAAAAAAAAAGAAGAAAATCGTTGAACTGAAAGTGTTTTCAAGTACTTTCAACTGATGAAACTCAGTTGAAAGTACTTGCAAAAAACAACCAAAAGGAAAAACAGATGGACGAAGAGAACTATGGAACTTTCTTGCACGAATTCGACCGAGAAATAAGAACGACAATTCAAAAAATTACAAAAAAAGCTCATTAAGCACAAACACTCTGTGCTATTCAACAATACTTGTCTGAAAGTCAAGATGCTATAAAATTAAATTTTAGCAAACACAATAAGCCATAGAATCTGAAATACTTGAATTAATAAAATAGTGCTAACATATGTCATTATAAAATTTTTGAATACATATTTTTCAAGACTGTTTTGAGACACTCGATTTCAGTGAGACGAGCATTTCTTGGTGCAGTGGTCTTGATAGGCAAAAGCTAACCTTGCATAATAAATTGTAATTAATAAAGAGAAGGAGGTTGTTGGATACAAATGCAGAAATCTCATCGATGCAAAGTGCTTCCTATGTTTGTACTGATTTACCAGATATTGTACTTTAACTGAGAACTTGAATAAATGATAAAATTTGCTGCGATTTCAACGACAGCTCCCTTGTCTTTGTCATTTGCTGATCAAAATGGATTACCCTAGTATTAAGGGATCAAAAATCCATATTAATTATTAAATAAGATTTAATTCCAATTTCTGTTAGTCTTTTTTTTCTCTCAAGTTTTTCATAACTGTTCCTGATGTTCATACAATTATTCGTATTATGGTAGCTTTCATGTTCCATATTCTCTTCAACTCTTTGTCGGATTTCATGTATTTAGTTTATTGCTTTGTCTCCTTCAGTTTAAATCTGTGATTTGTTTGAACAGCAAAATCTCTTATTTATTTTTGTTTTTCATCTTGATTATTATTACATTTAGAATCCTTCCTTGGATGAATTTGAATTTTAGCCTCGTAGAGGATCTTACATTTATTTTCTATACTGGCGTCAGTTAATGCAATCATTTGAACGTTTTTTGATGCAGACATTACATCTTTAACTGGTTATGTCAGTTTATCAGTTTAATTTAATCTTGTCTCTAAATTTGATCTTAAAAGCTGATTCTTTTAGCTGCTGCTTAAAGTTTCTACTTTCAGTTATGGGATCAATTAGGTTCACGGACCCTGAAAATAATAAAAACTAAGAGATAACTTTTGGTTTACACTAGTTTCTTCTGGTTGAGCTGTGCAAACTATAAACAAAAGCCAATAATAAGCCAATAATTTAGGACGCTTAAATCGTACACAACTCTAAAAAAATAAAATCTTCAGTTGTGACAAATAAGGACAATGATTCGTTTGTTTATTAAAACAGTTTGTAAAAATAAAACAAAAAATGCACCTTGAAAATAAATATTTAGTATGCCCACTTTAACAACAAAACAAATCTTTCCTTATATTAAAAGTCGACATTGTATTGGAAAACAAAATAACTCTAGTTTATGATACGTTTGTTTACAGTGCGCACAAATCAATCGATTATTTTCTGGTGTCCTTGACACCTAACTGATCCCTATCTATCTTGTATCATGGCATGTTTATGCTGTAGATGAAATCATGGTTAGTGTTCTCTATAGCCTTCGGTTCATTGTTGGTCCTATTCCTCTGAAGACATCACATGCTTTGAACTTGGCAGAATACATGGGATGGGTTGCCATTTCCTTCCCTGGTGCATCTGACTTGACTATTTGCACTTATCCGTTGTCCTTAGATCATCTACAGAGCGTCAGTTGAATAACATAACTCTTAATACCATAGAATCGTTGATCTGCTAGAGATTCATTCACCTCTGTGGCCATCCAACATCCTGCTGCCAACGTCATCAAAGTTACCTTCCCCTAGATGCATGTCTTAACTAAGACTAGGGGTGCATCTCTCCCAGCGAATTTGAGTGCCTCCAGATAACAACCTGAAGATTTTTTATGATTTGGTGCGGTACATACAGCATCTAGCCTTCCCAAATGGTAACCCATCTGGTACTGGGCCGGCTCATCATTGCTTAACTTCGGTGATCTGACGAGCACTGGTGTGTCAACGTGATTGTGCCATATATCCCAGTTACGAGCAAATAGAATTGACTTGAGAAAAGGTAATTATCTTATAGTTATAGAAATTAGATCTTATCTTATATATTAAGATGAGATTTTTCAATATTAACTGTAAGAAAATAAGCTTTTCTCACGATATTTATGAAAATATATTAACAACGCTGCAGGAGTAAAATATTTTATTGATCATTGAAAAAAGTAGGGCAGACAGACATTATCTGTTTTGTAATTTTAATGAATGAAATTAATTTTCTCAATGGAAATAAATGTTACTATTATTACTGAGACTCAACTTAAATAGTTTTATTATATTTGTTTATAAATAAGAATTTTTATGCAACTTTATAAGTTGATGAATTTCTATTAGTAATTTTTACTTTGTTTTTGTTTATTTGATCCTACATTTTATTTTACTTTGTTTTATCTGAAAAGTCGAAACTAATTGTTCTTCATTTTTTGTTGTTATCTTCGCTGTTCGTCGCTGTTTTTCTCCCTGGTTTTGAAATAATTCAATAGATATATACAGTGTAAATAAGAATTCTCATAAACCATTTGAGAGAAAGATCGTTTTTACACAAAAAAAGACAAATATTTAATCATCATATCGTATGAAGCTAAAGATTCTATTGTTGGTATTGGTTCTCTTGATAATTTCTAGTCAGAATTCTTTCTTGAAAGACATCAGAAACTTACAGGAGGGTATACGGTTGCCAACATTCTAGGTGAAAGTGATTTTTGTGGAATGAAATGAATTCGAACTTGGAACAAACAGGTCGTCAGTATGTCTCATTATCGACTAAACCACCATCACCTACCAGGTATTTAATGAAAATAATTTTTTTTTAAATTTGTCTGCTGATGTCGACAGATAATGACAAATATATCAGCAATTATTTCAAATTTTGAATTTCGCTGATAGGAAGATCATTTCATGGGATTATGAAAATGTTGATATCTTAATTAAAAAGAGTTGAATTAAACAAGATAAGCGTTTCATGTGAGGAATCAATATTATCAACATCACTCATGAGAAATTCACATTTTATAAATTTAAAAACATCAAGTCGTTCAGTTTTCTTATATTTATTGTTTTCGTTTGAATAAAATGGTTCCATAATTGTAATGTGTATTTGATTTGAGTTCCAGAAAAAAACTAAATATACGAGATAGAATGATAGGTGGTTATTACTTTGTACAATCATTTACAA
The DNA here is from genome assembly GCF_053919585.1 of Euprymna scolopes. Lineage (NCBI taxonomy): Eukaryota > Metazoa > Mollusca > Cephalopoda > Sepiida > Sepiolidae > Euprymna > Euprymna scolopes. The sequence goes on along the minus strand of NC_136494.1, from coordinate 131,666,612 downwards.
AAGTTTGTACAACTTTACTAAAGATATTTGCCTCCCCTCCTCATTGATGCTAGTTGGTTAATATTAAATACTCTTTTAAGCATAGTTTCATTTTTTTTCAAACCGCTATCAAAATATAAGAAAGCAAGTATATGAAACTAGATGCAATTACTGCATCACATTCACTATTTGTTTTATGGCTTAACAATTTTCTCGTTATTTAATGCTGAATTCAATGACTATAACTCGAAGTCATCAATATTTTTAAGTAAACAGATATCTTTAAAGAGAATAGGAACTGAACCTTGGGTTTACTTTACCAACTTCGTAACTGTTGCTTTCTTTATTTTGTCCGTTAGCCCTCACATTCCATGTGCGATATTTCTGACAAAGGGGGAAGGAATGATGTTTTCTCGGTCAGAATTTATGTATCAAACACTTATCATTGACTCATTTTGACCTTGAAGTAATAATTTTAGCTCCTTAAATCAGGTGGCTTAATGCCTTATCTGGAGCAATTTCCATAAAATCTATATTTATCAACCGCTGGATAGACTTTTCTTTCTCACACAGACACAGATTTTATCTAAAATGTAGATAAGACGACATTCGAATGTAGAGTAAGAGAAGAGATGCTGCTAGTCTTTTTCTATCGGTATTTTCATGGCATAGACATGCTCAACTGAGCTTTAAGCTCGAGTTCTCCTCTGTAAAACCTTCTTAGCAAGAACTTGTCTTGTCACCAACACTGCAAATAACTCTCCTTTTTTTACTCTACGTACCTAAAATCAAGCAGAACTTCCATAAACAGTTTCTTTCTAAGAACTTTTCACTTGTGGAAAACGTTACCATGGAAATGTTTCTCTACAAACTACATGATTGTTTTTAAGCTCAATGTCAACAAGTATGTCAAATTATTTGTGAATTAATCATAGATTTTAATCCTTTGCTGGTACTGTTTCATCTCACCAACCTACATCCTCGAGTGGCCTTGGTAAGTGGTGATCTATTAGCATATATATATATATATATATATATATATATATATATATACACACACACTAGCAGGCTGCCGGAATTACCCAGTCGTAAACTATGCTTAAATATGATATTTTGATTAATGCAGATTTCGTATTTATTATATTGCACCCACTATTTAGTAATGATTAAAAAAACATTTTTTTTAAATGACTTATGACACTGAGAATCAAAACCTAAACGTTTAGCTTACGGTTTACTTTTTCCTTTGACGTTAATGCCTGAGCTATAAAGACATGTTTGCTGCAAGACTAAAAATTAAAACATGAGTCAATAGCTATTATGTTATGCGTACATATTCGTAATGCCGTTGTTCTGCCTTCACCTGGCAAATTCCATTTTTCTAATTTTCACACTTTTGCACAGATTTTCCCTGGCTAAAACCAAAATATAAACTTTCACATCGTATCATGTCTGTAGACCAAAAACTGACTGAGGAGTTTGGTAGGCAATATTTTTTAAACAAATATATATATGCATACATAAATATATAGAAAGAGGTTTGTGTTTACTATAACATTTTTATGCAAATATTATGCAAGTATAAATCCATGTAGAATTTCTGCATGAATATAATTATACGTAATAGTTAACTAAAGATGATCATTCCATCAGAAAACCGAAAAAAACTAATAATTAAGATGGATGCTTAGATGAATATGCTAATTAGCTAGATCTTTTGCAGATGAATGCACTTCCAGGATTAATATATAAGAAAGTTGTATTTTCTTTTTTAAAAAAAAGGGGGGTTTAATATGAATATCATTACGCAAAAAAAAATATGGGAGTGCATATATATATATATATATATATATATATATATATATAATGTTATATACTGGGTGCTATTAAGATGACGTTTATTCTGTATTGTTGTTGTTCATCTTAAGAGAGTCTTAGTGAGAGATTAGAGTCTTAGGCATGTTTATGTTGTAAGAGATGGAGACATTGGTGAGATATAGAGACAGAGTACATATAAAGAGAGAGAGACAGTTCGGTATATATATATAATAGACAGGTACATGTTACTACAAGAGAACCAATTCAACGAGAGGAGATTTATGAATATCTTGATAGATAGACTGAGAGATAGTACGTTTGACATTTATGTTTTGACAATTGTGCATATAATATAAACACGTTACCTTTCTCGTTGCAATGATGAACACAGAAGACGCAGATACACAAAGATGATTCCTTTATTTCATGACCGGTCCATGATTTCGCGTGAGGAATTCAAAGTTTCTTTACATGGTTATTTCTAAAACCCTCCTCGCTTCCAGAGGGTGCCGAGAATCGGTCTCAACCTCTCTGCTCAGACCGATCTAACTCTCTCTAACTAACTTCGAACTCTTTCCTATATTGAGAACTCGTCACGTCATCGCATGGTTAAACATGTGCTCATAAAGCACGTTGCATGACATGCATCACGTTGCCAAACTTGACATGACCCCGAGTTCAGTAACCTATTTTTCAAATAACATTTTTACAAAATATGTTTACAATTTCAATTGACGATTAAATTCCTTAACAGAACAAATTTCATTATTACATTCCTTTTCCATATACAGATATGTAAGCTAAACAATTGCAATTCTTTATTTCAATAACATTTTGTATTTATTTTAACTTATGATTGGAATTTTCAATTCCAAATCTAGCTTCGCAAGTTCGAATCCTTTACTATCCTATTTCATATTTACATTTAACTAATTCCCTATTTTTTTACTTACATAAAAAGGGGCCAACCCTTTATCAGGTAACATCCCTTCCTCTCATTTTTCAAAAAAAAAATGCACGCATTTTTAAATTTTAGTACATTTTTTTTCTCTATATATAACCACTTGGCTAAGAAAGCTCAGACACCATAAAACAAAAACGAAACTTTTTTCTCCTAGTCAGCCTTTTTTCAACTGACTTCATAATTTTATTTTTTAGACCAGACTCTCTATCTGATCTCCCTGGTATATTCCTTTGGGGTGTAGGGTAGTACGTCCTATAACTCACGTCAGCTGCTTCATCCAGCCATCCTTATGCCGTAAACTGAGGTCTCATTTTACCTCTTTACAAAATCGACGACTCTTCGTCCAAATGTGTCCTTGATCCTTTCTTCCGCATGGTTGTTCCATTAATTAGAGCTTTGTTTTCGTTTTGTAACTAACTTATCTTTTTGGGACATTCTTAAAGCTCATTTATCTTTGTGGTTGGCTTCCAAAGTTTAAGATATACCTTCTATCCACTGATTCACTCGGATTTCCTTGCTTGGACCCTTGGAACTTGATGAAGATCTAGAAAATATCAGCCTTAACTAACACCTTTTGCACCACAATACCTATTTGCGCACTAAATTCTATCTAATGGCCCGATTTTTGTGATTTTTCTTTTCTCTCACCAGAGCTCTAGTGCTTATCATCTCCCTACCAACTTACTCTTCTTGGGAAAAATGTTATGGGCATCATAAAAAGAACAAAAACCAATTGTCAAAAAAAAAAATTTCTTTCTTTCGGCTTATCACATCTGAAAACTCTCTAAATACCCGTTTACGTAATTTATTTTGTCCCTTCTCTAAAATTCTAACTGATTTCTAAGCCAACCATTCGTCTTAATTAATCTTATTTTCTCCTAGATCATTTCAATTCTAATGTATATACCGTATAATAACTTTGAATTTCTGTCGCAAAAAAACATAACATTTACATACATTTAAGACATTTTACAATATAAAAACATTTTCAAAAAAAAAAAAAATATCTTACATTATACATTTAAACTATGATTTTCACAAACAGTTGTAAATTTTCTCAAGAAAAGAAAGAAAAAAAATTTCTTTTCTTTTCTGTAACGCAAAGTCCGTTAACACAAAAACAATAAATTGTCCCTTTTTCAAAGACAAACAATTAACCACATTAAAAGCTGGAAAGTTCAAGTATTTCACATTTCTGCATCTTCTTTTTGACCCTAGCGTATTTTTGTTTTCGAACGAAACACGGTCTTAAGTACACAATACTTTTGAAATTTTTTGATTGACATATGTAAACATTCCCAGCAAGATATTTTTGATACAAATTTTTATGAATGACATACTGACTTACTTTTTTTTCTCTCTGTGTTCGTGTGAGTTCATATTTTCAAAACAATTTATTAACCGAATTCAACAATTGTCAACACAAATTTTTTCGTCTCGTGTAGTATATCTGAACATAACAATCTCTTTATTTTTTCTGCTTAAACTTTCTGCATGTGTGTGTATATTTAAACAATCTTTAAATGAATGAAATGCATGGTGAAAAAAAAAAAATTTCCATTCATTACGTATGTTTTCTATTTGCGGCATATCAGCCTTTTTTCTAATTTTCTTGTATACTTTTTTCTATTGTGTGTATGTGTGTTCATTTTTTTTCTTTAATACTGCGTATGTGTGAGTACTTCTCTTTTTTCCTTCTTAATGATTGTTTTATTTCGTTTTGCATTTTTTTCCTTTGTTTTTTCTTTTTCTTTTTCGCATTGTGTGATCATCTAGTTGTAATGAACCCTTTTTTTCGTTATCTCTCTCTCTTTATATATTTTTTTTCGAACCACCAGGTTCGATTTTTTTTTTTTTTTTGTCATACTCTTCGATTTTTTTTCACACTCACAAATATAATTTCTATTTTTTTCTGCAATAAATGCTTGAAAAATATATTTTGAAAAATATTAAATTTAATATTAATAAAAAAAAGGTTAATTTTACAGTTCTGTATTTGGTAAAGGAGACTTTATTCTAGAAAATGTTGAGCACTATAAAAATATATCTACTCTAATTTTTCTTGTTATCTGTCAGCAGTATTATAAGTCGCAAAATCTGCAGTGCAATTATTGCTGTATCATTAATGTCTTTGAAACTTTTCAAGCAAAGAATCTGTTTGCCAAGTTCGAATGTGAGATCACATGTTGGGGTTGCCATGGAGAGTCATATAAAATGTCGGTTCGGCCATTTAGAGTCAACAGCGGAACATAAATGGTGCATTATATGTTTGAAGCTGATGTCGTGTTGCTACGCTTTGAACTGCTGGAAAATGAAGCAGTAAAAACGAAAAAACAAAGAAATGGAAGCGATCGTTATTTCTGCTTTCTTACGTGTTCAATGTTGAACCTTTCTTGCTGGGTCAACTTTACTTTCTGTTCTGTTAGAAAACTGCCGAAAACAAACAAGAAAAATAGTATTCTTCTACTGGAAGAATATGCTGAACATTTGAGAAGGTGCAAGTAATTACCAGCCATATGCGTTGTAAGAAAACGCATAAATTTTTTTGGTTGCATCAAGTGAATCGAGTTTGTTGTAAAAACAGAAATCACTGACGTAATTCATATATATCTTGAACTGCTGACTTCTGATAAATATGAATAAAAGAAAGTCTTGTTCAATATATTCGTTGCAATCTATATTTGCAACCAAAAATATGTATACAAATAGTTCTTTAAGTATACATATATATGCTAGATAATGTAACACAGAATAGTTTTTAAGATTAATATTTTAATCATATTATTTGAATTCATCAGACTACTGTTCTCATCTGGAGTGTGATTTTCACAACGTCTTAGTCGATGTAACCTCTGACCTTCTTAAGGTGTGTCTTGTCGAACTCGGAAATGTTTCTATTGAACTCTGGAATTCCGTCCAAATTCCCGAGTTCGACAGAAACATTCCAGAGTTCGGCAAGATACACCTGATGAAGGTCGGAGGTTACATCGACTGAAACATTGTGAAAATGACACTCAAAATGAGAACAGTAGTTCAATGAATCTAAATAATATGAATAACCAATCCTCATCTCAAAAATTCAGAAATTGAATATTTTAATATTACTTTTATATTTATTGTTATTTATCGATTAAAATATATACTAACAGGGATACTCGACGTTGCCCGGGTTTGAATGAGGATTAACAAATGTTCCACACCATACTTTATTGAAATTGGTGAAATTGACTATTTTTCAACCAAATCGACCTATTTGGCCGTGGAAGGAAGCTTCACATGTCTCCTTGCAGTGACTTAGTGCACAATACGTTGTAGTCTACATTGCACTGTAGAGAACATACTGATGATTTTATAAAATTAGCTTTATATAATAGTTTGAATTAAACCTTAACATTCAAGTATCATGGTTCAATCATGTTCAAAACAGGAACATTAATTTCGAACGTGCCCCTGTCTTATCAAAGAACCTACTATTAATTTTATATACTGAATCCTTTTGCAAGTGAAGTGATAAAACTTCTCAAATGCACTTGTAATGTTAGGCGTTATAAAGGTGTTAAGTTTGTTTAAAATAAGACTCTTCCTTGTTTAATCAGATTTTATTGATTATTGGTTTCCAATACTTATCTAAGAACACTCGCAGACATATAAAGTACATTTGTGCGAAATCTTTTAAAAAATCCGATCCAGCTGTTTCGGAGTCCATAGGGAATGAACAAAGTCATTCACACACACACACACACACAAGCGTGCGCGCACACACACAAAGTGCTTTTTATATATATATAGTAGCAGGGAGACCTGACGTTACCTGGCATTGAATAGTGATGAACAAATGTTTCACACTCCCATATTTTTATTACTTTCAAAATCAGTGAAATCGCCCATTTTTTAATCAAATTGATTGATTGCCTGCTCTGGTTGGGGACACATCGCGGTGCACCAGGAGGAAGCTTCACAAACCTCTACGCAGTAAGTTAATCCACAATGCATTATGGTCTACATTGAATTGTAGAAAACCTACTGTTGATTTTATAACTTAATGGCTTGAATTAAAGTTTAAAATGCAAAAGTCAAGTATCATGCTTCAATTGTGCTCTAAACAGAAACATTCATTTCAAACTCACCCCTGTCATATCAAAGAACCCAACATTGATTTTATATGCCTGACTTTACTGCTTGCTCGATGATAATGGATTGAATTTAAGTTTAAACTGAAACAATTAAGTATCATGGTGCAAGTCTGCTTTAAACAGATACATATATTTTGAATGCATCCCTGTTATCTCAAAGAACTTACTGTTGATTTTATATGTTGGGCCTTTCGGCTTGTGTGGTAATAAAACTTCTCAAATTCACTTGTGATATTATGCTGTGTAAGCCACTAACTTTAGTTAAAACTACCTGCTCTTTCTTACATCAGATTATTTGATTATTGATTATCAATACTTATTGAAGACATATCAATAAAAAAAACTATCTAAGAACACTACTAGGCACATAAAATACCTTCATGCGAAATTTCATAAAAATCGGTCTTTTCTAGTCCATAAGGAACAAACTCACGCACACAGGCAATGTTCCTTTTATATAATACTAGACTAGACTAGATAGATAGAGACATGTAATAAACGACATTAATAAATATGCAAATAATCTTTTAGCAAACAAATCCATCAAAATGGTAAAAGCTTTAGACGGTTAAGCGAGTCAATTAATATGAGAAGTGATGATTTCGAATTTGAATTAAAAAAAAATTACTAATTCATCAGATCTATAAGGGTACAGAAAAGAAAAAAAAACTGTTTAGGGTATGATATTTTCAAACAAAATGCTTCTCATCAGAATAAGAGAAAGAGCTAGGATTATAAATCTAAAGAAAACCTGGTTTAACGACACCAGCTTCGAAATTAGAAAGAATATATGTATACAGAAGCAGGAAGGAGAAAGTATACTGCTGTGTACATATATCCTTTCTCATTTCGAAGTTGATGTCTTTAATCCCGTTTTCTCTAGATTTACAATTCTTACTATTTCTCCTCTTCTGATGAGAAGCATTTACCTTAAAAATGCCATAACTTAAACAGGTTCTTTTTTTCTGTCTTCCTTAAAAAATCTGATAAATTAATAAAGTTTTCTATTCAACTTTAAACTTTCATCCCTCACTTCTTATATATCATATTATCATTTTATTATATTTATTGACTAATGAAATAGTAATTGAATTATGTCTACATTTTATTATTGGAGGAGATCTTTTTGTACTGGAGAAACAGATGTACTGTTTTAAATCTCCAAAACAGCAACATTATAAACAACTGATGATTCTCGTTCACTATTTTTAAATCTAAGTTAAGGTTTATTTTATATTGTTCACTATTATAATGTGTAATCTCCTTTTTCTAATTGTGAATTTTTCAGCGATGAGTCGATTTATGTGAGTGCTAAGTCTATAATCTGTCGAATTTAGTATCCCTAGAAATTTAAACTGCATTTTGTTTCTATGAATCCTCAAACATTCATATATATATATATATATATATATATATATATATATATATATATAATCAGGTACAGAAAGCGGGGATCAGATTCTGCCAGGGCTAGTTCATCACTTTCGCTCTCTCCTGTTATGGATTAGGTATTAAGAAACTTTCAAGACTATGTTGTGGAATAAACCTACCATGATTAAAATCCAAAATAACATCAGTTTTTATTTGCTTATCCCGGCATTATTTTCAGTCATTTTGTATTTCTCCTTGCCACAGGACAAAAACAATATCAGTTCAGGCACCATTAAAAATCGCTGCAAATCATTTCTTCGTTTGCATATTTTAAAACTAAACATTAGTCAGAAGTGATTTTTCCAGGGCATTAATCGTCAAGCTTAAATATCGGCTAACATGATATTGTAATCAAACTCAAACACATACGGAATTTGATGAACATTATCATTATTATTTTATTTTATTATTATTATTATTATTATTATTATTTTTAAAAAATTTGGGGGGGGCGAATTAGTCCACTAGGCAAAGTATTCCTCGTTATATATAATAATCAATAGAGGATTGATTCTATAATAATACATGAATTACAATATCATGTTTAAGTGTATTGTACGATTGGGCAACATATATATTTTATATATATGAAAAGATAAAGATATAAGGATTAAAGTTACATAAGAAGTTTATTATATTATCATGTCAATAAGGTTTGAAGATGATTACAATGAGTCAAAGAGAAATGGTAAGGGAACCTCTTTAGGCCATGGAATTTCAAAGCTAAGTGCTTCTTATCAGAAGAGGGGGAAAATAAGCATTATATAAAAATATGGGCAAAACAAGTAACACCAATTTTCAATACATTTTATATTAGAAATATACTACTTAATATCTCAACCGACTATCTACCTTGAGCGATATTTCCTCTGGATTATTGCTTCACTTTCAAGAGATTGTTGGCATGATTCAGCATATTTTATATGTGAGCAGAACATAGAAACACCGTCTTCCCTTAAACACCTCCTTCACCAATAACCCGCAACTGTTCTACATACTCGTAATTTTTTTTTTTTTCAAATTAATTGCAGATTTTAATCAAGATTCCAGAACAAATTTACATCTACAACTTTTACTCGGATAACTTATTGAAAGAACAGACCTCCTTCAGCAATATTGCGCGTTTCATTGAATTGAATTACTAAATGCTATTCACTTGTTAGAGTACCCCTTTTTTCTTCTTTTCCTTTAGATTAAGCATCCAGTAACTGAGTTGGTATAATCGGAGCTTGTATGCTTATTCTTTTTTTTTTTTTTTTTTTTTTAGGAAGTGATTTTTTATTTTCGATTTATTTTTGATGTTTTTATTTTTTCTTATTTATTTTTTTCTTATTTTATTTTTATTCCCTGTTCTTTTATTTTTCTATTTTTTATTCACTATTTTCATTCCTTATTTTTCCTTAGCTATCCCCTACATTTGTTCTCTTATTAAATATTTTTTCTATCAACTCTCGTCCTTCTTAGTACCCCTCTTGTTTTGGAAAATTTTCTAATGCTCTCACCTCCCTCTCCTTTCATTGTATCCCCCCTATTTTTTCCATATCTAATCTAAAATGTATTTAAAATCGGTGTTATCTATTTTGGCCATACTTTTATATAATGTTGATTTTTTTCCTCCTCTTCTGATGAAAAGGATTTAGCTTTAAAATACTATGGCCTAAAGAGGTCCCCTCCTATTTCTCTTTCACTCCTTGTAATAATCTTCAGTCTTATTGACAAGATAATGTAATAAAGTTTATGCAGATTTCGTATTTATTATCATAGAGCCAATTCTCTATTGTTTATTATATTGTGCCCAATATCTAATGGTGATTTCAAGTTGTAAAAAGAAATATAACTTGAGCGCCATCAGCTAGAATCAAGACCAAACCATTTAGCTATCAGATAACTACTGTATTTAAACATTTATTAGCTGCGACATTGAATCCAATGATTCTTTACGGTAAAATCGTGCAGGCATCTTATCTAGATTTAAATGTGATATATATATATATATATATATATATATATGATTAAAATCGGATAATGAAATCCAGCGATATGATAAAAACGGAGGTGGAATGACCTAAAACCTCTGTGACGTTTCGCTCATTTAGTGCAGGCTTTTTCAAGAGTAAAAGTGAGCATTTTACATTTTTACTCTTGAAAAAGCCTGCATTAAACAGGCAAAACGTTGTCGAGGTTTTAGGAGTTATTAAGGAGTTTTTATCATGTGTGTGTGTGTGTGTGTGTGAGCTCACCGCTTATCTCTGCATTATTTCCAGACGTCGTAGACTTTTCCTTGCTACTGGACTCGAACAGTACCGATTCAGGAGAGGTGTGGTTGGAGATTGCAAAACCCTTGTCTCACAATTACACGCTCAGCTGCCCTTACAAGGGGATATCCCTTGTCTTCCGAAACTGAACTGAGACATACAGAAGCAATACTTGACTCGTATATAAATGACAAAAATTAGCAAATTAGGAGCTACTGGATTACTATACTTGGTAATTGATCAAGTGTGGTGCAAGACTTTCACATTTCAAAATAATCATAAATAATCACCAGATTCTATATTTTGTAACCGATTGATAAGGGTCCATTTAAATATATCACTTCTGAATGGGAAAGAAAAAGGACTAACATTTTTATTTTAAAAATTCCATTAAAATATGTTTCTATAACGGTTAGAAAATTTGAGACAAGATTTCTGAACTAAACTATGAGTTGAAATTTTCTGTAATTGATGTTTTTTATTATCTCTAATCTATTTATTTATAAAAGTTAGAACGTATGTGGGGACACATCTCAACCTATATACTCTACGAATTTTTGATCTACAGACTTGAAGTTTGGCATAAAGGACATGTGGAAAACTTTTTAATTGGTTTTCATCTGGAAAAAAGGCTGTAAAGGAGTTAAAATTGAAAAATTGGTACGTGAGGGGGATCAGATTTTTATCTGTTGGTCAACTATTTCATGAATGCACATGCATGCATCGTTCACGTGCTATATTACTTATGTTAAGAATGAGTAGGTTTGAAAACACTTTTTAAAGATCGTGTCAAACTGGTCAAATAGTTATCCTACTTAACTATTTAGGTTTTGGTCTTGATCTTAGCTCTAGTATTTTTTTTACTTACCAGAGGTGAACTGTTTAGAAAAAACATATAACTCACATGCCCGTATCTCAGTTATTTCTATGTTTTTGGGGGTTTTTTTTTTTACTTCATTTTTTTAAAGGAATTTCACATTACGTTTAATACCTACGGTATTTCTATTTATAATAAATAAAACTTCTGCATTATTTTAAACATAATATTTATACATATTTTAAGACCAGGCAACGCTGTACGGCCTGCTAGTATCTAATAAAAGAAACCTACGTAAACATTGTATTGTAAAATGTAATTTCAAGTTCACCTGAACAGATTAAAGTGCATGCAAGGAAAAACAAAACAAATTCGATTCACTTTTTATGGAGAAGGTATATACTGGTTGATATTTCAATATATATTTATATAGACATATATAAAAATATTTTATGTATACGTGTATGTGTATATGACAAGCGCACACATAGTGAAACAAAGGCATTTATTTGACAAGATACATTGTTTTTAGTTGTCAGCATAACATTCTTTCTTGCTAATGTTTTTCCATTATTTTCAGAGATCAAACATAATACAATGAAGTTATCCGGCTATAATTCAGCTGACAATTGCGTTTAACTGATAGCTTTTTGATTCATCATTATATGCAGAATTATTTGGCCAGTCATTCAATGCTTTTTCATTTATTTTTACATAAAAGATAAGAATTGTTTGTACGGATATTTTTCAAATAAGTAAACATGAATGCATATCAAAATACAAAACTCTATACACATATATATATATATACTGTGTGTGCCAGAATTATATGCAAATCGATATTTTTGTTCTAACTCCGATAGTTTTTAATAAAAATTAGCATGTTATATGGCATGTTATATGACAACACTAACACATGCGCAGATCTAAAATTCTAAGCTAACCTGCACAATAGTAAGCATGCAAACTTTATACACAAGAAGAGAGGCAAAGGTGCTTTGAGTCAAGCTGAGAAATCTAAAATTGTCCAAAGGATTCAAAATAAGATATCTACCTTAGAAATAACCAAAGAATTAGACCGGGATCATCATACAATTAAAAAATTTGTTACTAACCCTGAACTTTGCAATGAACATTCTGACAAAGGGAAAATTAATAAAAAAGCGTCTGTGTTGCATTGAGTCATGAGTAGGATTAAGACACAAGTTCAGCATAACTTGATTGAAACTAGCAAAAAAACTTTTTTAAAAACACTGGCGTTCCTGATGTGCTAAAATATACTCGATGCCATATCCTGAAGATGGTTGCTAAATGTGGAAAGCCAGAGGTTCGCCCTCTATTAATTGATATCTACAAGAAAAAGAGGATGGAATGTGCAAGAAATTACACGAAGGTAAATTTTCAAAAACCTTTGATGGACCTGATGGGTGGAGGAGAGGATGGTACTGTAAAGAGTCCTGGTGTTCACTGCGAGCGGTTAAACTATGCATGTTCTCTTTGCTTGGCGGCAGAAATGTCTATCTTACATAGTGCCACACGAATTCATACTATCATAGATAAACGGGTGTTAACTACCCCAGAATAAAATCCAAGACACAAGTAGATTAACTAAGGTGGAAAGTGAGACAAGCACTCGAGAATTCAAATCCTCCAGAACCGAACCTCTCAAAGGAAGAATTATTGCCCATCAAGTCACTGCGCAGTGACAAATTCATAATAATACAGTGTTAATGGATAGAGCAGAATATTCCAAAAAATTAACAGATCTGATAGAATCTGGTGGCTACTGTAAAGTGAAGAGGAATCCGACTTTGAAAACAGAAAAGAAGTTGTCAGAGATCCTCAATAAAAACAATGACCTAATACTTGCAAAATACAGACAGCTAGTACAACACCTATATGGTCTTCCTAAGATTCATAAGGATGGTCTTCTATTAAGGTCCATTGTCAGCACTCGAGGCTCTGCATGCCATTTATTGAACCGATTTCTGGTAGATATAATCACCCCAATCACAGGCAAATCTCCATCGTATGTCAAAAATTCAGCTTTGTGAAAATAATCGACAACTCTCATTCAATCCAACCAGATGGTGAGTCTAGATGCAGTGAGTCTCTTCATGAAAGTACCCACTGATAAGACTCTGACAGTGATACAGGACAAGCTGACTTCTGATGCCTCACTGAAAGATCGCACTTGCATCACAATTGACAATAAAATGGAGATGTTGACCTTCTCTGTAGAAACTAGATACTTCATGATGGGATCTGATATATATCGGCAGAAATGAATATCAAGAGGTGATGAACAGTTTAAGAAAAACCCTCCACCGAAACAACTATCAAGAGAGTATGACATCAGCTTCAGGTAATCTGGACCAGACAAAGGACACCACTCGGAAACTCATTACAGTTTCTATACCATACATGAAAAGTATGTTGAAAAAACTTTTTAAAAAAAGAATATGCAATGCATATGACATCAGAAAAGTATTCAGATGCGATTCAACTCTTGGGAAAAAGCTTGTGCAAGTCAAACCTCCTACAGAAAAACTGTGTATATGAGATTCCATGTAAATGTTGAAAACTATATAAAGGTGAGACATGTTCGACACTAAAAGTATGGTTGAAAAGCCATAATACATAGAGAGATTGAAAAATCGGCTATGGCTGACCATATATGGAAGGAAAAGGGAAATCATCTACTATTATGGGACAAAGTAAAAATTATAGACAGAGAAGAGTGGCGGAGAGTAAGACGACTCTAAGAAGCAGTACATTTGCTGGAAGACAATTACTAAGTAGACTTAGATATGGGAACTATTAATTATAAATAGCAGATAATATACAGTAATAAGTAAACAATACTGTATGTACATTAATATATATAGCAATAATAATTATTAATAAATAGTGATATTTACTACAAGAGAAAAAAATAAGTTTAAGGCTCACAAAATCGTATTAAAACTGTCTGCAAGGACCCGTGGCGCAGTGGTTAGAGTACTTGGAAAATCAATTGTAAAAGTGACCTTCTACTGAAGGTTGAAGGTTCAGTTCTCAGTGTGGACGACCGGAAAAAATACAATTGCGAATTAGTTAGGATCACTATTCAGTCATGGAACAAGAGCATACTAACTCCACGAAGTAAATAAAGGGTTCCGTTTGAAATTTTGTCCAAATTCCCAAGTTCAACAGAACATTCCTGAGTTCGACTAAATACACCTGAAGAAGGTCGGAGGTTGCATCGACCGAAATGTTGTGAAAATCACACTCAAGATGAGAACAGTAGTCTGATGAATCCAAATAATATGAAATAGCAAATATTTGTATATGAACAACTGACAATAATTAGATTTGAAACAATGTATTAAATTTAAAAAGTGAAGTTGCCAAAAATTGCAGACAGACGACCCACAGTAAAATATGATTAATTAAAATAAATTGGCAAAATTATTCTTTACTATTCATCTCTCTCTATATTAATAAAGTAGCCACAGGAATTTTCGTCTCGACAAAAATATTGTAGGTTTGCAGCAACAGATGCCACATACAAATTCAATACAGCTAGGCTATTAGCCATTATCTGATGTATTTTTTGAACACCATTTCAGACACATGCAGTCATAATAAAATATTGCATTACATCCTACAAGCAACACTATCACAAGCATAACCTCATTAGAGGAAGGAGTTTTATTTTTCTCTCTAAATATTTAGTCCTACCACTGCTATCAGTAGCCACCAGGAGGAATTTTACATGTTACATAGATTGTGTGATTGCACCGACCATAACTGGCTGATACATACATAGATCTAACATAATCTTTCCAATTTCCGATTCATAAATAATAAAGCCTCTCTCGCCAAAGTCCATCAATTCTGATTGGCTGAGCTCTGATTATTTTCATATTTTGGAATCCAGTTCTTCACTTTATAAATGAACGGTTACTAACATTAAAATATGGCGTCATTAAAGAGACATTATTTCACCTGGCATCAAGTTCATTTAATGCATAGGTCATTGCAGTCATGTAAAATCTAAAAATACAAGAGAGAATATCATTAAATGAACCTTCAATAACTAGATTACTTGCTTTCTTTTACAAAGTTAAAAACAACAACAAAATACTAACACAGCCTTTGCGATTGAGTTTTTAACCATTGAACACACTTCCGTTTCCTGTATTTGTATTTTTACTCACGTTTACATACTGTCTTTCGCAAATTTCAAAATATTCTGTTTTTACAGCCACTGCAGCCCTTTCCTATTGATTTTTCCTTTTTTGTCAACAATTTTGTTTTGTTTGCTTGTGTGTGTGCACGCATGTGAGCATACAATGCAACTTCTCTAATACTGGCTTTCTAGTTGTTGGACTTCTGTTCCCTTCAATTCTATGGGGTCCACTCTCCAGTAACCTTTGAACTTTAAAAAGAAACATATATCCAATATCTCTCTTTCCCCCTTTCTCTAACACACATACACACACACACAATTTCTCGAATATTTACTTTTATAATGACAATAAATTAAATAACGATGGATAATTATATAAATCACGTCACTTTTGTAGTGTTTGTGTGCGTATGATATACAACTCGCTCTAATAATGACTTTCTAGCTGTCAGATTGCTGTTCTCTTCACTTCTATGGGGTCTTCACTCCCAGTAACCTTTGAACTTGAAAAAAAAACACGTATTTCCAATATCTCTCTCTCTCTCTCTCTCTCTCTCTCTCTCTCTCTCTCTCTCTCTCACACACACACACATTCTTAACATGTGGAGGGAGGCTTTAACTATTTTGTACTTTTACCTAACAATTTAAAAAACAAAAGACCCTATATAATTGACTTTAACTTGTAAACTCTATTTAAAAGAAATAGTATGGTTCGTACTACAGAAATACTCTGTGTGTGTGTGTGTGTGTGTGTGTGTGTGTGTGTGTGTGTGTGTGTATGTTTTATCAACAGGCAGCTGCTTCGCCATATCACGGTTCTTCAATGTGGCTAGAGGTGGCAAAGTGCATTGTATTACATGTACATATGTTATGGGAACTTATGCAGAAGACGGACCATGATATTTTTTTTAGATAGGATTTTCTGATTAAATTCAATTCTTATGGCATGAGTTGTTTAATAAATTGTTAGGTAAAAGTACAGATTAGTTACAAAACATCTTCATGAGAAGTATGAGTATCTACATATGTTTGTGTATGTGGTTTCTAAATAATAACATTATTTCAGTACGATCCGTCTGCATACAATTGAATGCATTCTTAGGATAATATTTACCATATTACTCTATTCCTTCAGTTTAAAATAAACACTTTATTTTGTTTACTTTTATGGCACCAGGCAACGCCGGGTAGCCCTGCTACTAGATTGTATAAAGACTTTTGCACTAAAAATAGAAAAAAAGAAGCTGTTATATTAAATAATTAATTGAAATATATGTGCGCACATACATTACTGAACTATGCATTAATAATTTCTCCCAGGTCCACTCTGACCTGGAATGGTAGTACCTTTTAGGGTCCCTACTATGAGTTAAATAGAAATCGACTTGAAAAACAAATGTATTCTATTAAAAAACTCTTCTTTAAAATCACTGAATTCGGCATTAAATAACCTGAAAAGGGTTGATATGTCATAAAACAAAAACAACCAACCAATAATTGTTTGTCACAATTTAAAAAACAAAAGATACTGTGCATGTGGCACTGTGGCATGTTGTCTTCAACGAATATTTTTTTGAATAAAATGATGAAGCACAAAGATTAATTACATATCTTTATGGTGGTTCATGGATAATGATTAGAGACTGACGACCTGAGTGTGTCAAGTTTGAATCTAATCAGTTTCACACAGAGATGTTAGCACGTGTTCACTCCTACAAAAATGCCACCAACAGAATCAGGGTGGCTAAATGGTTAACTACACGGACTGATAACCTGGATGTTTCAAGTTCGAATCCCGTTCGTTCCACACAAACACCTTCATTTAGGAATATTAGCAACCTTCATGTGGTCCCTCCCATATATACCTGATATCGTTCTAAAAAGAATTCCAACTAGAAAATATCAGGGAAACGAATGCTAAAGATAATCATCTGAATCATATGAAAGGATGCTCAACAACAAAAACAAGAGAATCAAGCTGATCAACAAAGCTGAACCCTGCTGATCTACACAAGCTTATTTTTACTTATGGAAATTAAAAGATGAAGCAAATATAAACATTGCTAGCATTCATACAGAAAGTAATCTTTTTGCACGATTCATCAACGTATCATCATCATGCTTACAAATATGGTACAAATTCCATGAATCGCATTTTCTGCATGAAAAATATTTCTTTAAAATCTGATTTTTCATCAATGTTCTTTACATTTTTATAGGAACCGCTATTCTTAGATTTGCTGGGAACATGTCATTCAGAGTTTGTGAAGCCTGCCGTTTTAAGAATGGATCATCTGAAGAGCTTTGGAATAAGAAGTAAACAAGGATTTGGTGCTTTGCCTCCGGATGTAAGTAAAACATGTTTCATCAACAAAAAATACAAATTTATTAAATTGTGCTTTTATAAAATTTATGATTACCAGTTGGAGTTGGACTTTTTTTGTTATCTAGAAATAACAACAAAGATGTGTATTTAAATCTATTAAAGTTATATGGTATAATTGTTTTACAAAATTATTTTTTCATTCCTAATTAGAGTTAAGACTATGTATATATAGGTATATACACATTAGTAGTATTTTCTGTATCTACATAAAATTTTATGTATCTATTTTCAGTATTTACTTTGACAGTGCTTGATAGGTAAGTAGAGCTAGGTATTAAGTTTGAAAATATATATGGCAATTAAGCTATTCATAATTAGTCTGAAGAATTTTCAAGAGGATGAAATGCAGTGAATTTTGTGTAGCTCAATTGTGATATATATTTACAAAACTCTCTCTCTCCATATATATATATATATATATATATATATATATATATATATACAGAAAGTTATATTCCAGTTACCACAAAAAAATTAGTTCACAATCATATTTTTTTTTAAATATAAGTGAATGTTTATATTTACTTTTTCGATTAGCATTTTACACACGTTTCGTTGTACACACACAAGATAAATTTGACAATTTTGGAAACAAAGGAAAGGAACGCCATATCTTGCCTAACAATTGATATATTTTCAAAGTTCAATAGCAGAGAATTTTTTGCTTGAAGAAGATGCCTTGAACCTCTACCACAACCTACAGCCATATTTCTATCTAGGCATCATGGTCTTCACAGCACACTTTGTAAGGCGCCTGAGCACACGTTTCATTGCAGCTATCAGCTTGTCATTGGTGTTGTAGGCAGTACAGTTAGTCTTTCTCAACTGGGTCTCACCTATAATAGTCCATGGGGTTGCAATCAAGTAAGTTAGGAGGCCAGAGGTTTGGTACGTTGAACTCATCGAAGTTTTGGACAACACATTCTAAGTTTTCATAGTGATATGACATGGAGATGAGTCCTTCTGCCACACTTCTTGCAGCTACCTTCTCTACTAAGTGCTTGACAGAAGTGGACAGCAACTCAATAGGCCCATCTGAATTGAAACTCTCTTTTCATAATGTGAGATGGCATGAAGTAGCACTTGTTGAAAACGCTCAAAGATCATTATTTGAGAGAACTTGTTCATCTTGCAGACTGAAATATCTTGGTCATGCACTCTGCCACCCTCTGGGTAAGCCCATATGTAAGGCTGCTGAACCACTACTTGGATAGCACGAGTACTAGGGTAGCCAAATCAAGACATGGCTCTACACACCATCAAGGCAGACGTTGAATTTGTCTCTGGTCCATGTGTCTACGGACTCTGCTGTTGAAATCATAACTGGCTCTCCATCAACACAGTTTTGGCAGCTGATCGTCCAACATGGTCAGCTCAATGAAATGAACTCGCTTGGTGAATCCAGCTCAACCCACCCTGGGTGAACACTACTGCAAGTACAAAAGCAAGCAAGCCACTTGGTACATGTATTGAGAAGAGCCAGAGCATTCTTAGCTCAATTAGAAATTTGAATTTGAGAAGTGTCTTGGCTTCCATAAACTCATTCTCTTGAGTTTTGATGGTGAGCAGGTGGACCTTGTATGAGGAGTAGTGAACATCCTCCGTCATCATTTTCTTCAGAGTTGCTGCTTTAGTATCTATCACTATCACCGAAATTCATATTACCTTGACCAGATCTTTCCGCGCCTTTTTTGCATCTCGATAAACTTAATTGTTAGTTACTTGCAAGCAACAACAGTTTATAGTGCAGATTCAGCTTCCCCAAATAAGGAAATAGAAGGAACTCTAGATGAGTATGAAAATAAATTGACTTGTACCCGTTGACATTCCCGGGTTTAATGCTTCATTTTGTGGACATGTAACCATATAAACCATTCCAGCTTTATCTTAGGTTTACATTTTGGTTGCAATTCTTCAGTTCTTATGTTTTCTCATAAAAAGGACATTTTGAAAGATTCACAAACTATGGAAACAATATTTTAATTCTTAAAACTTGTATACAACACAACTGGGAATTCTTAAATCTTTTTTGGATAATCATTAAAATGAAATCATATTTTTGCATTGTTTTTAAAGTTTTCATTTCTTAAAATCTAAAATTCTTAGTTGGAGTTACACTAAAAAAATGAATAAAAGTAAATTCAGCATTTTCAGCAAAAAGTGCCATTCAATGGCCAAACTACGGATACATTTTCCCAAAGATTGAAGGTGTTTTTGTTCAAAGACAGATGAACATGCAACTTTTAATTAAGCAACTAAGAAATATTCTTAATTGGCAGAATAATTAAAATTTTGGCTGATATTCAGGAATAGAATTTGAAAATGAAAATAAAAGTTTTCCATTGAAGAGAACAAGGCTAATTATATTGTCATAAATACTTTTTAATTGCTTTTATAAAAAAATATGAAAAATCTGTATTATCTTCTCAGTGAATGACAATTTCATCTCTAAATAAAATTCATGTATTTTGTTAGAGTTAGAATAAAGTTTTGTTTTTAAATGTTCAATAGAATTGTAATGAAGCAATGAATGTCACGTCGTCTGCTTTTTTTTTTTTTTTACAAAACACATCGCCATTAAGACATAGGGTGCTGCTATAAATTATGAGTAATTTGCTCCTTGCTTAAGTGAATGTGACTAATAGATAATGCACCTGCTCAGATATGACAATACTCCATCCCTGAGCGAATGACTTTTTAGAGAATTTTTTAATATCTACATTTCTGTCATAGTTTAACTGCAAGTAAAAGGGAGAGAGCATCATCATATCATGAATTTGAAGATTCTATTGTTGGCATCGGTTTCCCTGATACTTTTCTAGTCAGAATTCTTTCAAGAAAAACATGAGGTACTTACAGGTGGGGTCACATAAAACTTGCCAACATTCCCAAGTCAAAGTGATTTCTGTAAAACGAACTGGATTCGAACTTGGAACCCAAATCGTTAGTCTGTGTCAATAACCACTTGACCACTGTTTAACTTCCATGCAGCTTCCTGAGTTCGACAGAAAAATTTCAGAGTTCAACAAGATACATCTGGTTAAAGGTTACATCGATCGAAATGTTGTGAAAATAACTCAAGATGAGAATTGTAGTCCAAAGAATCCAAACAATCAATCCTCATCTCAAGAATTTAGAAAGATAATTCTTCCTAATTGAAATTCTGATGAAATGTTTCTAAACAGTTTGTTTTTTTGTTGCATTATAGACTGTCGAAAAATTAAGTTGTGGGACAATTTTTTATTAAATTTACAAAAAAACTGAACCCACGAAGCGTTTTATTGTATCATTTTTGTCATTTAAAATGAAAGCATAATTTAGGGGGTTACTTTATTGTATGAATTTAATGAAGATTGATTATCCATTTCCGGGCGGAAAACAAGCAAACATCATTTTTTACTTGAATTTAAAAAAAAAAAGGATTATCCCCAGAAAAGAACATTTTTCTTGCTCTATTAATTTAATTTGAATTCTGAAACAAAGGGATGCAGCAAACCAGTTTTTGTATAATTCTCAGAATGGCTATGCACTTGCCGAGAAATTGATTTGGTCTTTCTCATCAAATCTTTCTGGGAATTCATGTATTAGATCCATTACTTCTCATTAAATCTGTTTTCTCTATCGCTTTAAACACTTTCTCACACATGGGCTTTTCTATATCTCTACAAATCTACTATCAGACCATACATGGAGTACTGTTTTCATATTTGGGCTGGTGAATCATTGTCCCATTTATGGATTCTTGATAAGGTGCACAGAAACGTATCTGTAATTTTATTGGTCCCACTATTTTTCTTCTTTGTCATATCTCTTTTTCTCTGATGTGATGTTGTTAGTCTGTCTTTTTTATAAATACTATTATGATATGTGTTCTCTAGAACTGTTTGATCTATTCCCTGCTTCCTTTGTTCCAGCTCGTTTGACTCCTTGGTCTAGTGGTCTCCATCAATTCGCTGTTTGGATACGTCATTGTCACAAACTTTTTATTGCGGTAACTTTGTTTCAAAAACTGAAGGCTTGTGGAACTCTTTCTGCTGATTGTTTTCCTCCTACATCTATCTTTGATTTTTTAAAGACTAAGGCCAATAGGAATCTCCTATCTTTGGAATGATCATCTTTCTTTCATGTTAACTCCTTACATCAAGTAGCTTCATGCTTTGTCTGGATCGATTTCCATAAAAGAAACATTAAAGAATGAGAACTTTA
This sequence comes from Euprymna scolopes, assembly GCF_053919585.1. Taxonomy (NCBI): domain Eukaryota; kingdom Metazoa; phylum Mollusca; class Cephalopoda; order Sepiida; family Sepiolidae; genus Euprymna; species Euprymna scolopes. Next base: position 131,644,449 of record NC_136494.1, on the reverse strand, counting down.
AATTCTCAAAGGAATGCTTTTCCATTTCTTAAAAAGGCAACTCTTATGTCGATACTAAAGTACGTAAACCGTAAATCTTTAGCTTCCATAATGTTGCCCCTAATTATAACGATATCCTTATTTAATTGGATTTGTTTTCATAACAATCAACCTATCCTACTTTGTTTGTAAACCGCAAAGACAATTTCACTTTAAACCATTACAGTAATTCAGTTTCAATAATTTATTCGAGCTGTATGTTTGGTGAATAGAATTTGAGATCAAACTGAAGATATCAAAGGAACACTTGTGCAGACATCTTTTAATCGATTGCCTATTTACGTCATCCACTGTGAAATCTCACAAAGATCCAACAAAGAAACCTTTGTCATATAAAATGGAACGGTAAATTTTAACCCTTTGCTCCACGCGATCAATGAAAAAACTTAGAATTAAATTTTATTTTTGGTATGATTACGCATCATCAGGTTTTTTTTCATTACTCCTGGTCGAGGAAACTCTTTGCTTTCCTTCCATCTTGCTTTGTCCCTGGATATGTGCAGGGTTCAATTGATTGTTGAAGTAGTCCTTCCACCGGGCTCTTAATCTTTACCATTACATCGAGGTTCATTCTGTCACTCGAGATTTCCACATTTGTTTATAGATCTCAAAAGTTAAATGCATCAACATTCTGATTTTTTTAAAAAACTTAATATATCCCTGAGGTAATATAATCAATATGAAATTATGAGACTTAACACACACAGATAAGTTATAAAAAGTTTATTGTACAGTGGTACAATGTAACAAATAAGATATTGACACTAGAACGTATCTTGAATATCATAGTATCAAGACTAACTAACCCAGGTACCGCTTTCGCGAGTCTTTTATAGACCGAGTAATCCATTCTTAGGAAGTGTCAGGATCTTCCACTATATCATAAATAATTTAATATTAAAAACTAAAAGTGGGGCTTCTCTTTACTATATGACTTTCAGTTTAACAATTTATTTACAGCAAATTAAGGCACGACCAGGCACGACAAATCGCTCCTGCTGATTCTCGATTCATGTGATATTTACTTAATATAAAAAAAAACAAAAACAAACATTTATATTTACGATTTTAAAATATTAATTTTTTTTTCTTTTAACTGAAGAGAAAATTATTTTCTTTTTATGTTTGACTCGTATTTTATTCAAATATTTCCCAAGTTTGTAAATAAAACTTGTTTATTTTTTATAAAGATTTTTTGGCGAAAAACAAAATGAGGCATAAATTAAAATTGGTTGTTTCTAGTTGCTCTTGACATAAGAATCCTAGGTAAGAACCCAACTTTGTAAATGCTTTGTATTTTTCAAGTTTTAGCTGGGCATACAAACAGACATTTGCCCTTTATAAGCATGACCCATTTTGATGTTAATATAGTTAGGATCGGTGTAAAAACTTAGAATTATTAATTTAGAAATGTTCATTTGTTTTAATCTTTTTTAACCTGATCTATACTTCTATAAATTGGGGGGGGGTATTGGTGTTTCTATTAAAACCCCTTTTTTCTACTTATTTAAAAAGAAAATACGACTATGTTATATATGGGTCGTGGAATTGCATTCACCTGCAAAAGATCTAGCTAATTTGCATATTCTTTTAAACATTTATTTTAATTAATTCCCTATTAGTTTTTTGGTTTTCTTATAGGATGATCATCTTTAGTTAACTATTACGTGTAATTATATTCATGCAGATATTCTACATGATTTATACTTGCGTAATATTTGTCTTAAAGGTTATAGTAAGCACAAACTCTCACACTCTCTCTCTCTCTCTCTCTCTGTATATATATATATATATATATATATATATATATATATATATAGTAAGTTATAAAATATATATGGCGATTAAGCTTTTAAGGGTTTTAAAACCATACGATTCTTTTTTGTTTACGTTTTCATTTTTAAGGAAGAAATTTGCTCGCCATCGCATTCGGTGTATTAGTTCATCTGTTTTTTTAATTAATTTAATAATATAGCTATGCTTGGTAGGTGTGGGGATGTTTTTTAGCGATGTTTCGAAATTAACTCTTTCCATATCTATTTTTAATGTGGTGAAATAAATTCTTTTGAGAGTGCTCAACTGTTTCAGGAGCTAAGTATAACTACTTAATTTACTCACATAAAATTAATATACGAAAATATAAATTTATGCGTAAACTTTAAGTATTTACTTCAAAAGTGCTCAATATGAAGGTAGAGCTAGTTAGTAAGTTAAAAAAGATATATGACGATTAAGCTTTTAACCATACGATTCTTTTTTGTTTACGTTTTCATTTTTAAGGAAGAAATTTGCTTGCCATTCCATTCGGCGTATTAGTTCATCTGTTTTTTGAATTAATTAATGCGATGGCGAGCAAATTTTATTTATGACCTCCAATCTGTAGTGGAATGGGGACAAAAATGGATGGTCACATTCAATGCTACCAAGACTAAATTTGTTTCCTTCAATAACTACAAGAAACCTTCTCTACCACCATTAGCAATGGCCAAAGACTCTTTATCTGAATGCACATCTTTTAAACTCCTCGGCCTAACGTTCACAGGAAACATGAGTTTGAAAAATTACATTGAGAGCATTGCCAGGACCGCTGTGAAAAAGGTAGATTCTCTCTACCGTGCTAGAAAGCTACTGACGCCTGAAAGTATCCTGTACCTCTCTAAGGCCATCATTCGCTCATGTATGGTGTATTGTTGTCATATTTGGGCCGGTGCATCTGCTACTAGTCTCTTGCTCCTAGACAAGGTTCAAAAGAGAGTCACCAATCTGATAGGCCCTGAATTATCATCCAAACTTCAGCCTCTGTCCCATCAACGCAATGTAGCATCCCTCTGCCTGTTCTACAAGTACTTTAATGGTAAGTGTTCGGACGAGCTGCACGCACTTGTACCCCCTCTGCGTAAATACCCCCGACAAACCCGACAAGCAGTAAAATCCCACCCCTTCACAGTTGAGATCCGTAGATGTAAGAGAGCCTTCTATTTCAGTAGTTTCTTCCCCCAGAACAGCTAGACTTTGGAACTCCCTTCCAGGTTCCTGCTTCCCTAACTGTACTGACATGCAGAAGTTCAAGTGTAACATGAACCGACATCTTGCTGCCCAACTCCCCACCTAGTACCCCTGTAGCCTGTGTCCCTAATAGTAGTCCCCTACATGAAAGTGGCAATGTGCCTTGTTAGGGGTGAAAATGTAATTAAAAAAAAAAAAAAAATGACTTCACTACTTATGCAAGTATAGTGAACAAGCATTGCGATGATTTTAAACTAGAGGAATTATCGTCAGATAATTTTAAATGTTTAATATTTGTGCAAGGACTGGTCTTAAATAAAGATGCTGAAGTCAGGCATTGTGTTTTAAATAAACTCGAAAACGAACCGAATTAAAAACTACAAACCTTAGCGGAAGACTGAATGGTTTATTGCGTTGAAACAAGACAGTCATGACATAGAGGAAAGTGGAGTGTCGTATATTAAAAAGATCCATCAAAAGAAAAATTCGACTTAAAAAAATAACCAGAGAAAGAAACAGGGAAAAGATCCACCTGGATTATGTTGGAGGTGTGGAAATAAACATTGGTACAATGAGTGTCCCTACAAATTCAAACAATGTGACAACTGCCACCAGAAAGTGCATAAAGCATCGCATTGGAGAAAAGGATCTGGTAGAAAGACATCCATTAAACTTACGAAAATTGAACCTGAGGAACAAAATATCCGGAAATATGTACAGGTCAAAATGTTTAAAAAGAAAGTAAGCTTACAGCTTGGTAGTGGGTCTGACATTTCCATTATTAATGTACAAACATGGAAGAGGGTTGGGTGACCCACTATGATTAAATCTCATTAAATGGCGAGGAGCGTCAGTGGCCAAAATATTATCTTTGAAGGAGAATTATTGACAAATATTTTTTTCCAGAACAGGGCCAAAAAAGCAAGAATTTTTGTCATGAGAAAATCAAACAACCTCTTTGGAACTGATCTGCTCAAAAAGTCTAGACTATGGGATCTACCTAAGAGGGAGTTAAGAGAATTTCCCAGATGTATTTTCAGGCGATCTTGGAAGGTGTTCAAAAGCAGTAGCAAAATTTGACGTAAAATAAATGAACAGCCAGTGTTCAGAAAGAAAAGAAATGTTCCATATGCCACTATAAAACAGATAGATGGTGAATTAGAAAGACTCAAAAACATGGGTGTCATCGGAAAAATTGATCACAGTGAGTGGGCTGCACCAACGGTTTACATAAAAAAAAGAGTAAGGAGATTCGGGTTTGTGCCGACTTCACAACAGTCTTAAACAGGGCATTACAAAGTCACTATTATCCTCTTTCGATCCCTGAAGAGATATTTGCAAAACTGAGTGGAGGGAAATATTTTTCTAAAATCGACTTCAGTGACGCATGCTTACAAGTTCCAGTAGATGAGGAGTGTTCAAAGCTGCTATGTATTAATACCCATAAGGGATTGTACAAGTTTAACAGACTTCCTTTTGGGGTCAAAGTCGCCCATGCGATTTTTCATCAAATTATGGACATTATGTTAAATAAGTTGGATTTTGCAGTAGGGTACCTGGACGATGTGTTAATGAAAAGCGCTAGCAAAGAACAAAACAAAGCTCATGTAAACCAAGTAATCAAAAGGATCCAGGATTATGGATTTAAAGTAAAACAGGAAAAATGTACATTTTTCATGGAGAAAATAAAATACTTGGGGCAAATCATCGATAAACATGGAAGAAGGCCGGATCCAGATAGATCAAGTGCAATAAAGAATATGCCTGCTCCAGAAAATATTGCGTCTTTACAAAGTTTCTTAGGTTTGGCAAATTACTACAATGTATTTGTGCCAAATATGCATAAACTAAGGTCACCTTTAAATGAATTATTAAGGAAAGACAAAAAATGGATCTGGACGCAAGAGGGGGAAGAGGCATTTTAGGAAATTAAAGAGACTTTAAGGTCTGACTTGTTTCTGGCACATTATAATACCAAGCGTGAAATTATAGTTGCAAGTGATGCCAGCTCCTATGGAATAGGAACATGCATTTCACACAAAATGGATGATGGAAAAGTGAAACCCATAGCACATTCATCCCGATCACTTTTGTCAACCAAAAAGAACTACTCACAAATTAAAAAGAGACGCTAAGCATTATATTCGCGGTAAAGAAATTTCATCATTTCCTGCACGGTAGGCAATTCCTGTTACAAACAGACCACAAACCATTATTAACGATTATCTGATCGAAAAAGGGACTACCACAACATATGGTGAATAGACTCCAAAGATGGGTACCATACTTCTGAATTACAATTTTCAAATGGAGTATGTACCATCGAAAAAATTTGGTCATGGAGACTGGTTATCGAGATTAATACCTAAGCAGACAAAACCATTGGAGGATATGGTAATAGCAGCCATTCAAGCGGAAGTTGAAGTTATATGTTATGTGACACAGTAAGAGAACTTCCAGTAGCGCTTGATGAGATTAAGAGTAAGGTAGACGTGGACAAATTTATTAAATCATGAAAAAAATGAAAGGATCAGCAATAACGAACTGCATGAAAGAAAGGATCAGCAATAACGAACTGGATGAAGAAATTTATTCAATTTGCGATAACGTCCTTTTATATAGCGACAGTCATAATTCCTGCAACATTACAGAAAAGAATGCTCAAGGAATTCCATGTAGGACATCCAGGAATATCAAGAATGAAAAGCCTTATGTGCTCTTTCGTTTATTGGCCAAACATGGATAAGGATATAGAAGAAAAAATCAGGGAGTGCAGAGGATGTGCATTAGCTATGAAAGCTCCTCCAACTCAATTCAGATCCTGAGCAAAACCGGACCAACCTTGGTGTAGGATTAATTTAGATTTTGCAGGATCGCTAGATGGGTTCTACTATCTCATTGTTGTAGACAGCCTATCTAAATGGTCGGAAGTATTAAAATGTATATATCCCACATCCGAGATAACTATCAACTTGTATGAACTATTCGCTAGGTTTGAAGTAGTAGACTGCATTGTTACAGACAATGGAACGCAATTTACATCTATTGAATTTAAACATTTTGGTGAGGATCATCTAATCGAGCATATAACCATTCCGCCATACCACCCAAGAAGTAATGGACAAGCAGAGAAATTCGTTGACCTATTCGAGAGAGCTCTGAAAAAAAGCTAGTGGGTCGCCGATGGATAAGTCAATCCAACAGTTTTTACAAGTCTACAGAGTCATTTCAAATGCAAACATCGAAATGAGGTTATGTTCAGACGCAAGGTTAGATCGATTTTTCACAAGTTGTTACCAAACCAGGATAGGCCAAACCTCAAAAAAACGATAATAAAAAAAACGGTATAAATTTGGTGAATGAGTCTTCTACAAGATTCACAAAAATAATACGACTTTCTGGGAGTCCGGCATTGTTGAGAAAGAAGTAGGCAACATGGTCTACATGATTAAGGGACCAGACTTCGTGCACAAACGTCACTCTAACCAAATTCGGAAAAGATACTCGAACAGTGAGGTGACCAGATCGCTCAAGGAGGACATCATGGACACAGTGTTTGATGCTTTTCAGGTATCCATACCAGAAACAGCTCCGGAGAACAGAAGATAAAACAGAAAACGGAAATCAACAGAATTGATTAGGGTCAACCCAAAACAAAAACGTTATTAATCCTTGACGGGCTATTTTCAAAGGGGCGGGGGTGTTGTACCGGGCTTCCTTGAACAGAGGAATTTACACCGATTAGCACTATAAATAGCGCTAGTAATTCCAACACCAGTGAGAGAGATGCGACTGCACTTCAACTGCTTGTCGAGTGTCCAGTAGATATACACGCTTTCCTATCTTTGTACATTATTGTTAATACACTTGTTCCTTAACCGAACCTCGGCTTGATTGTTTTTATTTTCACTGTTGTTCTACGACACAACAATTTCATAGCTCAGGCATTAACGGAAAATGTAAATCATAAACTAAACATTATGATTTTTGTTCTCAGTGGTGGTGCAGAAGTCATTTTTTTTTCTTAACTTTTTTAATCATTACCATATATTAGGTCCAATGTAATATAATAATAAATACGAAATCTGCATTAATCAAAATATCATATTTAAGCGTATTTTGTGACTAGGCGATGCCGGGCGGCCAGCTAATAATATAAGAAAGAGCATATGATATAAAGCTAGCCTTTCATTGTTTATTTGCTAAACTTTTATTTGTAATTTTACTTGTGGTCAAAAACAATCAACGATTTCATTAAAGAGAAGTACCTGCTTTCTCTGTGAATGTTCATTCCATAACAGCTGCCACTTTGAAACTGCTTAGTATTGAAAACATAACAGTTAAAGGATTACTGTTAATCAAATTAGTGTGAACAATATGACGTCATTGCGAGTCTTTGGCACCTAATTAGATTCTTGCATTGTTTATCATACACATCATTGTACAAAACTCGCCATTAGCTTCTGGCAACTCAAGTTTCCTACATTATGCAGTTTGTGAATGCTTACATGGACAAAGGTTATTGTCATCATCTTTCTTCATTAAAAAATCTCGTTGTCAACTGCCATGTCATTAGTTACTCTATAAGGAAAAGTTGACATAATGGTTAAAATATTTTCAAATTTGTCAGGTGACCGAGGTTCAGTCTTCAGTTTGGTCCTGTTAAAGATTTTGAAAAAATAGTATTCGATGCCCTCTTGCTAAGCACTCAGCATTATAAGGCAAGAATCAAGAGTAAGTCAAGATAAAGGAGTGACACGCTCTCCTTCATCTCATTGTAGTAGCTGATAAAAGGAGGCCTTTTGGCTGCCCTCCACTGTGGTTGATTTTTTTTTTTTTAACTAATGGACAATTATCTGAATTGTGAACTTCTTCCTACGCAAAATATTAGTTCTGATTAATTGTAGAAATAAGTTATCAGTGTAAGATTTTGCTATGTGCAATAGAAATTAATCGTGATGATTCAGAGTCATAGTATCAAGATGAAAATGCTTCTGCAGTCTCTCCCTTTTAAACAACCTAATAAGGCCCGCACTATCAGTCAAGTTACAACCTTTGTCCCATCGCCACAATGTTGCATCTCTGTGCCTGTTTTACAAGTACTTTTTTTTTTTTTTTTTTTTTTTTTTTTTTTTTTTACAAAGGCATCACCACATTATCAAGGCCCAGAGGCCACTCAAGGATAAGGGTTAAAGAGTGTACAGTAGAAGTTGGTCAATATAGTAATCATTAGTAATGAACATTTGGTACATTTAATAACTTATATGGAACGGCTCATCAAGAACTTATTTACTTTAGACTTGAACAAAACCATATTGTAGTCAGCCGGAAAGCAGGAAAACGGAAGACAATTCCACAGGCGTGCAGTTCTAAGAAAGAAGCTTTGTTCATGGAATCTACGTTTAGGTTTAGGCACAGATAAAGAGTGGGGGAAATTATTGATAGTGTTTACAGCTAGACGAGTGTTTCTTGTGAAAGTTTGGCGAGGGGGGACCATAGATTGAAGCTCAGTTGAACACTTTCCATGAAAATAACGATACATCAGAGACAAACTCGCAACATCTCTTCTGTGAGATAGAGGTTGCAAGGAGGAGAAAAGGACATCTCCTACGAGGCTACGAAGTCTATTTTGAACTCTATCAAGGCAGGACAAGTTCTTTCTAGCAGCTCCTGCCCAGATGTGGCAACAGTATTCCATCCTTGGACGTACCTGGCTCTTATATAGATAGAGAATAGCATCAGCAGTGAGATATCTACTGGATCGATAGAAAGATCCCACCATTTTTCCAGCGGCCTTGGCAACAGATTTGATATACGTGTTCCATTTAAGATCAGGAGTAATGGTCAAGCCCAGAAGCTTGTCAAAACTTGAGGCCTCCTGAAGACGAGAGCCATTCATTTCAATTGATGACAAATGTGGATTAGAATGTTGATGATGTAAAGAGAGAAGCTTGGTTTTAGATGCATTAAAAGTAACCAGCCACTCCTTTCCCCATTGTACTACGTGCTCAAGATCAGAGGAGAGAGAATTGGAGAGAACTTGCTCGTTTACTGTCTTAGATGTGGTACCATAAATGGTAGTGTCGTCAGCATAAATGTCTACAAATGATGTAAGGATATGATTTGGAAGATCATTAATGTAGATCAGGAAAAGAGTTGGGCCCAGGATGGATCCCTGAGGGACACCGGCATTAATATTGTGAGCTTCTGATTTTTGCCCTTCAACTACTACTCTTATGAATCTATCAGAAAGAAATGATTTAATAATTGAGAAGACTTTTCCAGCTATACCATAGCTAGCGATCTTATGAAGTAAACCTTTATGCCATACCCTATCAAAGGCTTTAGATATGTCAAGAGCAATTGCCCTAGAAAGATTGCCACCGTCGAGAGATTTGCTAATCCTATGCGATATAACTGTAAGGACATCTGCTGTAGATCTAGCAGAACGGAAGCCATATTGAGTGTCACTAAGAAGGTTATTTTTGTTGAGATGTTTGATTACTTCTGTATTTAATACAGATTCTAGCAACTTACTCATGACGCACAGGAGACTTATTGGCCTGTACTGAGAGGGGGATGAGCGATCACCTGAATTCTTAAATACAGGGCATACTGATGAGATTTTCCAGGGAGATGGGAAACTATTCTCCTTAAGACAACGTTTAAACAGTTTTGTAAGTATGGGCGCTAGTTCAGGTTGAAGTTTTTTGAGTACTATAATTGGAATACCATCAGGGCCAGTTGCTTTACTGGAATCAAGGTTTTTGATTAGCTTGGCAACATCACGTACAGATATACGTATATCACATAGCGTGTTTTCTGATACAAGAGGAAATATTGGGGGTTGGCGGTCTTGGTCGCAAAGGGTAGAATTAGCTGCAAAGTTCTTGACAAAGAGTTTGGCTTTGTCTGATGCTGACGAGATTACCTCAGATCCATTGATAATAGTTGGGATGGAGCACACTCTTCTGTTCAGGATTCTGTTTGCTATTTGCCAAAACTGGTGGGAACCAAGCCGCTGCTCAGCTACTTTGGACTTAACAGATTGAGCATACAACTCTCTTGCGTTCCTTATTACTTTCTTACAATGGTTGCTGGCAGTCCTGAAAACGGCTTTAGTTTCCATACATCTATTACGTTTGAAGCAGTGGAAAAAGTGATTTCTGTGCGCAATGGCAGCAGCACATTCTGGAGAGAACCATGGCTGGCTGTTAGGTTTTTGCTGAAATTTTTTAGAGGGTATGAAATGGTCAATACCTACAATTAACCATTCAGTTAGGTCTAATACTATAGAGGACACATCCTTTTTAAACATGGAATGCAGAGGTAGATCAGATATAAATGTACGGAAGCTATCCCAGTCAGCCTTAGTGTATCGATATACTGTACGATGAAGAGGTACGTCTGGGGACTTATTACATTTCATTTTTATCTTAATTGATACAACAGAGTGGTCGGAAGATCCAAGAGGCGACAGAACAGAAACTGAACATAGTTCAGGGCAAGTTGTGAGAAAAAGGTCTAGTAGGCTCGCATACTGGCCGTCATTATCGGGCACACGGGTAGGTTCCTGAACAATCTGAGTGAGGTCATAGGCAATGGAGAAATCATGACAGAACCTCCCCTCATCATCGGTCTTGTTTGAGTGGGTCAACCATTCGACGTTGTGAACATTGAAGTCTCCACATACGTGAATGTTAGCTGAAGGATAAGTAGAAAGGACTTGGTCAATTTTCTCAGATATGCTTTGAAAGATAGTAACTCCGCTGTTGTGGGGGCGATAGAGAGTAAATATAAATGCAGTAGTGTGAGCTAAAGCAACCCGGAAGCACATATAAGGTAAGTTAGGATCTTCCCTGGAGATGTCCCTCCCACATGGAAAGCTATCTTTAATATAGGCACATATTCCATGCCCATGGCGATCTTGGGGGTCAGATTTAGAAGTTAAGTTAGAGTATCCTGTAATTGCAAACTCATCAAGGGAAATAGCCTGTCCAATGCCAGTTTCACTTAAAAATAAAAGGTCTGGTTTAGTCTCCTGTAATTGGGTTTCAACCTCTGGAAGGTTAGAACGTAGACCCCTGATGTTGGAGAAGGAGACATGGTACTTTAATAGAATATGCTCTGATGAACTCATAGCATTTGTGCCCCCTCGTGGTACATACTCCAGCCTTACCTGACAAGCAGCAAAATCCCATCTCTTCATTGTCGAGATCCCTAGATGCTGGAAAGCTGTGTATTCTAATATTTTCTTCCCACGGGCTGTTAGACTTTGAAACTTCGTCCCTGTATTTTGCTTCCCGAACTGAATTAACATGCAAAAGCTTAGATGTAACATGAACAGACATGTTGCGACTCAACTCCCCACATACTCCCCTGTAGATATGATCCCATTTATTAGCCTCACACGTCTAAGTGTCAATACACCTTGTTTGGAATGAAAAAAGAGTAGACGAAAAGAAGAAATATTCTTTGTTGCTAAATCCATGTTTTAAGTAATACATTTTTGGTTCATTTTACTAAATACATTTGTACAAATCCAAACCGTTTGGAATTTTGAGATGCAAACCGAAATACAATGAATTTAGATGAGTTGATCAGCTTTTTCCACCTGATAAAATGAATTATTAAACGATTATCTAAATTATGCAAGTGCAAAATGATCTGAAAAGTGTTTCTTTTATGTCTTAAATTTTAAAAAGATATTAAAGCTGAAATAGCTCATAGTTACTAATCTCTAATAACTGTGAATAGTTTTTTTTTTCAACTAAAGAATTACAAGTTTTCCATCCTTCACCAATGACAGCCATCATATTTGCTGCACTTGAGTAAATCACATTATTTTATATTTATTCATGAAATCTGTTTCATATTTTTATTTTATTAACAGGAGAAAAGATTTCATTGTTGACAGTCGAAGTAGCCAACTTCTGCCAAAGTTCATCACATTCTGTATTTGGATTATTCAGACTACTGTTCTCATCTTGGCTATTATTCTCTTAACGTTTCAACCGACACAATCTCCAACCTTCTTTAAGTGCCTCTTGTAGACCTTGACAACTTTCTGTTGAACTCGGGAATGTGAATTAAATAAATGGTACATTCGAAATTGTATGCAGATTACTGAGTCATCAAAATGCATCTGAAGAAAATCAGAGGTAACAGAGGCGAAAGCATTTTAAGAATAACATTCAAAATGAAAACAGTAGTCCAAACAATCCAAAATATCAATCCTCATCTAAAAAAAAAATCCGAAACACATTATCATATTCGATTTAACGATCATTTTACATACTAACATGTGTTAGATAGCTTTATGAAATTGACTTCCAAAGTAACCTATCTCTGGCCAAGTTTTTTATTTACCCATCCCCAGATGCATTTTATCACTGCCTCCCATGTTTTACTTGACCTTCCTATGTGAACTCAACCTATTATCTCAACTGCTTTACATCTATTAATCCAAAACTCTCATCCATTCTTTCAACATAATCGCACCAATTAAATCTCTTGTTCTACGTACATCTTCCTATATTGCCTAAATTTAATCTTCCTCTAAAGCCATCAGAACTAAGCTTCTCTTTAAAACTAACACATTCATCGTATCATTCTCATTACAGTAATTTCATAATTTAATGTCAATCTTTCATATAATAAATGTAAGGTATAAATTATTTTTTTTTAAATTAATATTTAAATGTAATTAAGAAAACTGTTGAGGTAATGCTTGAAAAATTTTAGTGAACGGAAATAGTTTATTTTTTGTTAACATTATAAAATGGTTTTCAGTTAAAATGTTTATGGATTGACCTTTCTTTCTCCTCCCCCCTTTTTTTCTTTCATCTTTTTGTCTTCTTTACTCTGTCGCGTCCTACATTATCTTTATAGTCTGTACTCTCCTTATACTAACTCCTCAACCGGAAGTGTACTTCTCATACTTCCTTTTTTTTCATATCAAGTCTCTTAGTCTTCCTACCAATGAAAGTTTGCCATGAAATGAGAGAAACTAATGAATGATCACATTAGCGTATGAACATGACAATTTATACATTTAAATATTGACATATTGCTTTTTTTCTTTAATGAATTTTATATTGGATCTTCGTTTTAAACCGTTTGTACTGTCTATGACATTTAATTGCATTCGGTTGACAAGTCCTGATTTGGGGGAGCTTTGGGGAGTATTAGGCCCTTGCGTGTTATTACACTTAGATCCATTCTGATCTCCTAGGATTCTATATAAATAGAATCTGTGCTGATTATAACATAACACCTTATCCGGTTGCATGCGCGTATATTTACTGAGTGAATAACGAGTTAATGTAACATGATAAAAAAATATTTAAAGAAAATAAGAAATTGGAACATAGAAAATTTTATCAAAAAAACAAACTTGATTCACCATCGAATTAACCTAAAAGTGTTTACTGATAAAATATAACTGAGAAATCTTATGAATAGCATTTTAACAAGATAGCGTCTTGCTCTTTTCATGTGGTTAAATAAGAAATGCGTTTTCGTAATTTTTAAACATGGCTCTAGAGTTTAGAAAAACAATACGAAGTTATTCTTTGTTTCCATTCTTGTGACTCCAATTTTTCTTTATTATTATAAATTCAAATTTTAAAAGTTACATTAACTATTCATAATAATATTCACAATAATGACACTGTGCTCAGTATTATTTGTCTATTAAAATTCTGTACGTACAAAAATCTATCTAAATATATAATATAGTATTGATTTGAAATCTTGTAGTTTCAGCTTCAATTAAATATCAAACTATAAAAGTCTGATATTTAATTGAAGCTGAAACTACAAGATTTCAAATCAATACTATATTATATATTTAGATAGATTTTATAAATTTCTCATCTTTCATTTTACTTCAAAGTGCTCAGAAATCAAGAGACCCTCTTCCTTGGGGGCTAACATTTGATCTCTATATGAGATACATAGATATTCAGATATTTCATTAAAGTTCTCATTCATATCTTCTTTTTTATATAAAAGAGTCACTAGTCATCAAGGTCTAGATGCCACTCGAGGATAAGAGTTTATGAGTGTACAGTAGTTAATGGGAAAATATTGTAGTAATCGTTGATAGTGGAACTTTGGTAAAGTGGATTACTTAAGGGCACGGCTCATCAAGAATTTGTACATGTTGGATATGAAGACGACCATATTGTAGTCAGTTGGAAAGCAGGAAAACGGAGCAGAGTTCTACAGGCATGCAGTTCTAAGAAAGGAGCTTTGTTTATAGAATCTATGTTTAGGTTTAGGCACGGATAGAGAGTGGAGGAAATTATTGATAGTGGTTTCAGCTAGACGAGTGTTTTTCATGAAAGTCAGTCTAGGGGGAATCTTAGATTGGAGCTCAGACAGGTACTTGCCATGGAAATAACGATAAAGCAGAGACAGGCTCACAATGTCTCTTCTGTGGGAAAGAGATTGCAGAGAAGAGAAAAGAGCATCCTCCACTAGGCGGCCCTATCGGTGGGACATTAGAATATGCCGACTGCCCCCCTGCAGAGAGTAAAAAGTCCCTTAATGGGGGTCCTGGATATGACCTTAAACTATATCCAGTGGTGAGGCCCCAGCTTATGGGCTTTGGGGAGTGTGGAGCCACCCTTTAATTATCGTTGCTCCCAGGTCCACTCTGACCCGGAGTGGTAGTACCTGTTAGGGTTCCAACTATGGGTTAAATAGAAACCGACGTGAAAACAACAAATATATTCTATTTAAAAAAAATTTTTCTTCAAAATCTTTGGATTCGGCATTAAATAACCCGAAAAGGTTGATATACCATAAAACTAGGCTACACAGTTTATTTTGAACTCTGTCAAGGCATGAGGCATGGATAAGGTACTTCTAGCACCTCCTACCAGATGTGCCAATAATACTCCATCCTAGGACGTACTTGGCTCTTATATAAGTAGAGAATTGCAACAGCAGTGAGATATCTACTGGAGTGGTAGAACGATCCTACCATTTTTCCAACAACCTTGGCAACGAATTTGATGTACGTGTTCTATCTCTGATCAAGAGTAAAGGTCAGACCCAGCAGCTTATCAAAGCATGGAGCCTCCCCAAAACGAGAGCCATTAATTTCAATTGATCAAACATTAATTTAGTAAAGAAATTAAGAACAATTTTCCTCTCCCAAATGATCATTTACATATGTTATAGTATATCTTTCATGGGTTTTTGATCTTAGTGGATTCCAAGACAAGAACTCATCTAATCTGGTGAAGTATCCAGATTCATGCTGTTATCTAAGGTAAGATCACTAGACAAAGGTACACCATTCTTCAATAAAGCCACTGTGAGTTAGCCATACTGAGGAGATCTTATTTGGGCCACGAATACTATATGATTTTGAATATTTAGTCAGGATTTACTTGTAAGAAAATGTATTCTAATGCCAGGTTGTCCTGACCAACCTCTGTTCAGAGAAACTTCATATATTCGAAGGGCGTCATATATCAAACTTTTTTTACTTTATATTTTCTTAACAATATGCATTAATTTCAACATCCTTGGAACAATATTTTATGAAAAGAATTATATAATTTTTTATGAGTGAAGATTTTTGCAAATTCAAAACTATTTCAGAACTTTGAAAATCTATATAATATTCTGCTTGTTCCTCCTTGTTTAATCCGTACATTATACTTCGAAAAAGGCCAAATACAATTTTGGAGGCTAAACTGCTTTAAAAAGATTAAATTCACAAAATTAGGCTATAAAAAGGCTAATCTGGCAACCTTGAACAAGAATATGAATAACTTCCCTTTGTGTAGTGATGTAGTCTATTATTAGAATTATATATGATCATTGTTATAATGGTATGGGAAAGGAGCTCAAAGTGATTTTGACGTGCAGTGGTTCTTTACTGAAGAAAGAAGTTAGCAAAACGTTATGTAAAAAAGAAAACATTCGAAACAAAAAGGGAAAAAAGAACCACATTGTCTGCCAAGAGGTGTTGCACTGATCAAGTAAATCAAAGATTGTCTTTTATGATGTAATTTTATTTGTATTGAACTATGTAGCACAATATTACTTTCTGACTATTCATTAATAATTATTAATTTATTTCATTTGGGTCAGTTCTGTATTTAAAATACAATGGACGCTATTTTCGTAGAAATGTTATTAAACTCATATTTGCTGCATGTTACTTGTTTTTCTGCTTAAAAAAGTAATTTTTCACGTTATCCAGAAATGTATCAACTTTATCAAAACATTTGTTGATGCAATATATTTCCTTGGACTTTCCACGGGTTATGCTAGTCATCCAAAAATTTTGGCAACATTATTTCAAAAGTTATTATATAAAAGGAAATATTCTTGACACTTAAATTCTGAACTTGCATATTGCTGATGCTATTTTAATGATATATATGAAATATGTTCATTCAAATCAATTTATAGGAAAAGAATTCTGATTAACTCATTAGTCATTTTTTTTTTTTTGCTGTTAGTAAAAAAATGTCAGAACTCCTTTGCACTAAGGCCAATTAACTTAGACCGTAATTCACAACATCAACTCTTAAAGTCTATGTGCTCTCTTAGCTGTCAAAAACTTGATTCATTGTCCTTTCCAATTCGTGCTTCTTATAGCCGCTATTCTCCCCACATGCAAATTAATGTCACATGCATATAAATAATTAATCTACAAGCTTAAGTTTATCTTTACTTCTTTTTTACTTCCCCGATCCTGTCACTTGGCTGATAAAACAGGCGTTGCCACTTATGAGTCGTACCTTCTATTATATTTGCCTACTAAACTTTCTAATGTTAGCAATGGAATAATTATGTATTTATCACGTGTTTTTTTGTTTTCTTTTTGATAATCGTGCAATTCCAAATGGCCCTAAAGTGGCATGGTGTAATTGTTACAGCTGTGGACTTGAGTTTGGTCAGATTACTGCCTCACTTTCACTAATACCCTTGGGAACGGTATGAATCCAGATATTCTCTCTCCAGATATAAATTATATAGTAGGTTAAACTAGACTATCAAGCCTTAGTTGTGCAACTCATTTAGGAGAAGAAAAACGCCAGTTTCTCTGCTTATGCTGGAAGTATTTTGTCATTTTAAACATCTCTTGCCACTAGATTCAAGCAAAGCCAGTTTAGAAGAGGTCTGTTGGATTGCACAACTCTTACTTCAGTATAGACTCCATCGTGCAGACACCCTCACAGTAGGTGCCCTTTGTTTCTGAACATTGAAAAGATTCCCCAAATAATTAGAATGTAATATGCATTTTTTTTTTCAACTGACATTTACTTGAAACCAACAAAAACGTTATGGTCAAGATATTTCGAAAAAATCAAAGCAACAAAATAGAACTTGGAATGTTTGTTTTTTTTGTTTTTTTTTAACAGACATTAATTTCTGGCTCTACACCTTGTGAATGAGTATCGATCCTCAATGCAGCTTGAGGCCAAGCAAATCACTGGAGAAAAAAAAATTCTGTTTTATTTTAATAGTATCGAAACACTGTTCAGCATCTCTTCTTGTGAGGAAGAGAGCGTTCATTGTAAAAGTGAAC
The DNA here is from genome assembly GCF_053919585.1 of Euprymna scolopes. Taxonomy (NCBI): domain Eukaryota; kingdom Metazoa; phylum Mollusca; class Cephalopoda; order Sepiida; family Sepiolidae; genus Euprymna; species Euprymna scolopes. Next base: position 131,626,844 of record NC_136494.1, on the reverse strand, counting down.
AGAGAGCAGTTGATTAGATTAGTTTAATTTGTGTTTTGCAGTCTCTTTGTGACAAGTGGCCATCAGCCATTAATTACTAGACGGCTACTCCTGCTGCAAACGAGTCAGCGTCTCCATCATTAGTGAAATTCTCATTAGCACATCTTTTTTTTTTATACTTTTTATTTGTTCAAATCATTTTTTTTATTTTATTGTTGTAATGAACAACTTAATTATGCTTTCCAAAAATAACCTCTACTTTATATAATTTTTTTGTGAAGATGGATAATTTTTACTTTCTTCAAAAATATTTAAACTACTTTTTACTTTAAAAAAGGGATCTTTTTACCTTGATGTCAATTCACACGATCGATTTATTTAATGAAAATCGATTCCTTTACTGTTGTAAAATTCCATATCGTTGTCTTTTTTTTATAAAGAAAAGAGAAAAACTATGATACATAACTGTTGAACCTGATGAAATTTCAACCAATATATATATATATATATATATATATATATATATATATATATATATATATATATATATTAAAACTTACCAGTAATAGTCGTTTATTTATTTTTAACACATTTACAAATCTATATTCATTTTTAAATATCTATTTTTGTAAATGTTGGCATCAAATATTATGTGTTGTAAAATCAATCAATCCATCATGTCCAAAAATGAAAAATGTTTAAAAAGAGATACAGCGTGAAAATTTGTTTGATAATAATTTTAAATATGTTAATTAAAAAATTGATTAAGGAGAGTAAAAAATGGATCTTGCGTTTACTTTTGGCAGTCACATAACTCTCACTTCCTTTACTTTTTCCTTTAGTCCTCACATTCCGGGAGCAATGTTTCTGCCAAAAAGGAAATAATTTCTGTTTTCTTGATCAGAATCTATTCCATGTAACATTTATCGTTTACAAGTTTGGACCTTGAAATTGCATTTTTTAGCTCTTTACATCAAGTGGCTTCATGGCTTGTTCTGGAGCGATTTCTATAAAAAGATATAATAATATCAATCAGCTTTTGATTTGAAATGAATAATAAAGTTATCATGCCATGGATGAAATGAAAAATATTGGTGCTTACTATTATGGAAAATCGAATTCCAAAACAAAGTTTAAATTCTGGCTGAACTTGCCTGGCAAAGAACTTTCTCTGCAGAAATAAGAACGCAGTTGTGTTTAATAACCTTGCTTTTATGTGCAAGAATCTGATACTACTGCCAATATTTTAGGCACTATCTATAACAGAAATGAATCCCACACGACCACCATATTTTTTTTAATGTAGCTAAGTACCTTATCATATTGTAAATAACATGGTACATCAATAACAAAATAAAACTGCACAGTCAAAAGCAATGTTTGATTTGTAAGCTGAAGTGTTTTTGGAAAATATGATAACTGTACATTTTACTTCTTTCTTAATTGCTAATAAATAATTTTTCATACAATATTTGATCTAGCATGATTCATTGTGATAAAGGAAAGACCTGTGGCGTAAAGAACAAAGTACTAATAAAATTCAGTTGTAAGTGACATTGTTCTAGCTGTTGACGGGACATCCGTGTGGGTGATATGAAGATTACAACTGCGAGTTAATTAAAACCTTTATCCGGTCATGGTTGCCGAAACGAGAACATGCTACCCCCATGAATTAAATAAAAGGTTCGCTTGAAATTCAGTGCAGATTTTATAGAAACATTTCCCGAGATCGATAAGATACACAAGAAGGTCGAAGGTTACGTCGGCTGAAACAGTGTGCGAATGACACTCAAGATGAGAACAGTAGTCTGAATAATCCAAATAATACAAATTACCAATCCTTAACTAAAAAAAAAATTCAAAACACAATCCAGTATATATTATCTAGTTGCCGTGAAATATTCTTAAGCAAGGCAAAGTGGAAGTAAAGCCTGGTGATTTGTTAAGTAGATTTCATTTGTTAATGAATTGCATATCTATATGAGACCGGGAAACTTTTATTATCTTTTGCTGATGTATTAATGTTAACTTGGAGCAATAAGTTCATTTCATCAAAATATTATTACCTTAAAATTGAAAGTATACATTAAAACGAATCATAATTGTTTTATTTTTCCTGCAGGCACTAAAATTCATGCAATGAAAAATAATTTACTTTATATAAAATCGAAAAAAAGTAATAAATCTTGTCATCTTCATAAATCGATTTGTCTATTCAAATAATAGTGACCATTTAATATTACATTTTACTGTAATAAATCTGTCAAATCTAAATCTTACATGAGCTTCTCGCTCTCTCTTATATATATATATATATATATATATATATATATATATATATATATATATATAATCTATATAATTATAAAACTCAAATGACCTTGTTACGAGTGATGTAACCCACTTTCCGGTTTACATCCAGTTGTGCATGCGTGCACAAACATTAACCCATAACAACGTAAACAAATAAACACAAATCGCTTCTTTTGCAGATTTTGACCTGCACACTGAAATATTAACGCTATTATTTTGAAAGTATTATTTAACATAGGAAGAGTGGGGGTATTTTGCAACTATTCTTTATTACAACTATCGCTATTTTCTTACAACTAAACAACTTTACCCCGTTGACAAACATAAGAACAATTGTAGTACAGCCAAGACTACTACTACTACTACTACTACTACTACTACTACTACTACTACTACTACTCTCTTTTCCTTCCTTCCTTATTTTTTGTTTACATTTCTAGATACAAAATAGTTGTGTGAGAACAGTGAATTTATTGACACATTTACTAATCTGTTTCAATATTAGTTTTATTTTATTTTATTTATGTAGTTTTTATTTTTTTGCTTCAGGTTTTATTAATTTTTTTTTTTAGATTTTAAGTTTCTATAACTTGGTTGAAGGATTCCAATATGGGGTTTTCAATTCTTATATTTCTCATCGGTAGGTTCATGTGCGTTTTTTCTGCTAAATGACTTTCATCGGCGTTTGATTCGTAGGAAAATCATGTTTAATTTTCGATTTTTGAGCGATTATTCGGAAAAATAGGTAACTTTACACGAATAGGGAGGATTTTTTTTCATGTTTGAGTGATCCGTCCGTGAGTTTTCATTTTAATATACTTTCATAGAAATGTTTCTGTTATGTCAAAAAAAAATTTTTTTTACATCACAAGTGTCATGCTCATACATGAATTCCATAGCTAATACAACATACCGACCCAACGGGTCACAGGTAGTCTAGTATATATATATATATATATATATATATATATATATATTTATAATGTGTGTGTGTATGTATGTATATAGTCTTGAAAGTTTCGTTTTTTTTTTACCTTTAAAACTATATAAAAAATGAAAATAAATGTTTTAGTCTTTATTTGGAAAATTATTTTGCCAGTAAGTCAATTAATCTTCTGCAATTGCTGGATCAGTTTGGTTTTATGAATTCACAATATTCCTAATGTTATTTCAATAATCATCAGTTATTTAACATGAAACACTGTTTTGAAATTTTATTTTACATATATGTATATATGTGTGTGTAAATTTAAAAAAATAAGGAGTAAATGTTATATAGAACTTTATTTAATCATCAGGTTGATAAGGAGAAAAATTAGAATAAAATCGAAAATAACCTCTTTAGGCCATGGCATTTTGAAGCCTAATGCTTCTCAGCAGAAGAGGAGAAAAACCGGCATTATAACGCTGTATGCGTATAGAAAGATAAAACTGTCTTGAGAACATTCAGATTATATATGAAAAAAAATCCAAAAATATTGAGTGAATTAAAAGAGACTATTAAAAGGGATGTGGATGAAAAAACGAGGAATGTTGGTAGAGGAGGGGGTAGAGAGTGGGGGCGAATAGATAAAAAAAAGAGAAAAGAGGAAGTAAAATAGAGAAACATAATCAATGGATGGAGAGAAAGGAAAAGAAGAAATTTAAGTAGTAAAAAGAAAAAAAATTCAAAACAAAATAGTCAAACCAAAGTCCTTGAAAAAATAATCCAGGTGTGACGGCAATAGTTCAGTATACATTGATTCGCAAATAAACTCCAAGCCAATACATTTTCGGTAATGTAATCCTTAATAGAAATCCATTTGGGACGACAGTAGTCCAATAGGAATCGATTTGAAAATAAACTCCAATGGAAGGAATTTTGGGTAAGGTAATCCTCAATCTACTCTTAGAGGTCATTAAATGACCAGGAAGCGCTTCAATGAAAAATTCCCAAGTAAAATAGTAATGCCGATTGAATTTTAAAATCATATGCTCCACCCTGCTTTATAAATGGTAGGTATATAATTAATTACTCCTTGTCGTTTTAGGCTCTGAATTTAGACACAAATACATAATTATTTCCACAATCAAACAAGGTCGCAGTTCACACAAACCTTGACAGCCACAGACCAAGGTTCAAGTTTCACTCTCATTTGGGCTCATCAGTGGAACACGTCCAAACTAGGTATTTGAAGCCCAAGTCACCTGCATACAAGGCAAGCTGCAATGGTGTTTGATTGTGGAAATAATTATCATCTCACATCCGAAAATCTAATTTAATTTGCTCGCTTAGTTAGCTTGTTGGATGACATAATCCTAGCAAGTGGATTCTTAGCGGATGGATGCCTACATCCCTTCTTGAGATGAAGCAGACATATTCCACACTTGCCTCGCATGCAAGTGACTCCGGTTTCGAATACTGAGTTTAGAAAAGGTTCAACTGATGAGGCCAAATGAGGATGAAACTCGTGCATTGCTTTCATAGCTTGTGTGAGCTGCGGCATTGTTTGATCGTGAAAATAATTATACATCATCTCAAATTCGAGAATATATGCAAATGCTATTGAATAATATGGACTTTTATGAGGCTTATTTTTATTATTTCATTTTTCTGAATAGCCCATTTCATATTCCAACCCAATTGGTACATGTATTTTACCCAAATACGAAATTGATGATTCGAAAAATTTTACAAACAACAAAAACTTTACTAAACAAACGATGCTCAGTATTATTTATTAACATTAATGCAAACATGCTGCTTCAATACAGATACATTTGAATTATGATTTCTTTAGATTATGACATAACATTTCTAACCATTGTCAAAATCTTTTGTAGGTGAAATAATTAAGGTAGAAAAACATTCGTTGTCTGTTCTTAAAATCTAAAACATTTGGTTTCAACATATTTTTATATCTATAAAAGTGAACGTGTCTGTGTGTCTGTTTGTGTACAATTCCCTACCAAACTACTGTCACTTTTCAGTGTACATATTCAAGATTTGACATAACGGGTGTTGAGATTTGTAGAAAATCGTTTTAATCGGTTTTCGGCCAGAAATTTGGCTGTCAATAGGTCAAAGTTCAACAATTTGACCTTTTAAAACTCTATCAAACTCCTCCGCCAATTTTGGGTCTAAACACTTGAAATTTTAGATGTAGTTTCCTGGGACATGAATCAAACTTTTTAATTTGATTTGAGCCCAAAACAATAAATGTTAAGGGGTCAAAATTAGGGTTAAAGTTTAAAAAATATTGATTTCTGTAGTCTCTACCAAATTACTAAGCCAATTTTTGGTCTAAGCATTTGAAATTTTACAGACATAGAGCAAGCTTTTTAATCGGTTTTTGGCCAAAAATTTGGCTTCCAAGGGATCAAAATTCAAAAGATTTGACTTTTACGGTCTCTAGCAAACTATTCAGCCAATTTTGGATTTAAACATTTTAAATTTTACATAAAGGATATTCAGATATGCAGCAAGCTTTTTAATCAGTTGTTGGGCGACTCTACCAAACTCCTCTGCCAATTTTGGGTTTAAACACTTGAAATTTTAGATGTAGGTTACCTGGACATGAGTCAAACTTTTTAATATATATATATATATATATATATATATATATATATATATATATATGTGCACATAAAGTTATGAACAGAACATAGGGCCTGAGCAAAGCTGGGCTGAACTCATAGTTAACGATAAAATCAATTTGACAGAAACTTTTTTTCAAATTTATATCTTGATAAATCAAAATGTATCAGTGGATTGTTTTTTTCTGTGCTTTTACAAAGGAGTCGCCCCTTATCAAGGCCTGGAGGCTACTCGAGGATAAGTGTTAATGGGTCAAGTTATGCACATAACAGGATCTAAGTAAAGGCAGTTCCAGAACAAATCAATGTAAACCAAAAAATGAAGAAAATCTATTGTTAGAAAATGTAAGGAAATAGATATAAAGACACAACAAAAAGGAAGAGATTTCATAACTTCAAATTTACTTTGTTTTTTAATCATTAAACAAAATGAAAATTCACTTCTGTACATGAAATACAAATTCCAGTTCTCATAAACCATAGCATACATTCTAAAATCTTGTGACGACGGCAAAGTGGTTAAGAATAAAGACTGAAAATCTTGGTGCACCAAGTTCAAATCCATTTTCTTCCACAGAAACACTTCCATTAAGCTCACACCTAACTTTGTATCTTATACTTTGGTGAGAAGGTACATAAAATAAATTAGATTTTTTGAATGTGCGATGATATATATATATATTATTTTCACAACTAAACAAAGCCACAAACCATATACCGGAAGTCATAGAATCAGCGTTGAGCATATCCACATTCAGGATTCAAAACCTGAGTCACTTTCATGCAAGGTGAATACACTGCCATATGAGCCACCATGCCAAATACAAGAAAGTTTAATACATATCAAGCAAACTGCGGCGGTATTGTCTGATTGCAGAAATAAGTATAAATCGCTTCACATTCGGCACATCTAATATTAATTTTCTTACTGGGTTAGCTTGTTGCATGACAATTTAAAAATTTATGAGCAGACGATAGCATGTTTGAACCCACCATGTAATAATGGTGTGCAAAAAAATATGGATAAAATATTTATGGATCTTGTAAAAACTCCTCCCAAAACAAATAGTCTACACAAAATAATTAATAAGTATGCAATAAATATTAGTAATAAATGACCAGAAAACCTAAACAAATTCTTTAAAAGACATGAAAATAAAATAATCATATTCCACCTATTTTATTTTGTTCTTTCAGCAACTGAATGAACTTCTGATAAATAAAGCAATGAAGTTGTCATCAGATGGAAAAGTTCTAGTTCCTGAGGTAAGGAGTTATTTGCCTTATTTCATACTTATCTTGAAATAAAGTATTTGAACGAATGTTCCTTTGAAATTGTTTTCACAAATCTTTAGTTTTCCTCATACAATCAACTATGAATCTATAACTGTTATCTTTTTTCTATTTTCATTTCTCTCATTATTTTATGCTAATGTTTCATTGTTTATATTTTTGTAAGAGTTGGATTTCTGCATATATGTTTTATATATATAATGTACTTTTACACACACACACACACACACACACACACGGATATATATATATATATATATATATATATATATATATGGCAACATGAGAAGATTTCCCCACGTGTGCTTTGAATTCAATTATTTTTTCATTAGAATAAAAAAAAAACATTTACTTACTGCAGTGTTCATCTACAATAAGAAAATGTTTATTTTATTCTAATGTTGCTGCAAACTTTAAATATTTCCATTTCTTTTTATGAACATTTTCTCTTTACCAAATCCTTTTTTTCATTCCAAGGAAAAACAAATGAATTTTTCAACTGTTTTGAAGAACATAAATTTGTCTCTGATGAGTTTTTTGGCTGGCTTCTGTTATTCAACACATATAAGACGTACTTCAAACGCGTATAAGACATATTTCATAAAAAAACATGAAAAAATATTCTAAGTGAATAAAATAAATCTTCTAGTTTTGGAATAATAACTAACGATACGGTTAGATTCTCGAAAATAGTGAGTGAATGTCTGGAATCTGGTAAAGTAACTCCCTTAAAAAAAAAAAAAAGATAAAAGAAAATTGGTAAATATGTATATTAATATTAGTTTTAAGTTCATTTTATAAATGCATCTGAACTTGTTTATATATAAAGTATTTTATTTTAAAAAACTATATACTAGTGTCTGTTGGATGTATCTGTGTTTCAGCGATCTGGGTTAAGGACTGGCTAATAAAGAACAGACCAATTCTTCATCATCGTTTTACAGGTGGAAAAAGCTCAGAGAAAAAGAATAAACAATTAGATATCCTTGTTACTGTTATGCCGAGGAGGATAGTTTATGATAACAGAATTAATTCTACACTATAAAAAAAGGGGGGAAATTTTGGGGGGAAGGGTATCATGACAACCGCACAAATACTCATTGCCTCTCCTCCCCTTCTCTGAATTGAGCATTTTTTTCTCTCTCCTTCATACACACGCCTATATATATACAGTGCCCTGCAAAATTTTTAATACACATTTGAAACGGTCAGTTTTTGTATTTTTAGCTTCCAAATGGTAATGAAACTTTATAAACATAGAAAATGTATTAAAACTAAGATAGGAATAGTGGGAAAAATAAACAAATAACAATTTAACACAACGGGAAGAGAAAACTCAATAATTAGCAATGCAAAAGTTTACAACACATATCAAATTCATTAGATTTCTAAATAATTTCATGACGGTTTATTATGGTAACATGCTTAGAAGCTTCTAGAATGTTCAGGAATATGCAATAGTGTTGTGAGACTGGATCTCACCCCATAATGGACTCATCCAGATCCTATATAATCAGCTCCTAAGGCTGGTATGGTGGAGCGAGATCTCAACGATTATTGTAACTCGGGGAGCGAGATCTTACTGATACCTGCAACTACTACTATTCTCTTGATCTTTCTCTATATCCTTGTACTTTTTCTTAATACACTTGTAAACCACCTACTATATGTTTTTCCGTGTCGTTCTTGTGGACCCAACTGAGTCCCGTAATAAATAGACATCGAAGTAAGCAATTAGTAAAAGTATTGCATTATTTTTTATCTAATAACCACATCATAGGAAAGAATAAACAGATTGGTCAAGAGCTCAGAAAACGAATTGTAAGTCTTCATCAAAGTAGATTGGGATATAGAACAATCTCCAAACAGTTGACGGTTCCATTGAATTCTGTTGGAACAATAATTCGGCACTGGACGTCTCACAAATCAACCCTTCCAGTGGCCAGATCAGGTCGTCCTCAAAAAATAACCAAATGTGCTGAAAGGTTATTAGCAAGAACGGTTATGAATTCACCTAGAATTACTCTTAGAGAGCTGCAGAAGGACTTAGAAAACAGTGAAATTAAAGTTAGCAAGGACACAATCAGTAGAACCCTTCACCTTAAAGACATCTTTCATCAGCAAGGAAAACTACCTTTCTTAAGCCAAAGCATGTTTATGCTAGGCTTGATTTTGCAAATGAGTATGCAAGCAACTCTCTAGAGTTTTTGGCATAACATGGTTTGGTCAAATGAGACCAAAATTGACTTGTTTCGCACTTCAAAAAACACTGAAAGTTTGGAGAAAAAAAGGTACGGAATACCAGTAAAAAACGCTAGAAATACAAAAAATGACAGTTTCAAATGTGTATTGTAAACTTTTACGGGGCACTATATATATATATATATATATATATATATATATATATATATATATATAGGCTAGAAGGTTCCTTCAATAAGTTTCCAGACTTTTTACATATGGGCACTATTTTGGTAGTACACACATGAAACTATTCCCTTTCAAAGTTGTCCTGGATATGACCTTTAATTAAATCCGATGGTGAGGCCTCAACTTGCAGGCTTTAGGGAGTGTGGAGCCACTCCTTAATTGCCATTGCTCCCAGGTCCACTCTGACCCGGCGTGGTAGTATCTGTTAGGGTCCCAACTATGGGTTAAATAGAAACCGACTTTAAAAAAAAATATATATATATTCTATTAAAAAAATTTTCTTCAAAATCACTGGATTCGGCATTAAATAACCTGAAAAGGGTTGATATGCCGTAAAACAAAAACCACCAACCAACCTTTCAAAGTAATCTCCAACTGCAATGTATCAACAACTTCTGAAAGCCTCATGGAAGTCCTCTTGTGTGAGCATGTCAATGACCTTCATCACAACCTCTTTCATCTCCTCAATTGTCTCATAACGACAGCCTCTAAGGTTTTCCTTGAGCTTAGGGAATAAACAAAAGTCACAAAGAGCAAGGTGTGGACTATAGAGACAGAGTGTCTTGATGCCCATCTTTGTCAAATAGTCTGTGACAGAGATGGAGTTATGGACTGGTGCATACATGCAAATCATTCACATCTTCAGTTCCTCATGAATAATTGTGTGTATAGTTCTCACACTGACATCAAACTATTCACTTATTGTCTCTAGAGACACATAACGGTCCTTATCCACGAAATTCTTTATTTGGTTAATCAACTCTGGTATTCTGATGTCCTTACTCCTCCCACACCTCTCATTATTCCTCACAGACTCCCTGCCTTCCTTAAATCTCTTATGCCACTCAAAAACTGAAGCTCAGATCATGCAAAGATGGTTCAAAAGCGGTGTGAAGCATTCCATATGTTTCTTGGCATTTTTACAAATTTATAACAGAATTTTATTGCATATCATTCTTCCAAAGTGTCCATACGTCCAGATTGTATTTTTGAAATTCACCAGCTATAACAATCAGGCTTTAATAAGGTGTGTTCCAATTCCTGCTGTAGCTGTTCATTTGAACGTGAAATCATAAAAATTGGTCAGTCTTATTGAAGGTGCCTCGCATATATGTGTCTAGATGTTTCTGCTGTGATTTCTTTAGAAAGACTAGATTACTATGATGAAATCAGATTTTAAATATTAATTATTTTATACAAAATTACTATCTACTCTTTATTTCATTCTTTCTTTCTTTGGTTTTTCTACCTCTTTATTATCTACTATATAATAAAATGATCGCAGAAATTCCCCTCTAGACTAAATTACGGTAAGTTTGCAATAACAAATGCCACATACAAATTTATTATATCTAAACTATTACCCACCATCTTATGTAACTTTCAAATGTCGTTACATACACATTTATTAGTTATAATAAAATCCTACTTTCTTTCCTACGAGCGACACCATCATGATAGTCAAGAACTTTAGACAAAGTAGTTCAGCTTTTCCTCTCTAATACAAAAGTCCTCCCACCGCTCCCAGTCAACACCAGGTAATTATTTAAATATTATAACTCTATTGCCCTTATTAACTGGATAAACCACTCATACACATACAACTACCTTTACACTACAGTAATCAAAAATAATGATTTCTTCCCACTACCATTCTGGCTATTTTCATTGGTTGAGACCATAAAATTCTATTATTCAGGAATACACACAATCTTACAAAAAACGAACACACCAAACCTTATTCAATATGGCCAATCAATCTACACGGATCATGCATATTAAACCAAATAAGAAATTCTACCACATTCATATTCATAACTTTACACAGTAATACCCTCACCTTTTACCACACACACATTATCGACACACATTGTTTTAAATCAATTATAATTTTCTATCATCGCTTTTCTGAAATGTTACAAACTAATGTTTACAAAAACATACCATAACATTTAATTTTTAAATTATGCAAATAATTCGCCATAACTTTGGTACAAATCAGTTAGCGCAGCTTACTCTACCATTGCTTCGTTGGTTCCAGCGTCCTAAATTATGCCACATAGCATTATTTCAATTAACATTACTTACATATTGGTACAATAAAAAAAATTTGTTGCCACTTTCCTTTTTATCATGTTCGGTTTCCGTGTCCTCAATTATGTGATGCTAACTATACTTCTGGCCTTCATTAAGTGGTTAACTGTGACAGGATAGGAATGCTGAGTCGCTTAACTGTATCCTCAATAATTACTGTTTTTCATAGTTGTTGTCGTCTTGCCACGTTTTTGGCCAATTAATCCTCTGGCCAGCTTTGGGTAGGATTGAAACCGTTATCTTCAAACAATGCTTACCTAGAGATTGAACACTACTATCCACTTATAAATCCAAGTTTTTCATTCTTATTTGGTGTTCCATCGTCGGGCCCATACCAAAGGGTATATTATTTTATTATTAAAACGTGGTGAGACGACAACAACTATGGAAGGCAGTAATTACTGAGGATATAGTTAAGAGACTCAGCATTCCTATGTTGTCGTGGTTAACCACCTGACAAAGGCCAAAGGAATAGATGGCTGAAACGTCGTGAAACAAAAATTATGAAGACGATGATAGCAGTAAGCAAATAAATAGATAAATAGATATGTTACAGTTTATGAATTTTTGAATAAGATCAATATTGAACAAATAATGATAGTGCTTCTGACTCAACTGGTTATGGATAGTCTAGTCTAGTATATATATATATATATATATATATATGACTTTGTATGTGTGTGTGTGTCTGCAGAACGGTCTCTACCAAACTACTCTGCCAATTTTTGGTCTACAGACTTAAAACTTGATATATAGGGGATTTAGATTTGGTTTTTACCCTGTAAATAAACTGCTAAGGGGTCAACATTGAAAAAAATTGAAACTTGGCAGGCATAAGTCAATAAACATGTATCTTATAGGCATGTACAAATATACGTTTATACATTTAACTACATTAACTTTTAAAGTTTTCATATGCATATGAATTTAACTCAGATGGTAATGAACAACACTGGAGAGCTACATGTTTTGGTTTCGATTCTAGGTGATTGCACAAAAAGTCATACATTTTTTTAATTTTTGAAATCACTACTACATATTGAGTACAATATAATAATCAGTAGAGAATTGGCTCTATAATAATAAATACGAAATATGCATAAATTAAACTATATTTAAGCATATTTTATGACCAAGAAACACCGGGTGACATGCTAGTATATATATATATATATATATATATATATATATATATATATATATATATATATATATATATATATAAAGAGAGAGAGAGAGATGTATTAACTCAGGTCTTGTCAACATGCATACATATACAAAAACAATTACTTTAACTTTATGTCAATCTTATTTGTTTTCTCCTATTTCGTTATAAAAACAAAATAAAAAGTCATCATTGGTTTTGGTCAGCAGTTAACAGTCTTGTATTTATTTATTTATTTATTTATTTTTTGGTTATGTGTCCATGCTCATTACTTGCTAGAACTTCTTGGAAATGTTGACCAGTGACTGAAGTCTTCTCATCGTTGATTAAATCTTCTCTGCTGCTGCTGATTAAATCGCCATAGACAATCTGATTTATATCCTTTTCTTCACAATCTACTTGTACTGTAATCATTCCATAACCACAAGAGTAAAACAAAATAAATGTACATCATTGGATTAACTTGGACAATGTCCAGGCTTTATTTAATTGAATTATATTCAGTCATGTGAATACATTTACTATCCATGGTTTAATCACACTGTCTCTCTGATGTAGATAAAGACAGACTCTCTCTCTCTCTCACACACACACACGCACATCTATCTATCTACTATATAATAAAATGATTGTAGAAACTCCCCTCTGGACCAAATTACCATAGGTTTGCAATAGCAGATGCCACATATAAATTTATTATATCTAAACTATTATCCACAATCTTATGTAACTTTAGTTAACGCTTTAGACACATTTATTCGTTATAATAAAACCCTAGATAACATCCTAGGAGAAACATCATCATGAGCGCCTACATCTTTAGAGGAAGTAGTTTGTATTTTTCCCTTTATTTCTTATGTCCTCCCACCACACCCAGTCATCACCGGAAAGAAGTACACACATTATTATTACTATACTGACTTTCACCCTTTGTAATTGGATTTAAAACTCGTATACATACAATTAACTTTCCATTTCACATTTCAAAGATAACATTTTTTTCCCTTAAAAATTCCCTACTTTCCCATTGGATAACACCTGACATACCGATTATTCTGGAATACAATCTTATTACATAAACAAACACACCCAACATTTACAAATATGGCTGCTCTCTCTACATGATGCAACAGTTAAAAAATATAATTATCCTAATACAAACATATTAAACTCCCATTATTAGAAATTTTAATACTGATACACTAACACATATGTACACATTAACTATTCGAAACAACCACAAAAAATACCCTGAAAACAAAATGCATTACAGTTACGTTTAACCGTGTTTACCTTTTATGCTTTCTGAGCAGCAATGTTTTCCTTTTCTGTGCTTTATTTCGGGCCGTTCCACTTTAATTTTTATATATTTAAAAAACTTTTTTTACACTAAACAGTTCTACGCTGTTCACCACACCCCTAAAATACAAAGTAACCATACTCTGAACCCTATATTTCCTGTATGTATGCTATATACTTGCTTATTCTAGAAACACACACCCTTCTTTCTGTGTTTACCTTTTACACTTTCCGAACAGCGATGTTTCCCTTCTACTGTGCTGTATTATGGGCTGTTCCATTTTTATTATAAAATATTTTAAATTTATTTTTTTATAACACAAAACAATTGCTACCCCTTCTTTGTGTATTTCCTTTTTATGCTTTCCAAGTGGCGATGTTTACCTTCTACTATGGTTTATTATGAGCCATTACATTAAAAAATATTTTTAGCTTTTTTATAACATCAAACATCTGTTAACAGTTCTACATCTACCCACCCCCAAAAAACAAAAATACCATACTCTGAACCTCATATTTGCTGCATATATGCTATATATTTACTTATTCTAAAAATGCTGCCCTTCCTTTGTATGTTTGCTTTTACATGAGTTGTACTTTTTTTTCTTTGAATAAAAGATAATTTTTTACCTTACTTCCAACTTCAAACTTTCCTTAAAAATGACGAACTTTATAGGTTTCCGTCTAGATTGACTCAGAATATCTTAATTATATTTGACCGATCAAAGTACTTTACGAAATATAACACCCCCTCCGCACAGTTATTCCCTCATCCCCACCAAAAAATATACATACCCTGAACCCAATATTTTATGCATGTAGATTAAAAACTTATCTACTTTGCATAATAGACCACTTATTTGTTATATGTTTGCATTTACACCAGTTGTTCTTTTTTCAACTATAAACTTTTACCTTAGCTCCAACTACACACTTCTATTTAAAATGAAGGCTTTTATATGTTTCTCACTATGCTGATTTAGAAAATCTCATTTTTATTTGGAAGATACAAATAGTTTTCGACATGCCTGGTATTGTGTACTTTTAATCACTTGCCACCAGATTAGTATGCATGGGCCGACCAACACTGCAACCACTAAATTTCTTTTTGGTTCAGAGTAGTTGCACATGGGAATCCTAACAGCAATTATCAAAGGTTACATTTTGTGAAAAGTTTTTGCCAACCCCACATGCACTCACAAAATAGGGTGTCTATTCCAAAAGCTATTCTTAACATAGTGAGAGGGCGGTGTCCATTCCGAAAGCCATTCTTTACATGAGGAGGTTGGGGTTAGGCAACAACCACACCAATAGCCGTACTTTAATTTTTTATGTGGGGGGGGGGCATGTTTCCACCAGGCAACGCCAGTTAATTTGTCCTGCTAATATATATATATATATATATATATATATAAAATTAAGTCGGTGGAATTATTTAAGACCCAAATACTAACGTATCTCCCAAATCTCTATTTGATTCTAACTAGCAAGTCATTTATGTTTGTGCCATTTGCAAACAAATGTTGAAAATAAAACGCAATCTATTTTTTCAGTTACATATGGTATCTGACCTGATAATTTTTTCAGTATTAGAAAATTATACACTTAATATAAAATAACATTTTAATACACAAAGAAAGATGGCGAACTCCCTCTAAAATAAACAAAGAAAGAGGTGAATTACAAGTCAAGTGAACCTTTCTCTGGTAAAAGCATGACCGTTCGCTACTGGAAATAGATGCAAGAATAACAAAATTTGATTGGCTAACTAGCAAACTTAACACCACCTGAATATATAAAACATGAGGTAGCATCAATTCCATGTAATAATCTGACAAATCCTCAATAGGATGAAACGTGGAAAATTCTGCGTAGCTTAATTACCATGTATATTTTCATCATGTATGGCATAATCATATTGACACACCGGTTCTCATCAGATCACCGAAGTTAAGCTACATTGAGCCTGGCTAGTACCAGATGGGTGACCATTTGGAAATACTATGATCTGTATGTGCTTTCCGCTTATCTCTGTATTATTACCAGTCGTCCTGAACCTCCACTTGCCACTAGTATTCAACATTGTCGACTCAGGAAAGGTGTTTTTGGAGATTGCGCAACTCTTGTCACAAAAAATTCCACATGCAGGCACCCTTAAAGTGGGTACCCATAGTCTGTCAAGACTGAAGGAAGCCTTTTTTTATATGTTCATCACTTACTATACATGCACACACAAACACATGCACACATATATACATGTATGTATATATACATGTGTGTGTGTGTGTGTATATATATATATATATATATATATATATATATATAGGATGGGGAACCAAAATGTATATTTTATGACGAGACTTTAACAACAAAGTATGAATAATTACGTTTTTAGATGGTTATGACAATTAATTTGCCACACAAAAATGCATAAGAGAAAATGATTTATTTAATTCTTTCTCAATAACTGCTGTCACATGTTTCCTGAAACTTGCACATGTCTTCTTCAAATACTCGGGAGACAACTAATTCCATTAATGTGTAATAGTATTTTTTGAGAAAGTCGACATTGTTCTACTGATAACATGTTCCAAAACGCTCCAAATAGAATAATCCAGAGGGTTTACATCTGGGCTAGAGGGTTGCCATAAGCATGACTCCCAAAAATTACTGAAATTTGATTTGCAGAAATCTTATATATTTCTAGCTGTGTGAGCCAGAGCACAATCCTGTGTCCATACATAATTTCCATTTGGATAGTTTGTTTTAAGCCATGGCAATACCCGATATCTCAAAGTTTTATAGTGTCAATAGTGATTTTCTCATCAGATTTGTAGAATTTTATGTGCATCTTCTTTCCATCAGGAACTACAACACCAAAAGCCATAACCTTAGCAGGATGTTTTATCCTGAATTTCCCTTTAACCTCAGCTGTTGATGCTGTGATATATCTGTCATTTCTACAGTTCAGAACAGTATTGACAGTGAAGATCTTTTCATCGGAAAAGATCATTACAATGGAAGGATTTTTCTTAAGCCATGTAGTAATTTTCTTGCACCTTTCAAGTCTTTTTTTCTTTTAAAGCATTTGTCAATAATTGTTTCGGCGTTCTTGTATAAGACCTTAAGTTCTAATCATATTTTACAGCATTTCTAACGGTCTTGCTGTCCAACTTTAGTTCACTTGCCATTTTTCGCATGGATTTCGTTGGATCTTTTTGAATCTTAGATTCGAGAGTTCTTATACATGTTTTGGTACGTTTTTTGTTGCTTCCTTTAGTCTTTCTAGTAATAGTTTTGCTCATAGTCATTTTCGTCTTTACATTGTAAACTGTTTTTTCGAACACTCCCACTGTTCCAGATATCTCCTTCGGTGAGAAGTGTACATTCAGCAAATCACACAGTCTTTGACGTTTGGCCTCCTGATTGCTCATATGGGTAAACATTTCTGAAAAGATATGGATAATAATGGTAAATATAGTTATAACATCAACATATGTAAGGTTTTAAAACAAGTGGCGCAATTCTTACTGAGAAAAGACAACTTAAAGTTCACTATAACATTTTGCTTCCCCACCCTGTACATGCATTAATAATGGGATAATTCTAATATATTTCCCGAGTCCATACTAAATTGCAGATTCTGCTATAATTACCGATTCTGATTTTGAATCTTTATAAGTCGATATTTAATTATGTTATTTTTCTCTAATTCCCGTAAACCCACATGTTAAATGTGCATATATATTTTTCAAACGTGATAACATACTTGTAAGGGGTGATCTATAGACTTTAGTTTTACTGGTAGTTTAAACTCTAAAAATATTTTATTATTACTACTAGCAGTGAAAGATTTTTTTAAACAAAATCAAATAAAAACTAAGATAATTAAAAGAATTGTTTTGGGCATCAGAAAATAGGCATAGATTTTTCCGATTCCAATACCTTCAAAACTTTTGATTTTCCTGATTTCAATTAATCATCCGCACACACACGCACACACATATTATATATATATATATATATATATATATATATATATATATATATATATATATATATATGTATGTATATATATATATAATGTGACAAATGTCTATATTTCAAATTCCAAGATGTTGTTCATTGTACCGTTTATTTTTTTCAGCATGTTAAAATGTTCAATTCATGAAAGCACCTATTTCGTAGCGCAGAAACAATCATATTATTATTGTTATTTTTTATTTTATTTTCCACCCTGACTCATCAAAGGAATAAGAACTCACTAAATTTCCACTTCTAACGATTACTACGATATTATCCCATTGACTACTGTACCCTCAATAACCGGGCCTTAATAAGTGATGACTCCTATTTAAAAAAAAAAAAAAACGAAAGAAAAAAATTTAAATTGAAACAAAAGAATTTGGGCATGATTACTTAAATCCAAAAAAATCCGAAGAATAGATTGATATTTACTCCATCATATATATACGTAATATATTGATATATATTATCATACACAAGATGAATTGTCTGGCCCCTGATTGTTTATATGCTCCTAATGGATTGATGGATATTTCTGGAATATAAATAAGCCGAATGTTCTCATAAATCTAGGATGACCTGACAAATGAAACCAGCAGAGCAAGTAATAATCAAAAGAATTAATATTAGCTTTTATAAAATCCACGATCGAACACTAGAATGTTTTGATTATTTGTGATGTATGCTATATATTTTTTCTTAGCCAATCACATATTCATAAATATTGTTTTGAAATTATTGAAAAATTGCATAGTAAATAAGCATTAAATAGTAACACAAATATTAAAACCTGTTTCTAATTTTGTCCTCGAAAATCGACATGGCAAAATGTGTTTGTTTATATTTTCACATTTCCTATCAGCGTAAGCTTGTTCATATTTCAAGCTAATCTCATCTCAAATTGAATATTTAATTACCGTTTACAAAATGTTATTAAAATTATTCTTTTTTTCACTTTTTCCTCAAATTCTAACACCGTATTTGCTGTGAAGACGTTCTAAGAATAAATAATAAAATAAAAGAATTAGAAATGTTTCATGATCCTCCAAGTTTTTAATTCGATTTTCTGATCATCGAATTTTGAATACACTTTTCTGTCTCTTTATGAAATATTTATGCTGTTGAGATTTCTAATTTCTTCATATTTTTTATATCGTTATCGTGCATAAATAACAATTCTAAAAAAGCGTGCTCTTATGTCACTAAGCATTAGATTAAACAGCAAGCGTTGTGTGGAGGGTGCGTCTATTTGAGTATTTATGCTATTTAAAGACATTGCTAATGAAGGTGGCCATCACTTGTTTATTAGTCTGAGAGTTTTATCATCAGGAAAATTAAATAAATTTCTATAATAATAAAATTGAGAGATCACTTCGTGTGTGCTTATCACTGTTTGTTTCTTGCTTGTACATGATGTACACACTATTGTTATTATTTAATATTTATCGATTATTTATTGGATTCGCAATGAAATAACTTTTAAAAAATCTTCATAAAAATAATTTAATCACGAATTAAAACCCACTTCGTAAATTAGTCAGACATTTTAAACTTTTCTTAATAGTTGAAAAATTTGCAGTGCACTTCTTTTAAAAATTTTAAAGGAATTTGAACAGTAGAATAGAAAATCAATTCTGGCTTTTAAATTCTTGGCATATCCTCATGCATTAAACTATTTTCATATAATAATTTTTTAATAGAGATTAGAATAGCATTATTCTAACAAGATTATAGTTTTATAAAAATCTAGTTTAATCAATAATTTGATACAACGTATTAAATTAAACTTGTAAAATTCTATTGAAAATAATATCTGTTAAATAAAAGAAATAGTATAGTTTAAAAAAAACCTGGAATAAAAATGAAAGTAATAAAACTCCCAAACAACTCACCAAGGTAGAAAATAACTCGATTAGATTGCTTTTTACTTTACTATCATCAAATTTTCCTGAATATATTTAATACTTTTCTGTCTCTTTCATATGTATGTATAATATATATATGTGTGTGTGTGTGTGTGTGTACAGGAATTACCTTATTTTTAACGAGAAACTGCTCAATGTCATTGATAATGCACATATGCACACAATATTATGATGAATATTAAATATTCTATTCCGCATAAATATTTCATCCATTTCTGGGAATTATCACTAGGAAAGATAACTGTTGTGCCGGTTGAATGAATTGAACCCTAGACCCAAGTTACCTTTACACTTCAAAATCTGAACCTCTTCAATCGATGTGACAAACCAAATAGCCACGAGAAAAGAAGAGAAATTCTGTTTATGTTTTTACAAGCGAGCATATCTAGTAGCTTACAACAATGATTGAGAATCCAATTAAACGAAAAGACTGGTAAAATTAATTCTCTGAACAGAACAAATTTTCGTTTCTGTTATACCCTCTACAAAAATTAATTAAAAAATATTATGCTACTAAATAGAACTGTAATTTGAATTTTGATCAATGTCAATTACTGGTTTGATTCTAGAAATGTCTCAAATTTAAGGTTTAATTTTAAAGGGTCTTAAGAATAAATTGCAATCCAGGGAATCTTACTGCTTTTGCAATCCAGGAAATCTTACTGCTTTTGCAACTTCTAGATTTTCTCGGTCCCATGAAAACTCTATATTCAACAATCTCATAGTAACATTTCATATCTGTTTATTTATCTTATTACTAGTATTCCATTGTCGTTTCGAATACAACTTTCTAATATTATCCACACTTGCCTTTATCTTCTGCTTAGCAATCCTGAACGCTTTTTTAAAACATTTTTCTGATCATCACTTTTAAGTATATCTGAAAATATAGTTTGCTTAGCCTTCATCTACGCCTTGTAGATTGCTCTTCTTGCTGGCCTCTTTGCCAATAGATACGAAGCCTTATTTACTAAACCAGATATTATGTTTACATCACTAAAGAGCTTTTTCTCCTCTCACTCCATCGTTAAGCTTTTCTTTGATGCACTCCCCAGCTTTCTCATTCCTTCACCACCGAACCCTTGGGTGCCTTCCACCCACAAATCTGATCTATTTCTCTCAACTTCTTCCACAGTTCTTTCACACTTCCTGAAGTGGATCTGGTAACGGAACTCTCAATCACTCAGTTTCTAACCTCGGGTTTCACGTGCTCTTCATTCAACCTGTACACTTTTCTCTTGTGGATAATATTTCTTCAATTTCAAGGCGCAAATAACTGATTCATATTATGCCACAATATATTCGCCTGGTATTACGTTTACATCACTTAAGAGCTTTCTAAGGATAATCTATAAGTAAAGACTTTTATTATTTATGCAAGGCTAATGTCTTAAAAGATATGTCACAGTTTATAAAATTAGAATCAAATCAAAGTATATCATGTAGTAACAGTAACCGAAATAATCATTTTTTTAAATATTTAAGGAACGGGTGTATAAAAATCCATGAAACTTTGAGAAAGTGCTTACGATACTATTCAGCTACCCCAGTCCGAAAATAAAAGTATTTAAAGCAGTATTATTGAAACTATGGCAAAAGACAGGAATATCTGTTGATTTCAGTGTGTCAAGTTATTAACGAGGTTGAGAAAAAACACATTATACCCATAACTTGTTTATTGAAATAATTTTCAAACATTGAATGAACTAGGAAAAATCCTTAGAACACAATAACTACATAGCAATTTCTACGTTGACATAATTAGTAGAGCATATACGATCCTTTTTTATAAATGACTTGTAAAAGACGTTGGTTCACAGAATTAGTCAAATTCGTGATTTCGTTAAGTTATTCCTCACGATACCTCTTGGAGAGTATCCCACAACTCATCTTTGCTCTTAAATTGGTGCCCACATGCATAGAGGTGTCGCTTCATGATACTCCAAAGCTTCTCAATTGGGTTCAGATCTGGTGAATTTGCAAGCAACTCCATCTTCCGTCGTCTAGAGAACCCCAGTTGTTGCAAACACTCTTTGCTTTTGTTTGCTGCATGCGAGGGAGCATTATTCTGCATAAAAAATAATGGTTCTTCTGAACGTCAATCTTTGCTTCTTTAGCCATGGTTCAAAGTGTTCCTTCAGTAAGCATTTGACGTCATTTTTACGCCTTCTAGGATTCTCCATGGGCCAACTAAAGTACCTCCAATAATCCCAGCCCAAATCAGTATCCAACCACCACCTTATTGGCGCCTTAAACGCTGGTGACGATGTTGTCCATCTAGGACCCATCCCTTGCTCCAGCCATCTGAGCCATCAAGAGTGACACGCACTTCATCCGTGAACAAAACTTTGGAAAACTCCATTTTCATGTTGTCCTCTGCCCATTTCTATCGGTTTTGTATGTGATGTTGCTTTAATGGAGACTTTGTCATAAGCTTAACAGACTGTGCCACTTATTTAAGAAAGCGACATCGAGTACTTTTTGAGACATTCTTCAATCCAGCTTGGTCAAAGACTTCTCGACTTGTCTGCCCAGGGTTCTTAACAACTTCATGTTTAATTTGGAGTACAGAACGGCGTGAAACAACTCTAGATTTACCTTTATCAGCTCTCTTACGTACCTTTGTTGGGTACTTGACAAAGTTCTTCACAGTTTGATGGTACCTTCATTTTCGATATTTCAAGGGTATTTTTAACTTTTGCTAGCTGTTCTGTAATAACACTCTTTTTAGAACTACTCAATCCACCTTTACGACCCATTTAATTGACGAAAAAAACTGCCTTGTTAATAATTTGACACACCTCAAATACTGTGGATTCAGTAATTACGATGGGAAGTTTGTTTAAATTGCGCGGAACAGTACGAAAGCTTCACAGTACGCACAGTTCAGCATTGCCAACGTTTCTGAAGCTTTTGATACAAAACTACCGGGAAGTTTCTGAAACTGGTAAAAAAAATGTTATCTTGCTAATAATTTTACATTCAGTGTATATATATATATGCTATGAAGTTGCACTCCTCAAAGTAAGATTAAAATTGGAAGATGTGGTTCTTCACACGTTATGAGTGGAAAGGCTTTGGGATATATATAAGCAATGGTGTAGATTTAGAGTTAGTAACTACTAGATTTAAACGAGGATTAAATATGGTTTTCAGATTAATAAACACATTAGAAATGTATCGTATAAGCGGTTTGGGTACGATTCAAAATGAGCTTCAAACTTCAGACTTAGTCAAGGAATGATAATTTAAGAGTGTGAAAAGAGTGAAGAAGTATCAGACAATTAAGTGCACGAAATAAGAGTTCAGGTAAATTAATAACATTACAATACTTAGTATGCAATTAAGGAATAAGTAAGAGGCTTGCCTTTCACAAATGTTTCGACGGCACATTGCAGCCAGCATTTTGAATAGCTATGTTTCTATTTGTTTTTAGCCTGTGGTCAGTGCTTCAACATCTCAGCAGGGGGGACTTTTCGTGGATTTTTGGAATTTTATATATATTTCATAAAATCAGATCCTATGGTATTACTAGACGAATACTTAACATAATTAAATCTTTCTTAAATAAGGGAAGAATCCAGGTTGTCCTTGATGATCACACGTCTAAACAAAATGATATAAATGCCGGTGTACCTCAGGAGGTCGATCCTTGGACCTTTATTATTCCTGGTATTCATAAATTACCTCCCTGATAAATTTGTCTCTGAGCAATTTTTAAAATTTTATCATTTGAAATTTAATCACATCAAGATCTTGTGCAAATCTCGAGATTTGCACAAGATCTTGATGTGTACGTTTCTATGTCCGATTATAAACAGATAAGATAGATCGGCTAAAGATAGCTTGATATGGAAACCTACAACGGTTCCCTATTATCAGGTTTTAAACCGACTTATCTCGTCTAAACTTTCTGAAAATAAAAATATAAATATCACGCTCTTATTTTGAAAATGTTTCCTTATAATAGAGCACTCTGCTGGAATTCTTTTTTCTAAAATATAACCAAGTGTGTGTGTGTTTGTTCATCTAGATCACTTTATCTCAAAATCAACAAATGATGAAAACTTAGTAATATATCATAAGTTGACCAACTCCAACATCTCCCTAAAATTTATCCTCTGGTCAAACAAATCTCTCTTGGCCATTTTTCATTCTATTTTCTGGCTATAAACCCTTCTCTGAAAAACTGTTATTGTATTCGGTGAACACTCGCATCCTATCCATCATCGATCAGAAAAAAAAGGCCATTTTGATAAATCTGCTGTAAGGCCTACGTCACAGATTAGCTGATGTTCTTGTGATTTTCCTTCTCATGAATTTATTAGTCCGATCCTAAAACTCTCAAATCATTTGCTGACATAATTCATCTATCATCGTAACAGTTAAAAATTCCAACCTTCATCACATAATTTTGTTTAGTTTTGTTTTTGTTTTTTTAGTAAAATATTTAGTATGCAACATTTATTTATTACTTGGAAGTGAAACCATTCTTTCATTGCTCATAAAAGTTTATCATTAATAATTGAGAATTTTTTATTTGTATTTTTTAAAGTATTCATTTTTTAAAATATTTTTGGCTAATGTGTTTTGTATTTAGATGTTAATATTAGGGTGGTGCGAAAATGTTTTTTTTTTTATATATATAGTTGAACGTCAAAAAACGACATCGTTTTTGCACCAAACCAATCAGTTTCATTCTATAAATGCTACAAAATTTTTTAATTAAAGTAGCTTTAGGTGAAACTTAGAGATAAACATCTAGTAAAGGGAGCATGAAACTGATGATATTCTGCTCTGGAGTGAGACCATTTCCCAAGATACCTCGTGTTGTTTAAATAGACGCGATGTATGAAGTCTATTTAAACAATATGAGGTATCTTGGGAAATGGTCTCACTCCAGAGCAGAACATCATCAGTTTCATGCTCCCTTCTACTGAGGAATAGTGGCAATATTTGCATAACCCGACTTTACTTGGTACGGAGTT
This sequence comes from Euprymna scolopes, assembly GCF_053919585.1. Classification (NCBI taxonomy): domain Eukaryota; kingdom Metazoa; phylum Mollusca; class Cephalopoda; order Sepiida; family Sepiolidae; genus Euprymna; species Euprymna scolopes. Next base: position 131,601,756 of record NC_136494.1, on the reverse strand, counting down.
AAACAAAATCTAAGAATGATTCCAACAAACTAAGCACCAATGCCTACCAAATCACTTGATTATTACAACTTCAAATTTTCACGCTTTAAATGTGTCATAGAGAGTAGATAAGTAGAAAAATCATGGTACAAAATAGTTTAATAATTATTTATATCTCTAAAGATAATTAACAACTTGATAAGTTATATATATATATATATATATATATAGTGCATAACAGGCAGAGAGATGCAACATTTTTTCGATAGGACAGAGACTGAAGCCTTGATGACAGTTCAGGACCTATCAGGATGGCAACTTTCTTTTGAACCCTGTCCAGAAGTGAGAGACAAGTAGCAGATGCACCAGCCCAAATGTGACAACAGTACTCCATACATAGGCGAATGGTGGTCTTATAGAGGTATAGGATACTTTCAAGCGTAAGCAGTTTTGTAGCACGGTAGAGAGAGCACACCTTCTTTGCAGCAGCCTTGGCAATGCTCAATGTATCTATTTCAGGCTAATGAGGCAATAATTTAATGTGTCATTCAGTTAGGCCAAGGAGTTTAAAGGAAGTACTTTCAGGTAATGTGTTCTTAGCCATTGCTATTGGTGGTAGAGAAGTTTTCTTGTAATTATTGAAATAAAACACACTTAGCCTTGGCAGCATTGAATATGATCATCCATTTTTGTCCTCATTCCACTACAGATTGGAGGTCTTCCTCTAATACTTCTTTGATTTCCTTAGATATGTGTTCATTTGTTTTCACCTCGTGCCTGTCATAGAGAGTGGTGTCATCAGCAAATATACATATTTCAGAAACAATTTAATCAGGGAGGTCATTTATGAATATGAGGAATAATAAAGGTCCAAGGATAGACCCCTGAGGCACTCCTACATTTATATCATCTTGTTTAGATGTACGCCCATTGAGGACAACCTGGATTTTTCTCTTACTAAAGGATTTAATTACTTTATGTATTCTTCCAGTGATACCATATGATCTAATTTTCCTTAGAAGACCATCGCGCCATACCCTATCAGAAGCCTTAGATATATTAAGGGCTACTGCTTTACCCTCACCTGTTTTGTCCAGTGAACAGTATAAACGTTCAGAGATTAGTTAGGATATCAGTAAGAAAGCAAGATTCGTTAAAGCATTTGTTGTAAAGTCTGGAGAAAACTGGAGCATTTTTTTAGGTACTCCTGCAGTATTTTACCCACCGATTTCACGATCTTAGCCGAGCGTTGACGAACGCTTTCGGCGTTAACGCCGACGAAAGCCGAGAATTCGGAGCTACCGTGCAAGAACGCTAAAAGTATGTGAATAGCAACAACATTACAAGGAAAAGATATTACACACTCAACAAAATGGATAAAATTATTCACAAAAAATTTGGATAAAATAAATCACAAACACTTACCATAAGTTTTTTTAAAGTAAAATAAATTTATTTTGTTGAATATTTTTTTTTTTTTTGGTTCATTTTGTTTTCCGATAGCTTTTATTGTTTGGGGGGGGGGGAGGGGGTAAGCAACAGTAATAAACACTTCAATGTTTTTTTTTTGTTTTTGTTTTTAACAAAACGTTATTAAACAGTAACAACAATGTTTTTTTTTTTTTTTTTTCAGTAATGTTTGTAGGGCGGGGGGGGACAACAATTACTGTTTATCTTTAGTTCCGACTGGAAGATTTTCTACTGACTGTAGAGGCAAAGTAGGGAGCAAAGGGTTTTCAGAGGATGTGGAAAGAAGCTCCTTCCCAACCGGGTAGCCTTCCGCGATTTGATTTATTATGGAGACAAAAGGGTTGTGTCCAAATTTTTGTCTCCACATAAATTCGCATAAATATGTTTCCAACAGCTCCCGGTTGGTACCGCATTCTCGCTTGTTTCTCTGTTTGGCTTCTTTCCACATCCTCTCGATGTGATTTGTGGTCGCCTTCGTAATTGGATCCACGAAATGGAGACTATGGTTTACAGTTAGATGTGAAAACCCTTCGCTCCCTACTCTGTTATAGGCTCTCCAACAGTCGGACACGACCGTTGTCCCCGGCAAGATATATTTTTTAATTATTGGAAGGAGGGTTTCAGCGTTTCTATTAGGTACCATTACCAAGAAACCCTCCTTCTCAGCGGGGTCATAGCCACCGAAAACCCAGTGCGGTTCGACGAGTCTGCCGACGTTATGTTTGCGTCGGTTGAAGACAGACTCGTCTATCTCCACTGTGTGGCCTGGGCCTCCGATCTGCCTAGGATGCCTGCGTAAATAATCTAGGCAGACGTCCCGTAGGAAGTTCTTCCAGTCGGTTATAGTATGAGATGAGGATATCCCACATTCCCGGCAGACGTTCTTCTCTGTAGCCAACTCAAAGGCCCACAGATATATCAGTTTTATTATCACTTTCATGGTCAGCTTGGAGGCCATGAAAAACGTCCCGTGTTGCAGCGAAATCCATTTTCGACAACGCGTATTCCTACACCTCCACGCAAAGCCGTCTTTTACTTGGTCCCTTTTTTTTAATTCACACTGTGTCTGGCATTTTGGGCAGGCGACCGATGTAGGAATTAATTTTCTCTCCTGGCAAAACTCGACGACGGCTTTAGTGGAGTGCAAGGTTGTTTCCAGCAGTCCTAGGTTCATATTTCTTCCTTTTTTTTTTTTATCGCTAAATTAAATAGCTGAAATGAAAGGCTGTGTATTTTTACTTTGAACAATAAAATAACTGAAATGAAACGCTATGTGTGTAAGTTCAATGAAAATTATTCGTCTGCTGAGTGCTGCGCATTCGTTTGAAGCGCCCTGATTGGCTGATAGAGTATCGTACCGCTCGCCATGTTCCGGCGTTTTCCGACGGATGTCGATCAACGCTCGGCTAAGATCGTGAAATCGGTGGGTAAAATACTGCAGGAGTACCTTTTTTTAATAGCACAGCCGAGATAAGATTGGGTCCACATTCTTTTGACGTTTCTAGGTTGTTTATGATACCATGTACCTGAGAAGGGTGATTTTTATTTTGTCTGTCCGCAAAGGAAAATCAGGGAGGGAGTGGTGTGCCGGGTCCAATGTTTAGTTTGAGGCAAACTGACTGGCAAGCAGGTTAGCCTTCTTGGGTGCCGTGCAAACAATTTCACGATTGTTTGATAGTGGGGGAATCATTGACTGCCCATTATTTACTACACTGTTGTAGATTTTTTAAAAATCACAGGTTCCTAATTTCTGTGCTTCGGTGCGTTTTCTGGTGGTTTCTGTGTATTCTGTCTTATCTGTCGCTATTTCTCTCTTACAATTACTTCTAGCTTCTATATACTTCTGTCTGCTTGAACTAGACTTATGTCGGTTGAATCGGCAGTAAGCATGCTGCCTTTGAGCAATGGCAGCTGCATAAGTAGAAGTAAACCATTGGGGAGAGTGGGGCTTGCTATAGAATTTCCATGAGGGAATATGTGCAATTTTGAATCATTGAGTGGTCGTATTTTCGCACTGTTCAACTGGAAGAGAAAAGATATTTCCCCATGGGACATATCTGATGAGATCCCCCGATGGCTTCCCAGTCACCCTTTTTGTAATACCTCGTTGATTTGAGCAGTTTGTCATCAGTTTTAGGTCAAGAATTTAGGCTGATTTCTACCATTATCACAATGTGATCAGCATTCCCGAGTGGGCTATGGGCATTTGTTATACAATCATTGGGAACTGTGGTCAGAACTAGATCTAGAAGTGAGGCATGTTGATCTTGCTGGTCTGAGAAACAGGTCAGAAATGTAACTGTCTGTGATAGGGAATGAGATATAGAGAAGCTATGTGTTGTGCTACCAGCTACGTCTGTGTAAGTAGAGAATCTAAGCCAGTTACTGTGGTAGACATTGAAGTCATTAAATACATGTACTTGTGCGCTACTATTGAGGGACAGTGCTGTATCTATGCGATTAAAGACTTTGTTTATTAGGGTACAGTCCTGGGTTGAAGGAGAGCGGTAGAGAAAATACATGTAGCTAATATTATGTTGCATGTTTAGCCTGAAGCACATAAAGGCCTGGTCGTCTAATTCTAGTTTTGTTTCTCTAGTCAGGGGGAGGGTATTACGAATATAGACTCCAGGCCCGTGTATATGTCTGTCTGAGTCCTTAGAGCAGAGTAGGAGATAACCAGGCATGTTAAAGTGGTTAGAGGGAATGGAGGAGTGTAGGTTAGTTTCACTTAATTCTAAGATATCCAGGTTGTTTATTAGGAGAAATGATTCAACATCATCTAAGTTACTTCTAAGCCTGCGGATATTCATAAATGCAAGCCTCATGGGAGGAGGCAGATTGGTTTTCTTTGAGTTTGCACCTGGTTTAAACGTAATTTTTGCTTGAAATGTCATTTCATTTTATTTAATTTAGAGGTTTCAGTTAAGGTGAGTGACAAGTGCTGGACAAGTGGTTGTGCAGAATATCAGACATGCAATACAAGTAGATCATCAGCTGACTCCTCACCGACAGGATTGTGGCTTCAGAAAAGCCCACCGGGGATGAGTGTAGGGTCCCTTTCCATGCATGACATGGCACTACAATCATCCCAATATTATACAACTGTTGATGGAGCAGCCGCTCTAAGTGCTACCAAAGGGCACCTGTACCATCAGTCGGAAACAGCAGCCAGGAACTGTCAATCTGGTACCATCAACCCATCAGACAAAAGTCAGCCCAGTCCAACTGTACCGGCATACATGTTCCGGAAGCAGGGAAAACGGCGTTCATTGCCCTAGTCAGGAAACAAGGTCGACCACTGGGTGATTCTGCCCAGTCCCTGTGATAGGAAGGTTGTCATCTGGGATGAGGTCTCCCTCTCCTAGGTTTAGCTTCAGTTTTCCCTCTCTTAGGCGGATGACCTGGGAAGATCTATGGATCCATCAGCACCGAGAAAGTTCACCCCGCGCCTGGGCCATAAACCAGGTATTTTTGCGATCCGCCCCCCATGTGTAGTTAATGTTAATCGGTTATTTAGTAGGTTATGTATCTACTGAAAAGTTACACTCCTCAAAGTGATTAAAAAAGGACATTGCTGTACTTTTCATTTTCATTGTTAATGACTAAGAGTATACTCTAATGCATGCCTTAGCATTTAGATGTTAATGTATATCGATTTCAAAAAGTCAGTCTTCTAAGGTTGAGGGTTGAGAGCTAAAACCCCTCCAAGTTACGTGAAAATGATTAGATTTAATGGCAGCTTGAGAAATAGAGTAATTGGTTAGTGATCAGAAGAGAGGGTTTAACCAGCAGAGTACAGTATAGAATATAGAATTTTGGGTAGAGTTTAGTTAAAAAAAAAAAAGGTTAGTCATGCAAAACAGACAAAGAGGTAAAGTATTTGTAGGATATAATTGGATATACGTAGCATACTAGCAGCAGTATTTTTACGGTTTTGAGAGAAATCATAGGTACATAGTGTCGTGGTTTATTGTTTAAGTCCATAATTTAGGCCAGGCACAAAGCATCTCAAGGGAGTTTCTGATATTGTAGCTGCGGCTGTCTAATTTTGTTTTTAAAGTAGTTGAATAGAGTATTATAAATTGTTCTTCTTAGCATAAGAGTAGAATAAAAATTTAAGGTAAAATTCAAAGTGATATAAGGAATTAGATAAAGGCTAGATGTACAATAACTGGATGTTGAGCTGATCGGGAAAAATTATGTATCTATTCAGAAAATACCTTAGTAGTCATACAAGATGTAATGTTACGGTACAAGTATACTGAAAGTAAGATGAAAGCTGTTGAGGATCCAGTATAAGTGATTAGATATAGGTAGCAAGATGGTCATATTTTAGTATATACGAATTGTACATATTAAGTATATTACTTAATAAAGTTCTTCTACCCGCTATCGTAAAAAGAGATCCGTTTGTGACAAATTCAGAATTTGGCGTACAGGAAACTGTCATGAACTAACGTTAAAAAATAACAACGTTAGTGGTTCAGAAGGGGTTGATTTAGAGTATTAGAATAAGAGCATTGCAGTCAACTGTATGACAGGTGGAATATGGAAAATAATTTTGGCACTGATTTTTCCCAGTTTATGGGGGGGGGTGACAAAATTCAATTTAAAACAAAGAAATTGCAAATCAAGATAAAAACTGCAAAAATGAAAAGATAGAATAAGGACGCATCGCGTTTCTTTAGGATTAAGATAGTTAAAGAATGTGTACCGTAGAAGAAAGGCCGTGTACTTCATGTTTAGATACCGGTGCAAATTAATTTGGAAAACCCTCGTTTCCATGGGTGACGGTTTTTTTTTTTTTAATTTTAGATATAAGAAAAGAGAACAGTACTGGCTAATAACAACATATTTAACAAGAAAAAGATTTAAAAACTATAAAATGAGTACAATTAAAGTGTTCAGAATTTCAGTCAAAGCTGAAATATGAAAAAATGATTGCAATGTACAACTGTTTGCAGTATTAAAACTAATAGATTTCAAATTCAAAACAAATAGATTCCGATACAATTACCGATTCCGATTCTTTATAAATTTCTAAATATTTAACTATAGAGTTGTTATTTTCCCCGATTTCCATAAAAAAACACATGTTAAATGTGTAGATATTTTCGTAAACGTAAAATTACACTTGTGGCGGATGATCTATAAATTTTAGCTTTACTAGTATTTTAAAATCAATAAATATTTATTATTTTATTTTTATTACCACCAACATTTTGCTTTAGATAAAATCAAATAAAAAAAACAATCAAAAGAATCGTTTTTGCATCAGAAAATAGACACCGATTTTTCCGATTCCCAATTCCGATTAATCGTCCCAACTCATATATATATATATATATATATATATATATATATATATATATATATATCAGATCACATCACTTTAAAAATCTAAGAAGTATTTGATGGTAATTGTTTTTTGGTATGGATGTGCCTGGTTATCCACTATGAAAAATCTTTACAAATTTATTTCATGGAGGGACTATTTTTAATAACAGTTGTTATCGACTCAATCGAACCTATTTATGCCTAGACAATGGTAATGTTCTCCTTTGCATCTCTTCATAGGAGAATCCAAAGACTGGATAGAGAGCCTGCATATATAATTCCAGTCATTCCATTGCTTAAATATATATAAAAGAAAGAAACAACCAAATAAAAGACAGAACTATAAGTTGTGTATAGAATAATGCCATGAAAAGAAAGCAGCCTAGATGTTGTCTTGGAAAAAGTGTCTGAAATGGGGGTTCAAGAGAATACTATTTTTTGTAATAGTTTTACAATTATTTTTATCCAGACTTTTATATTCAAAATATTCTTTAAAGGTGTATTTGAAAATCTAACTATAAAAGGGAATGTCTCTTTGAAATATTTGGTTTAATGATTGTGAGATAAATATTTGCATAATTTAATTTATTTCTATATTTTTGTATGAAAACTTAAATGATATATTTTGAATAGATGATACATGAATTGCTTCTTATAAACGCCAACCCACAAAATGTTCTATCTTCACTTTTATATTTCTCATCGCTACCCTCTCTTTCTTTGTCCAAGACAAGCACACACACGCACAACTCGAGTCGGCATAAGTGAAACAATTCTGAGTTATTTCCTTTTACATTATAACATTAAAAGATATGTGTATGTATTGATGGCATTAAATGATATAAATGCCCATTTGACCCCTCCTCCACACCAAATGATGAATATTTGGTTAAATTTATATATTATACATCTGTGGTTACACTAATTAAAACAAATTACCAACTTTGTGAGTGTTTGTTGAGTATTTTTCAAGTTTTAGCTGAACATTAAAACAGATTTTTGCGCTTTATATAATAGATGTAAACCACAGACGAATATAAACAAATACAGATTCTATGGAAGTGACATTGTGTAATGGTTACAGGCACATACGTTGAGCTCAACGTGCAAAGTTCAAGTTCTGTAGTAGTTATTTTATGATTTTCATCAGTTACAAATGGTATGAATCCATATATCCGCCTTCCAACTATGGATGATTAAATATTTGCGTAAACTAAATTTTCAAGTTTTTGATGTGCAATTAGTCAAGAAATAAAACTGTAACATAAGTATTTTTCTTTGCTGTCTTGGTATTGATTCTAATTGCAATGAACTGTTCCACGTCCCTGGGCTCAAGCAATACTAATTTCTGAGAAATGCGGTTGAAGATTGTGCAAGTCTTGCTCACTATACATTCTTATAAAGGGTGGGTATTCATTATGTAAGACTGAACGGAATCCATATTTTTACACAGATTCTAAAAATAAAAATTAAAAAATATTGCCAAGATTGATGCAACCATTACAACTCCACGGCGATTCTACAAAAAATGATGAATATTGTAAATATCATAATCTTATTATAAAACTGTCAACTTGTTTGGCACTAAAGAATGTTATCCTATAACTAAATAACAAGAATGATTTATATGTTATTTTAATTGGAATTCATTATTGAGATGAGTATTATTTATATTTATTTATTGCGGATTATTATTCTCATCTTTATTGTTGTTTAACAACATGAAACAACAACTAATAAAGATGAGAATAATAGTCCGCAATAAATAAGACTGATTTTATTTCTAAAAATGTTTTTGATAAATTTATATTCTGTAATATACATTTGCAATTTGCATTGCCATATATTGTTATTTTCACACAATTTCGTCGATATTAAAACGTCTCCTGTTGCTTAGAACGGATACATCAATTTGATCTTAACAAAAAGGCTAATAACTATAATATAATATTTTTTTTATGTGTAGACATTTTTAAATGAATAAAAAACGAATAAAAAGAAACCCGTGATTTAATTTCTTATTGCATTGTCTTTTAATGTGGGTGGATAATGTAGCATCGGTTTTGTTATTATGATACCGTCCTCTTAGGAATTACAAGGATAGGAGATATTTCTACTAAGTTGCAAACACTGAAAATGAGAACAGTAGTTCGAATAGTCCAAATAATAAGAATTTTCAATCCTCACTTCAAAAATTTAGAAATATAAGATGGCATTTTTGTTTTTTAAATGAATAAAAAAATCCTGATTTAATTTATTATTGTAATGTCTTTTAATGCGAGCGAGAAGTGTAGTATCGGTTCTGTTATCATAAGACTGTTCTCTCAGAAATTTTCTTTTAAACGAGGATAGAAGATATTTTCCCAAGTTGTGAGCAGTCAAGATGAGAACAGTAGTTCGAATAATCCAAATAATAAGAATTACCGATCCTCATCTCAAAAATTCATGTTTGTTTTGTTTGTATCACATCATATTTTTTCATTACGTTATAACTTGCACTCAGCATTATCATCACATAGTTAAGAGTCACAACCAATTCTTCAACTTTTGTAATGTGTTGCATTCTTCAGAGACACGAGATCTCAAATTGTGATTTACTGCTTCAACTTGTATAAAGTCGTAAGTGAATCGGAATCGCCAATATTGTAATGGGTAAATGAAATTTATACGCAATATTCTTAAGTACATGTCTGAAGAATTGTGACGGTGCGATTACGGACTTTCTTTTCTCAATGGCAGAAGAGAAAATAAATCAAGTGTTCATGATTTAAAGAATTATTTTGAAGCGAAAAAAGAAAAGTCGTTCAGTAAAAGAAAATCATCAAAACCCTCTCACTTGCTATTATATTGTATTCTTTATCGTTTTAATAGAATAGCAATGTAATGATATATTGCCGGAACCATTAAGTATCTTACAAAAAAACATTGCTGCTCGTAATATTTTATGATATTTTTGAGATGAGGTAGTTTTTTTTTTTTTTTTTTTTTTTTAAATGTTTTTTGCATTGTTTCAAACTGTTCTCCTCACAGTCAAAAATAAATTGCTCTTAATATTCTCATGTATTTTAAGTTATCTACCAAAATGGAACTTTGGGCTATCTTCCGTATTTAGAGACTGGATTAGCAGTAAGACTTTGCATGGTTTATAATTAGATTGGGAAACCATATATCCACAAACCTTATCCAATAACACCAATTTTATACTGCGTTATGTATTAGTCTTATTTCTCGAAAGCTTACACTTATACTCTGCTACATAAATTTTACTTAGATTTCATCCAAAAAAGTTATAAACAATGACCTCTCTATTAAGGTAATCCCCTTGCATAACTAAAAATAAAATAACACCTATATACTCCTCCTTCTTACTAGGAGTTTCTGAAAAATGCCATGTTATGATTGAGTGTGCAAATTGAAGGATAAATACAGAAATATAACCTACACATAGCATAAACTGTAACAGGGAGTAATGAAATGAATGCGGTGTGTGACGAGAGGCATTCAATGAATGCGGTGTGTGACGAGAGGCATTCAATAAATGCGGTGTGTGACAAGAGGCATTCAATAAATGCGGTGTGTGACGAGAGGCATTCAATAAATGCGGTGTGTGACAAGAGGCATTCAATGAATGCGGTGTGTGACGAGAGGCATTCAATAAATGCGGTGTGTGACAAGAGGCATTCAATGAATACGGTGTGTGACGAGAGGCATTCAATAAATGCGGTGTGTGACAAGAGGCATTCAATGAATGCGGTGTGTGACAAGAGGCATTCAATGAATGCGGTGTGTGACGAGAGGCATTCAATAAATGCGGTGTGTGACGAGAGGCATTCAATATAGGCGGTTCATGCTGAGTGTAATGTAATGAGCACAGTATCTGACAGAGGGATATACAATGAACACAGTGTGATGCAATCCATGCAGTGAGAACATCATGTGATGTGAGCTATGAGATGAATGCAGCATCTGCCAGAAATTATGTAATGAACAAATACACAAGTTCATAAACGATATTTTAAGTTTGAACAAATTAAATTTACATGTAAAACAATTCGTTTATGATTATACTTTCATTCCTCCTCCTTATCATTGTATTGTGTTGTGTCAAAAGTATGAGTAATTTTTTTTAAATGTTTACAACATAATGCATGAATACGTTTTCGAGATAATTTTAAGAACGACTGTCTTTTTTGGTCATATTGGAAATGAACACAATATTTCCTTTTACTGATGTGTTTCTTTTTATCCGAAAGCACTGATTGTACTCCGAATGTACATGGCGTTTTCTATTACTGTTTTTGATCAACTTTGTTGACATAAATTTTCTCAAATATTGATATAACAACGTCAGTAACTATTGCTTTCTATTTTTATTGTCCATTAGTCAGTATTATCCACACCTTTTTTATGGTCAAGACAACCAATAGACAGCTGTCAAACCCTCTGTCAGTTTGGGTGGGAATGCAAAATTGACAGCAAGTGGACATGACATTCAGTATTATATGATTTTATGATGATTAGGGTAGGCATAATTTAAAAATTCTTTTGGGTTCCTTTCTATTTTGGTCACTTGAAGAATGTTGGGAAGGTTTTAGTAACCCACCTTAGATTCTATTTCATAGTGTTTTTTGGGGGAGGGTGTTTTTTGTCCCATTCCTCATTGTATAATTGAAATCATGCATCATCAAGAAATATTTCAAGTAATGTAAATTACATGGACATACTTGTTCCAATCAGATCAGCAAAGTGAAGCAATGTTGAATTTAGTCAATACTTAGCGTTACCAGATGCTGTAGTAAACACCCCATCTAAGTGTATAAATAAATTACGGTGTGTACAAGAGACGAGTATCTTGTCATGGAGGTGATTTGAAATGTGGAATCGTAATAAAATGAATAGATTACAGGTGATATTATAGTTATTGTTTGCACATAATGGATATAAAATGACTGGTGAAAGGTAATGTTAATAGTAATGGATCATCTTTAGTTCGAATTAGGTAAGGTAGTATATGAGTGGCCGAAAGTCTCATCTAATTCCCCCCACACTACACTATTTTTAGGCCAAATTGTGTAATAAATAGCATCCCCTTACTTGGGTTTGGAAGTAATCAATGTTTGACTTGACAAACAGCAATAATCATTCTTGAGAAGCAGGAAAGAATAACAAACGATAAATAAGAAAACTAAGCTATTCATCCAATTCATCATTTATCAGTCGTTTAATTAACATTCACTTTATTGGGGAATATCCCAAGTAATGTAAATTACACACACTAGTTAGTATAAGATCATTTAGATTAAGCAGTGTTGAACTTGGTCAGTACATAACTGAGTCACCATTTGAGAATATCAGGTGCTGTAGGCAAAGTGTGTGAATAAATTACTAGGTGTACAACGGACAATAGACTGACTTGTGCTTGAAGTTTTAACAATTTTTTTTTTCTTTTGAAAATCTTTGCAGTCATGCTGTCAAGTTTTAAAGCAATCTGAACGAAAATGAAAGTCTTAGAAACATTTGAATATTTTTGCTTTACAATTTCTCATAGGATCGAGGAAAATCTCAACAAGATTTTAAGAGTGATTAACAGAGCTCAGGTATTGCAAAAAAAAAAAAAAAAAAGATGTCAAATTGATTGCCAACAGCAATAGATGGTTTTTCTACCTTAGGCAAGAGCAACATAGTCGCTATTCAAGGTTGATAGAAATGCAAATATTTTTATTTTGATGTTCATTGCTTTGATTGCATGTATATTTTCAAAAAAATGTTTTCCATTTACTGAATGACAACTTTTATTTTCATATGTCTTCATTCAAAGAGGTTTTCAAAATATTTTCAGCTAACTTTTTTATTTTATCTATGTTTTCTTGATGAGCCATCCCCTTAAGTAATCCAATTTACCAAATTTCCACTACTAACGATTACTACGATGTTGTTCCATTGACTACTGTACATTCATTAACTCTTATCCTCGAGTAATCTCCGGGCCTTGATAAGTGGTGACTCCTTTGTAAAAAGGAAATATTTTTTAAAATGTTTTTCTTTTGTCAATGTTATTGGTTCGTTTTTCAATTTTATCAAAAGTTTGTGATTTGAAATGAATGTTAACTACTTTTAATAAGGCTCCATTCTTTCTTGAATTTCAGAGGTCCATCGATGATTGTGAAAACAATCACAGGAATTCTATTGCTGTCTATTTTGCCAGCAATCCAAGTACAGAAGAATGTATGAATCATGTAAGTAAATGTATCGAACAATAGATATTATGATAAAAAAGTTAAAGCTAATGATAGTTTTTGTAAATATTCACCACTAGCAGGACCTGTGGAAATTCCACGGAATGAGATATATATTTAATCAACATATATGTTTAAATAAAGCTGCCATTTTTCTGGATAGCGCAAAAAATTAGTTTTTTCAACAGAAAAACAATAACATGAAGCAAATATATTGTAAAATAACTTGGGCGCAAATGCATGCAAAATGATGTCACGTGAGAGGCGTGAACGATGCTCGAGAAGACGATCACACCGGTGACATTACGGCCATAACAATGAAGAAATAAATGTTACAAAGAAAAAGCGAGTTGAAGTTTTCTATTACGTACAAACTAATAAAGGAATAAATAAGCAGACTATTATATAGATTCTCATATCACACACGTTGATCAGGTATTGCAAGTCTAACACTTTGATGGACACACGTGTTTTCTTTGGGGGTGCTATTATTAAATGAAATCATTAATTATGTAGAGAGTAGGCACAGATAGAAACATTTTCAGGTTTCATTTAATGATAAAACTATTTAACTAAACATATGTGTTCACCAAAATGTAGAATTATATATAAAGTGTCCCAAATACAGGCAGGCTCCTTCAGTCTTGGACAGACTAAGGATACCCATGAAGGGTTGCCTGCGTGTGCAATTTTTTTGGCAGGAGGTGCGCAATCTCCAACCACACATCTCCTGAGAGTACATTGTTAAATACCAGTGGCAAGTGAAGCACAAGACGACTGGAAACAAATGCCGAGATAAGTGGAGAGCACATATAGCGCCTAGAATTCCCAAATGGACACCCATCTGATACTAACCAGGCTCAACATTGCTTAACTTCGGTGATCTGACGAGAACCGGTGTGTCAATGTAATTATGCTGTATAATGTCGCAAATATATTTTACATATATGTACGAATGTATATTTATATAAATGTAAGGAAAATATTTAAAGAAAATAAATGTTGACAATTATTTTCATACTTGCAGACATTAATGTTTAATGCTTACGCAATCATCAAGGTAGGAAGTGACAATTACTGTTAGTTGAGAGATTTGAACCAAGTCACAAAGGTAACCTTAACTGCATTCTACATTATTGTTACCAATAATTAACACAGGCATTGAATGAAACTAAATGCCTATAAATGCCAAATCAGCATGCATAAAAGTAAACACTCAGAGAGTATTCAATAACATGAAGTCGAAATATTCCGTTTTACATTTAGGTTGATCGCTTTTTCTTAATTCCCTAAATCCTCTTAAGAGGGTTCAACAGTTTTATAAATAAATATTAACAATTATTTTTATACCTACAGTCCACAAAACATTTACAAACAATTTATTCCCAGTCTGTAAATATTTATTTTTGTTGCAGATCTAAGAAATAATTACAGTGAATTCATATCTTGGAATTCGTATTTTGTTTGTTTTTACAATATGTTTTATCACAGGTTAAAGCCCTCAACAAAAATGAAGATTTTATAAATGGTGACCTCCCAAAACGACCTTCATAGCCCCATTGCTTTGTGACGTCATCCACTGTGCATAAAGACAAGCTAACAAACCATTAATACGTTTCAGTAGTATAAATTGCACATATTTACTAGATAAACCATCTAGATCATTTGGATTTATATGGTTCTTATGATATAAATATACAGTCACAATTCGTTTATGTCCTCTTTTTTATTGCATGTTGTCATCATTTTGTTCAGAATTTTCACACCATAAAATTTTTTTCGAATGTATTTAACCTGTTCTAGTGAGTAAATTAATCCCTTTATGACCTCATTCAATGTGCAGAGTGACAAGCAAGTTTTTGTAGTATATAAGTTGATACATTAGATATAATACTGACTCAATGGGTCATAGAGTGTCCCTTAATTTTTAATTCTCTTAATAATCATGAATGTTCAGTTTTCTCTTTTGTTTATGATATAATGAATATCTCGCCTAAAAAAATATGATTGGCTAATTATAAGTCATAAATACCAACTGGTAGAAAAGTTTGAAGAAGGTGTCGAAAGATGCGCTGCTAAAAGATATTACTAGTTCCAACCACGAACACCCGTACGGTAAGGCAACTTGCTAGATTACCACTAAAATACTGTCGCCAAGACCACACATCTACTTCAAACAAATATAGTCCTTTTGAATGACATATCAGTTTTGTACATAGTTTTGCTATGACTGAGAATAAAATGCATTTGAGTTTTTTTGTTTATCTTATGACATTAGGCTTATTTGAAACTGAAATAGAATTGCGATTGAAAATTAATTATTCATAACTCTTATAGAACATGAACAGCTATTTTATGTATATCTGCAATAGACAACGGTTCATCCCTTTCTCTGTACTTTATGTGCATAAAGGTAAAGTAATAAAACGAACAGCATTTGAACTTAGTTTGCTGATGTCATAATTATTCCATGAGAATATTTCCACTGTTTGCACGTGTCCAAGAAAACTCTTCCTACTGAAAAATATGTCAGATCTATTTTGTTTTTTTTTGCCTAAAAAAATACATCTGCAATTTTCTGCAGCTAGTCTATGCTGTTAATTCACTTGATCTAATAAATGACACACAAAAAAAACAAAACTGTCTGCTCATTTAAGTAATTATTGTAGTTCTATTTTTACAGCATAATCATATTTGGCACACACACATCAAACATTTTTTCCATAGAGTAAATAAGTAAATACAAACTCATGTCGTACATTATTTTACGCTTTATTACACCTAAGGTTATTCTCTATCTCTACAAATCTGTTATCAGACCATGCATGGAGTATTGGTGTTATATATATATATATATATATATATATGAACTAGCCTGGGTGCTCAGCGTTGCCCGGGTGTTTAGAGGTGTGCGTTGAGCAAAAAAAAAAAAAAACGTCTTTGCTTTTGCGTCCATCGCCAAACTGGAAGTGACGTAGGTTTAAATTAAGGCTAGTCAATCGAAAAGAGAGGTTGACTTTCGAAAATATCGGCGAAAAAAGCGACCCCTCCCTGTAGAAAAGTGTCCAGTCGAGAGTGAAAGAATTAATGTTTTTAACCAATTTTTCGATATTTGTCGTTCAAAGGGTCGAGCTTCAAAATGATACCGCTCTCGTGAAAATCCGTCGCCTTTATCGAAAGTTTTAGGCAAATATACATACATACATACATAAAAACATTTAAACAGACAGGTGAGATTTATATTATAGATGGTGAATCTCTGTCCCATTTGAGGGTTCTTAATAAGGCACAGAAACATATCTACAATTTAATTGGCCCCCACCTTATCTTTTTCTGTATAATCTCCCTCTCACTGACGTGATAAAGCTAGTCCCAGTCTTTTCTACGAATACTATTATGACATGTGCTCTTCAGAATTGTTTGATCTATTCCCTGCTTTTTTGTTTCAGATCGTTTGACTTGTTGGTCTAATGGTCACCATCAATTCGCTGTTTTGATACCTCATTGTAATACAGCTTTCTATTCCAATAGCTTCTTTTTAAGAACCGCAGGCACGTAGAATTCTCTTCCTGTTGACTGTTTTCCTCCTACTTTTAACCTAGATCTTGTCAGGAATAAGGTCAGTAGGTATCTCCTGTCTTTGCACTACTCATCTGTCATTCTTGTTAGCTCCTTATATTAAGTGTCATCATGCCTTGTCTGCAGTGATTTCCATAAAAAAATGCTTTTAGTAAAGTAATAAGAAACATCCAATTATAAATCTCCAGATAAACCTGATTAGTTAATGTTCCGTCAGTAGTCACATGACTGTCATTGGTATGCATGACGAAACCTCGACGTGTATGAAGTTCAGCATTAGCAAGTCATATGTTTTACTTATTTACATTACTTAAAATATTGTTTTATGCAATGCTTAACATTAACTTGAGGGAAATCCTAAAATGTTTCAGTAAGATGATACAACAATGTACTTTTGTAAAAAAACAAAGAGTGATTGAATCAACATAAAGCTAAAAAGGGTGATAAGATGCATAAATAAAGAGATAGGGGAATTTTCCAGTTAATTATAAATTACAAATAATTAGAAAATTTCAACAGAATTTATTTGTAAACATTACTCAATCTCAAAACTAATGTATATTTTAGCATATAGTTTGTGTTATTATAGTATATAAAATAGGACTTAGGAAAAACGTTGATGACCTCACATTTAATGTAATATATATATATATAATATAAAGCTGAATGTGTGTGTGTATGTGTCTGGTCACGAATAGGCTCCTATATGGTTGACTATTTTAAAAAACTGATTACATATAATGATAGAAGATGTATCGAGACACAGGAATGGGTATGTTTGATCTGGCAGAACGGTGGTTCATTAAAATTGTGGGGTCTGCGTTTGCGCCTGGTCCACAAAGTATGGAAATAAAAAATTTAAAAATTAAAAAAAAAAACGTTTACAAATGTTTTTGATATAGATGTACATAAGAATACTTTGATAAGTATGTTTTAACTTAAATAGGAATGGTATAATAAAATTGCGGGGTCTGCGTTCGCGCCTGGCCTCCATAGAATGGAAATAGGCACAAACTTTAATAAAGACTTTTCATAGCTATATGCGTAAGTATACTTTGATAATTATGTTTCAGTTTGAAGAAATATGGTATAATATAATTATGGTGTGTTCGTTCGTGCCTGACCTCCATAGAATGTAAATATGTCACAAAGTTTAACAAGGTTTTTTAATATAGATCCACAGAATATTGTGATAAGTGTTTCAGTATGAACAGGTATGGTATAATAAATTATGGAGTTTATCTATTTTATTTTTACTTTCATCATATTTTGCTTTGGTTTTGATACCCCCCAATTCGAAGCTATCTCTTTACAACCCTTCCTTTTCATAACCTATGATACTTTCATAAATCAGAGGCCATTTTCTGTAGGCTGTTTTTGAACCCAGTCAACGACGGGTACTTTTGCTAATATACATATATATTCAGACAGACATTGTTAAAAAAAAAACAGAAAGTTTCTGTTTAGTAATACCTTTTTTTTTTTCAATATTTCGTATTATCTTTTTTGTATATACATCAAAGGTATGGATGTATGGTCCAAGTATGTTTTTATATTTGTGTATATACATAAAGAGTGTTTGAAATAGTATGTGCCTGAAACAATTTCACTTTCAAACAACAAATTGCGTGATTTTTCCCTCTTGAGTCTAGCACACTTTTTCTATTCTGCTTGTATGGATTGCTGGAAAGATTATATTGGTTTGGACTGTCCTCTACTTCGCTCATTATGCACTGCTTGATGAGTTGAGGAGGATGGTAAAGCAATTGCACAGAGTAAGACCAAATGAATACGGAAGGTGTTTCAGTATAGTAATGTTCCTTGATGGAAAGAAAGCAGTTGTAAATAAAAAAAATGTGAAAACCCTTTGAGTGATAGGCGGCAATAGAAGGGATGCAGAAAGTCTGGATTACATTATCCTCGAGTGTCTTAAGACTCTCTCTACAAACGTTTGTTAGGATAACCTAGCATGAGTTTCTTTTTCTCTACAAGTAAATCCTGACTAAATATTCAAAATCTCTTAAGTATGGCTAGCCGACACTGGTTTTAGAAAGAATTATGTACCTTCTCAAGTAACGGCACAAGTCTGTATATTCCACCAGACTAGATGAATTCTTGTCCTGGAATCAAGTAAAACCAAGAAACTACAAGAAATATATACTATAACATATTTAAATATTAAATTAAGGAACAGAAAATTATGTTCTCAACTTTTTTACTACTTACTACTACTTTTAGTGAGAGATAAAAGAGAATTTCAATGGAATATTCACATATCTAGGTGTCTCATATAAAGATCAAATGTTAGACCCAGAAAGAGGCCCCCTTGATTTCTGACTTCGACTGAAGTGAAATGAAACAAAAAGTGACAATTATTTTATGCGTATAAGCTATACATATAAATAAAGACAAGTCATGAACTGATTGAAAAAAAAACAGTGTACCACACCATAGTTTCCATTAGGGTAAATGTAGTGAAGTAGAAAAAAAAGAAATTTTAAAAAAATATATATATAAGACACAGCTGTTCCTTCCAAAAGGTCGAGCTCTTAAACGTCCAAAAATAATTCACCGTCACAAAAAGAATTCGCCATCACTTCTTCCAACCGTCGTTTCACTCTCTGCACTCTTCACCCCTGCTTAAAAAAAAGTACCGTTTATATGCTGCCCATTTCTCCACTTATGCAAATTGACTATCAACCAGAGCCATCTAGTTTTCCATTTCTCCAAACAGCCAATTTGCAAAGGGGGACAACTCAAACCACACGCCCCCTTGATCTACACAATCATCACATGTCAACCCATCACGTAGTCGCTCGACCAACATGGTGGCTGTCTCTCTCACTGCGATCTCCCTGGAGTCTCTTCGTGAACGTCGCTACTTGGCTCGACGTCACTGTCTTCCTCTGATGACACCACTACCGGCCGCACATCAAGGATGTGTCGAGGGATGCCGTTGATAGATACATTGTTCGGGGACTGGACACTTGTCACAATGCCCCTCCTCCAGCGTGTGGTACAGCGAGCATCAGGTGGTTTGATCCACACTTCCTCTCCCACTCGCACAGTCGCTCGCTTCTTGCCTTCCTCCGCGGGTACTTGTGCAGTTTGGGGATGCCGCCACTCGTACTTGAAGACTGCCCTCTGCACTGACTCCACTTTTTGCCCTGATTTTGGGGCCATATTATACCAGAAGACAGCTTCTGGCAGCGAAATCTGGCCCCTTTCAGCTATAGCCTTAATGGTCCTGTGATTCCGCTCGACAATTCCGTTTCCGCCTGGTCTATATGCAGCCCTGAAATAGCGCCGCACTCCCCACTTATCCAACACATTCTCCATGGCAGCTGAGCGAAAGGCAGTTCCATTGTCCATTAGCACTTCCGTCACTGGACCCCTCTCCAAAAACACCTCTTCCAAGACCTTTGCAATTTCACCTGCATTTTCCGCCTTGATTTCCCTCCAAATGGCTACTCTTCCTTGTCCACAGTCGACCATTGACAGATACGGCCTCTGTCGATAGTGCGTTACGTCTATCGCCAACCTGCTCCAGTTCTCTGCCACCTGAACCTCACCAGCTTCGTGTCTACTCGGCACAGGGTCAATTGATTGACACTGGCTGCATCTCTCAACCACTGTCCTAATGGCCTCCTTTGTGATTCTGGGGTCTACCTTCCTGGCCAAGAACAAGGTTCTATCCACTCCAAAATGGTGCATGTCATGCAAATCCTTCAGAGTGTCTTCATTCAAACAACATATTGCAACAGCCGCCTCATTTGGCACCTTTAGCAAGGTCTTCCGCACCCTCGTCATCACATCTGTTCTGTTCTTCGCTGAAGGAACGATAGTGACCCTAAGTTGAAGATCAAATTCCCTAATCAGCTCCCTTAACATCATCAATCGACGCTTTACTAGCATCTTGGCAGAGCCTTTCGTCTTCACCCTCCTTTCTCCTGTAGCTTTGGACTGGATCCAAGAGAAGAAAGTGGCTGAGTCGGTCCTCACCTCAACATTCTGTAGCCCCCATTTCAAGGCTAAGTTGATGCCCTTCATAACCGCATCCAGTTCCGCCACATTTATGTGAGCCATGTCGTCCTTCTTCCGCAACCAAGCAGCATATTCTGCAGTAACACCACCTATCTCCAAGGTGACCCCCACTGCTATACAGCTTGCATCACACCACACAACACCTTCTGCACTGTTGGGTACATGCCAAACACCTCTCACTGGATCCTCCCTCTTCACCTCTTCAATAATCTCTCTCATAATGTCCACAGTCTCTTTATCAACTCCATCCTCCCACTTCGCTCCACTAGCTAGCCTTTTGATATAACTACATGCAGTCTGTAGCCATCCTGCAATAGGGTAATGGCCCACCAGTCTTCCGCATATTGAGAAGAGTTCTCGCCTGCTCAATTTTTCTGACACCTCCGGGATCTCATTTCCCCTCCGGAACACTAACCGTCCTATCTGGTCCTTTCTTAGTTGGAGCCCTAACACAGCTCCTCCCTCCAACGATTCCGGGTGTTTTGCAATTAGCCCAAAGCTGTTGAGGTGTTTTACTACGTCCTCCGCAGTTGTTACCGTCTCATCCACCAAAATATCATCAATGTAGGAACTGGTGGCTCTTCTGACTGCGTCCTCCTTGCTTAGCACCGTTTTGAGGATCGCTGCCATGATTTTTGGTGCAGAATTCAGGCCAAAACCCAACCTAGTCAGGCAGTACATTCGGCCCTTGTATCTGACCAGCTGGTATTTCCAGAATTCCTGTGAAATGTGGATCTGTAGGTATGCAGATTTTAAATCCACAATCGTCACAGCCTTCTGAATCTGCCTCCACTCTCGCATGGTCTCTCCGCACACGTCCATCACATCGCCTCCCGTGTGACACGCAACGTGTACGTTCAGCTCCCTGAAGTCCAGTACTGGCCGAACTTTTTGTTTTGTGGGCTGAACAACTGCCATTAACGGCAGCACACCTTCCACCTTCTCCGTCCATGATCTTAAAATCCCCTCTGAAATCCATCGGTCCACCTCCTTCTCAAATTCAACTCTTGTGCCTCCTCGCAACGTATGATCGTAGCATTCCACTCTGTTGTTCAGTATGGGAGGTTCTCCCTTCCATGCCCACTTGACTGTCCATTTCTCACCATCAAAGTGTGCAGAGAAATCTTGGTCCTCTATCGTGCAACTTTTGTCTAACCCGGCCGTTCCTGTGACACCTTTTTCGAATTGCACACCTGCAGCCCCTTGATGTCCTCCAAATCTCATGGAGTTCCTATATACCGT
Organism: Euprymna scolopes; assembly: GCF_053919585.1. Taxonomy (NCBI): domain Eukaryota; kingdom Metazoa; phylum Mollusca; class Cephalopoda; order Sepiida; family Sepiolidae; genus Euprymna; species Euprymna scolopes. The sequence goes on along the minus strand of NC_136494.1, from coordinate 131,579,866 downwards.
AACGCCCCTAGTCGAGCAATTGCGTCCATCCCTAGCACCACATCGACACCCGTGACAATTTTGTTAATAACAATCGCCTGGATTGTTAGTGACATCCCACGTACCATCAACCGAACGATACTTGTGCCATTGCACTTCACCTCTCTGCCGTCAACTGCCGTAATGCTGCTGGTTCCATTGCATGTGTCAACCATGTCTTTGGTGACAATTGTTGAAGTACAGCCCGTGTCGACCAGGGCTTTTGCACTTTGTCCATTTAGGGTCACCTCTACTTGTGGTGACATACCCTGAAGCACCTTCATCGAATAAGTGGGGTAGCCACCGGCGCAGTGGCTTCCCCCTGTTCGTTTCCCTGGGGACAGAATCTGCTGATGTGGCCGACTTCCCCACAGCGGTAACACGTGACTTCTGGCTTTGGCTCCCTGCACTCCCTCGCCATATGGGGGCCTTGGCATCGGTAGCATCTGCCAGAGAACCTGGGTCTCTGCCACAGTCCTCTCTGCTTTTCGTCCTTCACAATTTCCTGCTGCAGTTTGCTTCGTTGAGCGACAGCTACGATTCCCTGCTCACTCTCTTTTTTTCCTGGCCAGCACCCTAGCCTGTGTAATCAACTCTGCCACCTCCATAGTATTTACACTGGGCAGTTGCTGCAGAGCTATAGAAATATGGTCCGGGAAGCCATTGATAAAGGCCATCTTAACCATCTGTCGACGGCCTCCTCCATTGAATCCTGCTAGTCCCATCAACCTCCTGATATTGTTGGCGTAAACATCGACAGGCTCTCCGGTCCACACCATATGGCTTAGTTTGCCATATGCCACAAACGGTCCTTCGGTAAATGCTTCCTTCAACTTTTCCTCAATGGCCTCAACAGACAGTCGATCCTCCTCCCGCATCTCCAGATATAGGGCCAGAGCATCACCATCAAGATACAGTGGTGTCAAGCTGGCTACCTCCGCGATGTCCTGCAACTTAGCGACAAGTTTAACCTTGGTAATCCAGGTTATAACATCTCCCTCTCCAGAGAACGTCTTAAGCATTTCACTGCTGATCCTCTTTGCTTCCATAGTTCCCGCCGAAATAACTTGTAGTGAAGTACTTCTTCCAACCGTCGTTTCACACTCTGCGCTCTTCACCCCTGCTTAAAAAAAAGTAACGTTTATATGCTGCCCATTTTTCCACTTATGCAAATTGACTAACGACCAGAGCCATCTAGTTTTCCATTTCTCCAAACAGCCAATTTGCAAAGGGGGACAACTCAAACCACACAGAGCCATCTAGTTTTCCATTTCTCCAAACAGCCAATTTGCAAACGGGGACAACTCAAACCACACAGAGCCATCTAGTTTTCCATTTCTCCAAACAGCCAATTTGCAAAGGGGGACAGCTCAAACCACACAGAGCCATCTAGTTTTCCATTTCTCCAAACAGCCAATTTGCAAAGGGGGACAACTCAAACTACAGTAAATACGAAGTATTTTATCAAAAAACTATACATAACACTGCTTTATGTCCAATTGAATCTTCAGTGCCTTACAGTGATTGCAAAACTCTAAGAACAATGGTCAATGAACAAGATAAAAAAAAAATTCCCGTTAATTTGACAATTTTTTTTTTTTTTTTTTTTTTTTAAATTCAATTTTCACCCCAAACAAGGCACAGTGCCACTTTGAAGCAGGGGGCTACTATTAGGGAATTAATTAGCGGGGTCATTATGAAGGGAGAAGAGTAGAAAGATGTTTGTTAACATTACACTTGAACTTCTGCATATCATTGCAGTTGGGAAAGCAGAATCCCGGAAGGGAGTTCCAAAGACCCACAGTTCTGGGGAAGAAACTATTGGAGTAAAAGGCTTTCTTGCACCTAGGGATCTCTACTGTAAAGGGATGAGACTTAGTAGCTTTTCGGGTTTGTCGGGGGTAGTTACGTCGGGGAGGTACAAGTGTTTGCAGTTCGTCAGAGCATTCACCATTAAAGTATTTGTAGAACAGGCAGAGGGATGCAACATCTCGTCGATGGGACAGAGGTTGAAGCCTAGATGACAGTTCAGGACCTATCAGGTTGGCGACTCTTTTTTGAACCCTGTCCAGGAGCGAGAGACAAGCAGCAGATGCACCAGCCCAGATGTGACAACAGTACTCCATACATGAGCGAATGGTTGCCTTATAGAGGTATAGGATACTGGCAGGCGTAAGTAGTTTTCTAGCACGGTAGAGCGAGCCAACCTTCCTTGCAGCAGCCTTGGCAATGCTCTCAACGTATCTATTCCAGTTCATATTCTCTGTAAACGTTAGGCCAAGGAGTTTAAAAGAAGTACTTTCAGGCAATGTGTTCTTGGCCATTGCTATTGGTGGTAGAGAAGGTTTCTTGTAGTTATTGAAGGAAACAAGCTTAGTCTTAGCAGCATTGAATGTGACCAACCATTTTTGTCCCCATTCCACTACGGATTGGAGGTCGTCCTCTAGTGTTTCTGCCATTTCCTTGGATATGTGTTCATTTGTTTTCCCCTCATATCTGTTATAGAGAGTGGTGTCATCGGCAAATATACCCATCTCCAAAACAATATTATCAGGGAGGTCGTTTATGAATATCAGGAATAATAGAGGTCCAAGGATAGACCCCTGAGGTACTCCCGCATTTATGTCATATTGTTTGGATGTATATCCGTCGAGGACAACTTTGATTTTTCTATTACTTAAGAAGGATTTAATTACATTATGAATTCTTCCAGTGATTCCATATGATCTAATTTTCCTTAGAAGACCATTGTGCCATACCCTGTCAAAAGCCTTAGATATATCAAGGGCCACCGCTCTACCCTCCCCTGTTTTATCCAATGAACGGTATATACGTTCAGAAACTACAGTTAAGATATCTGCTGTTGAACGGGCTTGCCTGAATCCATATTGTTTGTCAGTCAGGAGTTTAGCAGCTGTTAGGTGCTGGACTAGGGCTTGATTAACTAAGGACTCAAATATTTTGGCGAAAAGCGGGAGGAGGCTATAAATCCAGTACATTAAACAATTTTGTTCTTGCAAGTTTTTCAACTATTGTAAGGTGCTGAAGATTTGATCGGTCATAACAGGATGGTTTCTATCCCAGGACCCCTGAAAGATATAAATCCAGTATATTAAACAGACACTGTAATGTATCATTTCTAAATAAAATTATATATACCGGGTTAAAGGTGATAACTAACGGACTAAACGAAGTTATTAATAGCAAGATATATTTTTATTTATATAAACAAATTGACATGGTCGCGACACTGGACATGCTAATGTTTCTCTAATCAAAAAAAAAACCTGGACTCGATTCTCAGCGACACAATCCGTTCTAACCAGGTTCCATCCGGTTCTCGAGAACTTAACGGCTCGACTTTCCCAAACATCTTAACTCCCGCCTTATATTATCTCATTTATGCAACTTAATGTGCAATCAAACCTGCTGATTCGTTGCCTTATTGTCTTCCATCGCTCGGGTTTCGAGTTCGAACATGCACGCCACCTCCGTGACTGCAGTCACACTCAATGTTCACTACATGCCCCCCTGACTCATGATCATAAACTGAGTAGGGAAGTAGTATCCGTCTTTGCTAGATACACCTAGCGCTCAACACTCCGCTAGACACACCTAGCGCTCAGCACTCCGCTAGACACACCTAGCGCTCAGCACTCCACTAGACACACCTAGCACTCAACATTCCGCTAGACACGCCTAGCATTTAACACTCCGCTAGACACAGCTAGCAATTTTTAAATTTTTCATTTAAAAACGACTTTAAATACAAGTCGACTCAATCGCATTGTAATTCTTTTTAACAGCGACTACTTTTTCTTCAAAACAAAATCGACTTGAATTGTACTATCACCAAAATAACTATCGTTCAAAAACGACACCTTTTTTCTCCTTTTCAGCACAACACGATTTCATGTTAATTCCGTATTTAAAAATAACTTTTAAATACATACAAATCGTCTGAATCACAGTTTAAGTTCTTTTAACAGCGACGACTTTTTTCAAATAATAAAATCCGACTCGAATTGTACTTTTATAAAATAATTTTCGTTTAAAAACGACGTTTTCTTTTCAACACAGCAGCATTTCATTTTAAATTTTTCGCTGAAAAACGAATCCAATGCATACAAGTCATTCGAATCGCATTTCAAGTTCTTTTAACAACGATGACTTTTCAAACAAGTAAACTGCATTCCAACACGTTCATTTGACGACGATAGTTAAAGAAATACAACGAATCCCACTGGGATTAACAAACAAAAAGACGAAAAAAGTCCGACTCACTTCATATCTTCTATCTTCGCAGTTTGACACGACTCATTCAATTCTCTCTTCGACAACGCTTTTCAATTTTTAACGTGACTTTTAAGTTTTTAGGTTCGACGCGAATCATTTAAAATTTCCCATTTCATCTTGGCCGCATTTGTTCCATATTTAACGCCCAAATAGCTTCTAATCGAAAAAAAAAAAATCTGGACTCGATTCTTAGCGACACTCTTCGTTCTAACCAGGTTCCATCCGGTTCTCGAGAACTCAGCGGCTCGACTCTCTCAAACATCTTAACTCCCGGCCTTATATTATCACATTTATACAAATTAATGCGCAATCAAACCTGCTGATTCGTCGCTTTCTCGTCTCCCATCACTCGGGTTTCGAGTTCGCACATGCAGCCCACCCACCTCCGTGACTGTAGTCACACTCAATTTTCACTACAGTTTCAGACAAATGATCGGTTAAAACCGGAAGTCCTTGTCAGGTAACTTACAAAACGTTTACTCATCACATCGATAACATAGAAAATTAAAAACGAAAAATTCCATTGTATTGGAATTTTTTGTTTTTAGTTTTATTAGTAACTGGCGGCTGCACACACAACGCCGAGTACACTCAACATCATCTTACCATCAACGTTTACCCTGTAAACTCGGAGTATGGGAAATTCCCATATGCACAAAACAAAATCACTGAGAAAAAAAAATACCCTAAGAGCAAGGATAATGAGTAAACATTGGATAAAATGATGGTTAAAATTATTACGAACTTGCCAGGATTCGAACCAGGAATATTCTGATCCGTAGTCAGGCACGTTATCCATTGCGCCAAAAGTTACCGTGACTATATACAGACAGTGCTACATTCCGTTGACATAGGGAGGTAACTTTTTCGACAAAAACTAAACGACCCAAAACCCTTTATTTCAGGCTTTTTGTGTGATTCGGCATTGTTCGTTATGAACCATATATAGATAAGGACAATCTCAGGGGGGAAAAAAGAATTTTTCAATTCGGTGCATCCGTTCGAAAGTTTTATTGGTATATATACACACGCACACACACACAAATAAATAAACATTTAGAATTTTATTAATAGTATAGATGTTCTCGATGCAACAAATAAACATTTTAGTTTCGGGAGGTAGTTTGCTTAATATAGCTTGGATAAAGAAATACATATTTAAAATAAATAATATAACTAAACAAAATTACGGTACTTCTGCACTTTAGTGCCTGTTTTTCCGTGAGTTTTACTCGACAATGCCCAGCGAATGATGGAAGCCGCTGGATTATATTGAGTGAGCAAAAAGAGACACGAGCAGACAGAAAAATTGGAAGAAAAAAAAAGAGAAAAAGTTTAAAACTTCTTATAGTTAACCACAGCCATAATTTTATGGACCCTATGACTAGGGTTACCACAAATTATGTGGAGAGGATGTGGAAATAACAAAACAAAAGAGTGTGGAACCAATCGCGATCTGCTTGACAGTTATTTCAGTGAATTTATGTGAAGACAAAAATTCGGAAAGAATCCTTTTGTCTATCATAAAGTATATAGCAGAAAGCTATCCGGTTCAGGAACTTCCTCCTACATTCTCTCACAATCTTTCTCGGTCTACTTTGCCATCGTCAGCTGCTTTATTTCAACTGATAGAAAATACTATCCTTAAGGAAATAGCCTTGAAAAAATATTTAACTGAAAATATTTATATATCCTCAAACCAAAAAAATGTGTAAATACTTTTTCATTAATTTAACGAATACAATACCATACCAAAATAATTTTCCATATACAAATACAACAAAAATATATTCGTTTACTATTTCAAAGAAACAAAACTTTTATTACTTCCCCCTCAAAAAAATAAATAAATAAATGAATAAATAGAACAGTAAAATTTGTGAAATTATTACGGTAAGTTTTTTTTTTTTCTTCTTTCTTTTTGTTCGTTTTTTATTGACTTCCGTTCGCTCGGTATAATCCAGTGGTTTCCGTCGTTCGCTGGGCGTTGCCGAGCAGAACTCACGGAAAAACAGGTACTATAGTGCAGAAGTACCAAATTAATAAATACATAAATAATAATAAGCAATAGACTCGACCACACCCCGTTTCCTTTGCTTTCCTTCTTCTCCTACCAAAACATTCAAGAACATTATAATAATCACAAAAAATGTCTCTTTCTAAAAACACCCCCTACTAAGTTATCATGATGATAAAAAGTAAGTAATGATGGTCAAAAGTACTAGAAAAATGTCTTCGATAAAGACACTCGCAGCCATATTATTATACAGACTGCCAACTAAAACCTGATTGATAGAGATGGGGAAATCATCATTTTGCAGCTGCAGTCAAGATGATGGAGCTTGGTAAACTCCATTTCTTTTCATATGGGTTTTAAACTAAACGTAAATTCCATGAACAAAGCTTCTTTCTTAGAACTGCACGCCTGTGGAATTGTCTTCTGTTTTCCTGCTTTCCGGCTGACTACAATATGGTTGTCTTCAAGTCTAACGTAAACAAGTTCTTGATGAGTCGTTCCATATAAGTTAACAAATTTACCGAATTGATTACTATATTGTCCAATTTCTACTGTACACTATTTAACCCTTATCCTCGAGTGGCCTCTTGGCCTTGATAATGTGGTGATGCCTGTGTAAAAAAAAAAAAAAAAAATGTGTGCCTGCCATGAGTACACACATTGGAAAGCAAGAAGACTGATCTAACTTTCCACCTACATACATCGCCACATGATCACTCATCTGGTAGTGGCCAGGCTTGGTATTGTTTTACTTTAGTGACTATACAAGACCTGATGGGTTAACATGATTATGCTGTATATTAGAGAAATATTCATTCCGTAAGGGAGTTAAATCTGTTTTAGTATTCAAATGAAAAATCAAGAGTTATATTCCTTACATTATTTGAGTCTTTCTTAAGAAAAAAATCACGATGCAGCTTTTTAGATTATTATTTAAATGTGTCTCTATAGTTACAATCTCCCTAGCCGGAATAATTATTTTCAAAGACACCTAAGCGAAATAGATTATTTTCTTGCAAAGAACATGATAGATGAAAACCAATTGGATAATGATACTCTAAGATGGACATTTCGAATGCATTGCTCTTTGTAATTTACTTTGAAAATCTGGCATCATCAACGAGTTACAATCATTCAGTAATTAATTTTTTCTTATTTCAGAGTTAAAATATAATTAAAACTAAATAACTTTTGTGTACCGATTGCTCTTATTTAAAAAAATTTCGGTTCATTATTTTAAAAATTATTTAATCTAACCAAAAACAGTTTATAACATGAAAAACGTTTTGATAATCACTAAAAAATCAAGGGGAGTAGCTCATGCCTTAATTGAAGACTATGTAAGAGTTATCTATATAAAATAAAAAAAATTATAAATTTGCAAACATAATTGAGAGTAGTAATTAATTTTAGATTATCAGGTGATTCTTGCCAAACATTACTCGAGATTTGAAGAGCAATCATATTTCCACCAAAGTACTCAAAATCAGGATTGTGATTAATTGAATGTGAACTTATTTTCATCATTTGTGTGTTAATAGAGATGTTGTACTTATCAACTCATTAAATCATGAAAGCCTTGTTAAAATAAATTGCTTACTATTAGTAATTGTCTTAATCTTGGCTTACATTCAATTTTACTATTTCACTGCCTATTTCTTTTAGCGTAGGTTGACAGAGATTGAATTGGAATTGCATTCGCTTTATAATTTACTTTTATTTGGCTCTATCGCTTATCATAATGGTTTTTGGAGGATGATGGGAAATCGACATCTTTTTTAAGAGCATGGAGGATGTAATCTGTAATAAAATTACAGAAACAATATTTTCTAGAACAAAATCACAATTTTTAATTTTTGATAATAAAGTCACAATTAATTTTTGATTTCTGGTAATAAAGTCAGAATTTTTAATTTCTGGTAATAAAGTCACAATTAATTTTTAATTTCTGGTAATAAAATCACAATTAATTTTTAGTTTCCAGCAATAAAATCACAAAGTTTTAATTTTTGGTCATAAAGCCGTGTAGAATTTTTATTCTTACACTTTTAAAAAATGAGATTTGTTCACTTTTTTTATTAAAGAAAGCAAAAACTGTGCTCATTTTGTGGTTCTTTTTTTCCTGTGATTTTAAAAATCTGTCAATGTTTTACCTAGGTGCAAAGACAAAGGGTGAATTAAAACGAGAAGCCATTTTTTTTTTTTTTTTTGGAAATGATAATTGAAGTGTAAAAAAGCTTTTCTAAATCTATGTTAAAAAGAAGTCGATTTTCTTTAGTTAAAACACTTAGAACAATTAATCAGTAACCCTTTGAGTCACGGTTCGTCTATGTTCTCTGTTTTAATGAGTAACATCATCCATTTATTAATTCATAATTTATGATAATAGAAAGGATCTTCCCAATGTCTTCAACAGTTTTTACTGGATCAAGTTATTCTACTGTGATGTCAACCAGACAAACAAGATTCACAGAATTTTAATTGTATAATAGATCCTTGCAGTTAAACAGTTCGTCGAATATATTATTATACTGGCCTTTCTATGCATAAGGCAAATTACACCAGTTGTCACTATATATATAGTGCCAGTAATGTCTACACCGGTGAGAAGGAGCGACAGTACTCCACTGCCTAGCTGAGTGCTATTCAGTTATACCCGTATTCCTACCTTTGTACCTGTGATGTTAATACATTTCGTTTGTTAAACCAACCTCGACTTGGTTACTTCTTTTACTATTGTGTTACGACACAACCGATTGGCGACGATGGAACGGGAACGATATCACTGCAAACAATCAATAAAAGTGATTGAAATACAAGGATTCGCAAGATTTTTACGGCAAAACACCTTCTTCATTTCAAACAGATATTTGGATGCATAAGGATTAACAGCAAATTACTACAATAGTAATGTGAGGATGTTATTAAAAAAAAATAAAACCTTGCTATCAAAAAACTACAGCGAGAGAACCCGAATAATATGGTCAATTATTAAAATAATTGAACAGACTGACACGAGTGTTTTGAAAAAAAAAAAAAAAAAAAGGTTCCCTTTTTTTTTGCACAAGAAACCAGGTTTTTTTTTCACGGTAAGAGTCTTTTTCTTCAAGCGACATGTCCAGATACACTACCACAAATTTGAGTCGTTATTTCTGATATTGGAACAAAAACGTTTGACTATTTATTAGCAAAACAACCATCAAATTTGACAAGAGAAGGAGAAACAGACTGTGAAAGAAAGAAAGAATATATATTCATAAGCAATAGTGCTTATAAAAGACCTGTTAAATAATCATATTGTGCAAAACACAGAGGTTGAAAATAAAATAAATGATTTTCCTATACAAAAAAGCCGACTCGCTAAAAAGCGAAAGATTTTATTGTTTGCTACATAAAGCCACGTACAAAAAAAAGAAAAAAAGCGACTTTTTTTTTGCAAATGTTATTTCGACGGACTTTATTTCTTACAAGAAATATCGTGTACAACAAATTAAATTTCCAAAAGTACTCTTTTCTAAACCTTTATTCTTCAAACAAAAGAATTGAGATACGAAAAGCTGGATGGACTTTTTGCTCATGAAATAATATTCGGAAAACTGATTTTTTTTTTTTTATTTCAAGTGTAAATCGTGTTTCCTGAATTGAATTCGTTACAATGGACGCCGAGTTAGAAAGTCTCTTTTGCAATTATTCAAATTTCAAACAGAACAAAATCTCGCCTTACAACAAAGACAACTTGAAAGTGAGGAAAAAATTTTTAAAGAGCTGTTGCAACAACAGAAACATTTCGAAACAAATTTTGATGAAAATACAGGAGGAACAAAGGAAAATTCTGGAAGCAACACAGTTAACAAAAGCAAACGAGAATCATAACGCATTTTCGCAGACAGCTGTGTGGAACGCCATTGAAAACTTAAATTATAACCCAGAAGGAGATGTCACTTTTGTCCATTTCTATAGGATATATGAAGATATTTTTGTATCGGATTCTGCTACATGGACAGACGCTAAAAAAGTTAGGCTTTTGCTAAGAAAATTGGGAACAGTCGAACGTACAAAGTTCGTGAATTTTATTCTCCCAAAAAAGACCAGTGAGTTGAACTTCCAAAAGACAGTTACGCTACTAACAAAACTATTTTCTACAAAAATATTTCTTTTTCACAGGAGATATAAGTGTATGACTGTCACTAGAAGAGAGGAAGACGACTACACTACTTATGCAAGTATAATAAACAAGCATTGCGACTTTAAACTGGAGGAATTATCATCAGATAATTTTAAATGTTTAATTTTTGTGAAAGGGCTGATCTTAAATGAAGACGCTTAAATCAGGTGTCGTGTTTTAAATAAACTTGAAAACGAGCTGAATTTAAAACTACAAAGTTTAGCGGAAGACTGTGACTGGTTTGTTGCGTTGAAACAAGAAAGTCGTGACATAGAGAAAAGCAGAGTATCGCACATTAAAAAGATCCATCAGATGGAAAAATTGACTTCACAAAAATAACCAAAGGAAAAAACAGGGAAAAGATCCATCTGGGCGTATTGGAGGTGTAGAGATAAACATTGGTACAATGAGTGTCCCTACAAATTTAAACAATGTGACATATGCTACCAGAAAGGACATAAGGCATCACATTGTAGGAAAAAATCTGGTAGAAAGAAGACATCCATTAAACTTACAAAAATTGAATCTGAAGAACGAAATATCCTGAAATATGTACAAGTTAAAATGTTTAAAAAGAAAGTAAGACTACAGCTTGATAGTGGGTCTGACATTTCTATTATTAATGTACATACATGGAAGAAGCTTGGGAGACCTGCTATGATTTAATCCCATAAAACGGCAAGAAGCGTCAGTGGTGAAAAAATCATTTTCAAAGGAGAATTATTGATGAATATTTCTTTTTCAGAATAAGACTGAAAAAGCAAAAATGTTTGTCATGCGGAAATAAAATAACCTCTTTGGAACTGATCTGTTCGAAAAGTTTAGACTATGGGATCTGCCTTTAAGTGTGGAGGCAGAAAAACTTAAGAGGGAGTTAAAAAAAAAATTCCAGACGTATTTTCAGGCGATTTTGGGTGTACAAAAGCAGTAGCAAAATTTGAAGTTAAAACAAATGAATAGCCAGTGTTTAGAAAGAAAAGAAACGTTCTATACACCGCTATAGAAAAAATAGACGGTGAATTAGAAAGACTTGAAAACATGGGTATCATTGAAAAAATTGATCATAGTGAATGGGCTGTACCAACAGTTTACATTAAAAAGAAGAGCAAAGAGATTCGGGTTTGTGCCGACTTCTCGACCGGCTTAAACAGGGCATTACAAGAGCACCATTATCTGCTTCCGAGCCCTGAAGAAATATTTCCAAAACTAAGTGGAGGAAATATTTTTCTAAAATCGACCTCAGTAACGCATATTTGCAAGTTCCAGACGATGAGGTGTGTTCAAAGCTGCTATGTATCAATACCCATAAGGAATTGTACAAGTTTAACAGAGTTCCTTTTGGGGTCAAAGTCGCCTCTGTGATTTTTCAGCAAATTATGGACATTATGTTATATGAGTTGGATTTTGCAGTAGGGTACCTGGACGATGTGTTAATGAACAGCGCTAACAAAGAACAACACAAGGATCATGTAAATCAAGTATTCGAAATGGTCCAGAATGTCCTAAACAGGTAAAATTTACGCTTTTCATGAGGAAAATAAAATACTTGGGGCAAATCATCGATGAACATGGAAGAAGGTCGGATCCAGATAGATCGAGTGCGATAAGAGACATGCCTACTCCAGAAAATATTGCATCTCTACAAAGTTTCTTAGGGTTGGCAAATTACTACAATGTATTCGTGCCAAATATGTATAAACTAAGATCACCCTTAAATGAACTGTTAAGGGAGGACCAAAAATGGATCTGGACGTAAGAGTGCGAAGAAGCATTTTAGGAAATTAAAGATATATTAACGTCTGACTTGTTTCTGGCACATTATAATCTCAAGTGTGATATTGTAGTTGCATAGGAGCATGCATATTACACAAAATGGATGATGGAAAAGTAAAACCCATAGCCCATGCATCCCGGTTACTTTTTGCCAGCTGAAAAAAATTACTCGCAAATTGAGAAAGAAGCGTTAGCCATTATAATCACGGTAAAGAAATTTAATCGTTTCCTGCATGGTAGGCAATTTGTGTTACAAACAGATCACAAACCATTATTAACGATTTTTGGATCGAGACAACATATGGCGAATAGACTCCAAAGAGAGGGTACCATGCTTCTGAACTACAATTTTCAAATGGAGTATGTACCATCTAAAAAACTTGGTCATGCAGATGGGTTATCAAGATTAGTACCTAAGCAGATAGAACGATTGGAGGATATGGTTATAGCAGATATTCAAGTGGAAGTTGAGGTAAAAAATACTTTATGTGACACAGTAACGCTTGATGAGATTAAGAGTAAGGTAGAGGTGGACAAATTCATTATAAGCACGAAAGAAAAAATCAACACTAACCAAGTGGATGAGGGAATCTATTCAATTAGCGATAACGTTCTGTTATATAACGACAGGGTTGTAATTCCTGCAACACTACAGAAAAGAATGCTCAAGGAAGTCCATGTAGGACATCCAGGCATATCAAGAATGAAAAGCCTCATGTTCTCTTTTGTTTTTTGACCAAACATAGATTAGAATATAGAAGAAAAAGTCAGGGAGTGTAGAGGATGAGCATTAGCTATGAAAGCTCCTCCAACTCAATTCGGATCATGGGCAAAACCGGACTGACCCTGGTCAAGAATTCACTTAGACTTTGCGGGACCACTAGAGGAGTTCTATTATCTCATTGTTGTAGACAGCCTTTCTAAGTGACCGGAAGTACTAAAATGCAAGAACCCCACATTCGAGGCAACTATTAAATTCCTGTATGAACTATTCGCTAGGTTTGGAGTAATAGACTGCATTGTCACAGACAATGGAACGCAATTCATGTCTACTGAATTTAAACATTTTTGTGAGGATTATCTAATCGAGCATATAACCATTCCGCCATACCACCCGAGACGTAATGGGTAAGTGGAGAGGTTCGTTGATTCATTCAAGAGAGCTCTAAAAATAGCTTGTGGATCATCGACAGATAAGTCAATCCAACAGTTTTTACAGGTTTACAGGGTCACGTCAAATGCAAACATCGAAATGTCGAAGATACCTGCTGAGGTCATATTCGGGCGCAAGGTTAGATCGATTTTCTATAAGTTGTTACCAAACTAGGATAGGCCAAACCTCAAAAAACCGATAACAAAGAAACTGTATAAAGTTGGCGAGAGAGTCATCTACAAGATTCACAAAAATAATAGGGCTTTCTAGAAGTCCCACATTGTTAAAAAACAAATAGCCAACATAGTCTATATGATTAAGGGACCAGATTTCGTGCACAAACGTCACACTAATCAAATGCGGAAAAGATAGTCGAGCAGTGAGGTGACCAGATCGCCCAAGAAGGATATCATGGACACAGTGTTTGATGCTTTTCAAGTACCATGCCAGAGACATCTCTTGAGAATAGGAGGCCAAAAAGAAAACTGAAATCAACTGAGTTGATTAAGGTGAATCCAAAACAGAAATGTTATTAATCCCCAGATGGGATATTTTCAAAGGAGGGTGTTATACCGGCCTTTCTATGCATAAGGGAAATTACACCAGTTCTGGATGTTATTGGTGAATAGTGAAAAAATGTTTGGTTTATTTGCTTTCCCAACGAACACAGCCGTTAGAAATTGAAAATGCAAATAGCGCCAAGTCTTTTTTTTTGTTTGTTTTCTATTAATAACTCCGAGTCTATTCCAGTTTTTTGATATGGTGAATGTATATTTCTGAGATGAGGATTTATAATTATTTTTTGTATTATTTCACCAATAACATCCAGTGTGAATGCACCTGAAGACTGGAGGTTACATCAACAGAACGTTGTGAAAAAAAAAGATGAGAATCATAGTTCAAATAATACAAAAAATATCTACACGGTTTTAATGATATACTAGACACTCAGCAGTTTAAATATTAATAATATACATGCAGGAATATATCCTTTGGCTGACTGTATACACACATGTTTATGTAAATAGATCATATATATAGTAATAAATTATTGGGAAGATTTGAGTGCTTTGTCATGTTGAATATATTCAATACAATAATTTTGGAAATTTATATCAACACTGATTTTATGAAATTCATTTTTAAAAATTTGGAAATCACTACAGACAAGTCATGAAGCCACTTAATGTATGGGGCTAAAACAAAACAGTACTTCAAAGTCTAGAACTTGCCAACAATCAGTGTTAGATGGAATAGATTCTGAACAAGAAAACAGCAATTCTTCCCTCTTTGTCAGAAACATTGTTCATGGAATATGAGAACTAAAGAACAAAATAGGGAATTGATAGTTATGAGGTTGCCGAAAGTAAAACCAAGATCCATTTTCTACTCTTCTTCAATTATAACATGGGGTCGAGTTAGTAAGAAACCCTTGAAACTCGAACCAGAAATAAATGTCCGATCATATGTTATGTTTTTTCTCATTTACATCTTTATAATTTTCCATCTCACTTTCATTTATTTTTCAACTGAACAACCGATGCATTTCTCTCTAATCGATCCATTTTGAAAATATAATGTTTTCATTTTATTTTATTTTCAGTTATTCTTAAGTGATTCAATTAAAAAACAGAAATGCAATTCCATAACAGTGTAAATTTGAATATATTTTCAAATTTGACGAAGATAACGGGATCCCTATTTTTTTCTATAAATATGTAGTCTTCCCACTGGTACTAGTTGATACAGGGACCTATTCTACATTGTCCTGTGGTACTTTCATTGCACCCATTGTAACTGGTTATTAGCTACATACACCTAACATATATATTCTTTCAATTACCCAAATCAAAAATAATAAATTATCCCTTCTCAAAAGCCACCCTATCTGATTGGCTAAGAACAGCTAATTCTGTTTTCCAGAATCCACTTCTTCATACATAAACGAACGTTACACAAATTTTCCAATATGGCAGTGCTCTTTACTTAATGCGATTATGCTGAAAAAGTATTACCAAATATAAACATATTCACCGCTCATAAATAGAAAATTAAATACTGTTAACCTTATACTTTTCTATGCACAAAGCGCCTTCACACCACCAAAAAAAAAAACTGAAAAACAAAAAAAATCAAAAACATTTAAGGGTACTATTATTTATTTTTTAATTATGGTGTGATTTCTCAACCCTTACATGATGCTATTTTTTTTCATTCGTTTTTTTTTGGGGGGGGTATTTTCTTCAATATTTATATTCTTTTTTTTACATTTACTTTTACTGTGGACGATTATATTTATATATTAACGATTACTTAGGCTTCAACCATGTTACTTATCATGTCAGCTCTTCTAACCCTTACACAATGCTACTTTTAGTATTTGTTTTCGTTTGTTGACAGATATACAGATTATAAAAACTTTTTATTTTTATACTAGCATTTCAGCCTGGCGTTGCCTGGGTGTTTGAAGGTGTATGTTGAGCAAAAAAAAAAGTGGTAGTAGGAAGGCAGGCTCGAACCCGTACCGCGAAGGAAGAAAAGAACGTGGAAAAAACCTGACGCTTTTGTTGTTACGACCACCGCCAAACCAGAAGTGACGTAGGTTTAAATTAAGGCTAGACAATCGAAAAGAAGGGATGACTTTCGAAAATATCGGCGAAAAAAGCGACCCCTCCCTATTGAAAAGTGCCCAGTTGAGGGTGAAGAAATTAATGTTTTTAGCCAATTTTTCGGTATTTGTCATCTGAAGGGTCAAGCTTCAACACGGTACTGATCTTGTGAAAATCTGTCGCCTCTGTTGAAAGTTTTAGGCAGACATGCAAACATACATCCATTTATATATTGGTAGCTTACATTTTCGACCCAAACCGACCAAAAAGCTTGCCCTATCTCTGAATACTCTTTATGTAAAATTTCAAATGTTTAGACTAGAAATTGTCTAAGTAATTTGATAGAGACTGCAGAGGTCAATTTTTTTAAACTTTGACCTTTTATTATGACCCCTTAACATTTATTGTTTTAGGCTTAAATCAAGTTATTAAGTTAGATTAATGTCCAAAGAACATATATCTAAAATTTCAATTGTTTATACCAAAATTGGCGGAGGAGTTTGGTAGATTTCTCAAATGTCAAATCGTTGAATTTTGACCCCTTAACAGCCAAATTTCTGGCCGTAAACGGATTACAAAGATGTTCCCAAATCTCAGTATCCTGTATACCAAATTTCGAGTCTGTAGACTTAAAATTGACAGAGTTATTGTGTAGGAAAATGTACACAGACAGACACTTTCACTTTTATAGATATATAGATAAAACACATTATTAGACCCAAAGGCTGAAATAAAACCAGAAAAAATGTAATTTTTGTTATTTTTTTCATAATTTTATATTAGAATAAATTTATGGCATTCAATGCCACCATATTGCTTTTACAAAATTTGCCTTTTTGAACTGGGACAGTTTGGCCTTTTTAACGCTAAATTTGGCCCTTATTATGCTCTTATGGTTCCATGTAAGGGCATAAAAAGGCTAAATTTGGCCTCAAAAAGGCCAATCGGTCAAACCTTAGAAAGGTACAAATTTTACTAGCAATATGGAGGGGGCTGTTTTATGAAAAAATAATAAAAATGAATTTTTTCTGATTTTATTTCAGCCTTTGGGTCTGTTTTATATAAAAATAATTTTTTTTTTTTTTTTTTTTATAATTTTTGTGTCCGTCAAATAATTTCCACCAGTAAACTACACATTTACTTCAAATTACATTGGCTACAAAAACATTTATTTGTTATATATTTCTTTTTTTTTTTTTTTTTTTCCCCGGATTCATTATCGGCACAGCTCAGACATTAACTTTGTTTTTTTTTAGGTTGATTTTTATCTTAGCTCCAACTCACGAATTTTCTTTAAAAAGATAACTTTTAAAGGTTTTCGATTATGCTTAATAAGACAATCTCTTTTTAGTTTGGTGGAGACAAGTAGTTTTTGAGATATAAAGATATGTATTATACACTGTACTGCAGTGGGCACCATATTTGTAAGCACACACAAACAAATCTATTTCTCTCCAACTGACAATGCCACCCCCCAATTTTTTTTTTTATCTTTGCAAGTGGATATGTTGACAACGAATATCAAGGTTATATTTTGGGCAAATACTTTGACCCCCACCCATTCATAAAATGGGGTGTTTATTCTGAAAGCTGTTTTTACTATGGCGAGGTTGGGGATGCCTATTTCGAAAGCTGTTCTTAATATAGTAAGCTGTAGTTAAATTTTTATGAGGGGGGCACACTTCTCCTGGACAACGCCTGTTAACTGGTCCTGCTAGTTCAAAATAAAATTAAGCTAAGAATTCTGTTATTTTTAACACTGTTTAATCCATACACACATACACACTCAGATATGTATGAGGTGCATTCCAAAAGTAAACCCTCCTATTTTTTAACTCAAAAAAGTTGAAGAGCTACGAAGACTAGAGTAGTATCATTAAAACTAGCGACCTTTTGTGCTTCAAAATTTATTTTTCTGCATAGTCACTACCGTTCTAAATGCATTTTTGCCAAGAATTCAATGACACATCTCTGCTTCTGAAGCACGGCCATGACAAGAAAAAGTTTCAGACCGTCAATATCTGCAACAGAGAGGTTATGAGTGCATAAATGCAGTCATCATCATAACAATGCAATTTGCAATCCTCTGCGATCCATTCAGGCGGAATTAAAAAATAGGAGGCATTACTCTTGGAACAGCTCTTAAAATGATATTTCTATTTTATTTGTTTCTTTCTTTATTTTACTTTAATGTATTTTATTTGAATATATTTAGTTTGATTTATTATGGGTTTATATGTGAAGTTTGATAATTCATCATTAAAGCGAGATTAAAGTCGTATCATTCACATCTAAACATATTTAGTGAATTGCAAATGTGTGTGTATGTGTGTTTTTGTTCATGGGTATATTATTTGCTTTGTGTGCCTGAGATGTGAAGTTTAATCAGTTTTCGTCTACACACATGCATTAAAAATTGTTGCTGCCATTACATTTGCTGTCTCAGCATGTGACGGGTTCGCCAGTATTTGATTTGTTTGAAGTCTCCGAACATCTCTCGTCTCCATTCACGTCAGTTTTATGCGTCTGTGCTGCCGTGCGTTTTACAAACTAGGTTATGGATATTAATGGAAAATAAAATAAATCTATACTTTTATACAAGTTTACCTTTTTTGTCACGTCATTATGTGAAAGAAGTAGAAAAGAGGCAGAGGGGTCCGGGCGGAGATGAGGGGGGGGGGCGAAAAATAAAAGAAAAAGTAAGAGCAGAGTATGCTAAAAAAAATGAAAGTTTAAATTTTCGACAATTAAAAAGCAAAAAAAACGTTTTTCTTTGTTGAATTAAAAAAAAAAAACACATCCGATGTTCATCTCATCACCAATGTTTTAAATTCTATTAAAGAATTTTAAATAAATTATAGTTGACATTTGTTTTATGGTAGAAAGATTAAGAGTAAAACATTTAATTCAATTATAACGAATAAATCAACACTGACAATTTTTTTATACATACAAAAGAGTCACCACTTATCAAGGCCCGAGGGTCACTCGAGGATAAGGGTTAATAAGTGTGTGGTAGTCAATGAGAAAATATCGTAATAATCGTTAGTAATTGAAAATTGGTAAATTGGATTACTTAAGGGGACGGCTCATCAAGAATTTGTTCATGTTGGACTTAAAGACGACCATATTGTAGTCAGTAGGAAAGTAGGAAAATGGAACAGTTTCACAGATGTGCAGTTCTAAGAAAGAAACTTTGCTCATGGAATCTGCGTTTAGGTTTAGGCACAGATAAAACAGATAAAAAGTGAGGGAAATTATTGATGGTGGTTTCAGCTAGACAAGTGTTTTTTGTGAAAATCAGGCAAGGGGGACCAGAGATTGGAGCTCAGAGGAGCACTTGCCATAGAAATTATGATAAAGCAGTGACAGGCTCATAACGTCTCTTCTGTGGGAAAGAGATTACAGAAAAGAGAAAAGGGCAACCCCCACTAGGCTACTGTCAAGGCAGGATCAGTTACTTCTAGCAGCTCCTGCCCAGATGTGGTAACAATACTACATCCTTGGATATACTTGGCTCTTATACAGGTAGAAAATTTTATCAGCAGTGAGATATTTACTGGAGCAGTAGAATGATCCCATCATTTTTCCAGCAGCCTTGGCAACGGATTTGATGTACGTGTTCTATCTCACATCAGGAGTAAAGGTCAGACTCAGAAGCTTGTCAAAACATGGAGTCTACCCAAGACAAGAGCCATTCATTTGAACTGATGCCAGACGAGGATCAGACCATTGATGATGTAAAGATAGAAACTTGGTTTTAGATGCATTAAAATTAACCAACCACATTTTTTTTTTTACTATCTTCACTCCAAACAAGGCATATTGCCACTTGGACGTAGTGGGCTACTCATTGGGACCATGCCTAAGAAATATTAAGATGTTGGTTTACATTGTATTTAAACTTCTGCATGTCAGTACAGTTTGGGAAGCAAGTAGCAGGAACGGAATTTCAAAGTTTAGCCATTCTAAGGAAGAAGCTATTGGAATAGAAAACTTTGACATTTAGGAACCTCAACAGTGAAGGGGTGTGATTTTTTTGCTAAACGGGGTTGTTGGGGCACAAGTGCAATGAGTTCATCAGAGCACATTCCATTAAAATACTTGTAAAACAGGCACAGGGATGCAACATTGTGGTGATGGGGTAGGGTTTGGAGCCTATTTGACAAAGTGGGACGTATTAGATTGGAGACCCTTTTTTGGACCCTATCCAAGAGGGAGAGACTAATGGTAGATGCAACAGCTCAAATGTGGCAGCAATACTTCATGCATGAGCGAATGGTGGCCTTGTAGAGGTACAGGATACTCTCAGGTGTGAGTAGCTTTCTAGGACGATAGAGGAAGCTCACTTTTCTTTGCATCAGCCTTCGCAATGTCCTTAATGTATTTGTTCCGGTGCATATTTCATGTGAATGTTAAGCCAAGGAGTTTGAAGGAATAATTCTCAGGTAGGAAGTTATTAGTCATGGATGTTGGTGGTTTGAGAGGCTTCTTGTAATTGTTAAAGGAGAGCAGTTTAGTCTTACTAGCATTAAATGTCACTATTCATTTACATCCCAATTCCACTATGGTCTGGGGGTCATTTTCTAACGATTAAGCTATTGTCTTGGATTTATGTACATCTGTTCTTCCCACATGCATGTTATAGAGCGTTGTACCATCCGCAAATATACCCAGTCTGGACACACTATTACCTGGGAGGTCATTGATGAATAGCAGGAATAATAGTGTCTGAGGATCGACTCCTAAAACAACACTGTATTAATGTTATGCTGCTTGGATGAATGTCCATAGATGACAACCTGGATGGTCCTATTGTCTAAGAAGGATCTAATTATATTTAGCATTCGTCCAGTTATATTCTATGATTTAATTTTCATGAGCAGCCCTCCATGCCAGACTTTGTCAAAGGCCTTGGATATAACAAGGGCTACAGTGCATGATATATGCGTTCAGAGATGACTGTAAAATATCTGCAGTAGAACAACATTGCCTTAATCCTTATTGTTTGTTAGAAAGAAGATTAGTTTTTGTAAGGTTGTGGACTAGTGCTTAATTGATTAGCATCTTAAAGATTTTAGCAAGGCGGGAAAGGATACTTATAGGACGATAATTGAGAGGGCTGATCCTTTCACCAGAATTCTTGTACTGGTACCACAGTTGCCATCTTCGAAATGTTAGGAAGCAGGATTCAGCTAGGCATTTGATGTAGAGTTTGGAAAGTACAGGCGCTAGCTCAGTTGAGCATTTCTTTAGTATAATGAGACCAGGCCCCATTGCACCACATCGTCAAGATCAGTGGAGAGAAAATCAGAGAGAACTTGGTCATTGAAGTGTTGCTATAGATGGTAGTGTTGTCAGCATAAATGTCTACAAATGATCTTGAGATGTGATTTGGGAGATCATTAATATAGATCAGGAAGAGAGTTGGGTGCAGCATGGATCACTGAGGGTCTTTCGCATTAATACTGTGAGCTTCTGATTTCTGCCCATCAACCACTATTCTTATGAACCTATTAGAGAGAAATGATTTAATAATTGATGACATAACCTATCAAAGGCTTTTCACATGTCAAGAGTAATTGCTCTAGAAAAGGAAGTCTCTGTCGAGAAATTTGCTAATCCTATGAGATATAACTGTAAACACATCTGCTGCAGATCTAGCAGAATGGAAACCGTATTGCATATCACTGAGGAGGTTATTTTTGCTGAGTTGGTTGACTACTTCTCTATTTAACACAGATTCCAGCAAATTACTCATGGCCCACAGGAGATGGATTGGCTTGTATTGAGAGGGAGATGACTGATCACCTGAATTCTTAAATACGGGACATACTTATGAGGTTTTCCAGGGAATTGAGAAGCAATTCTCATTAAGACAGTGCTTTAACAGCTTTGTAAGTATGGGAGGTAGTTCTGGTTGAAGCTTTTTCAGCACGATAATTGGAATGCCATTAGGGCCAGTTGCTTTACTGGAATCAATGTTTTTGATTAGCTTGGTAACATCACACACAAATATTTGTATGTTGCATAGCATGTTTCCAGATACAGAAGGAAATATAAAGGGTTGGTGACCCTGATCGCATGGGGTAGAATTAGCTGCAAAGTTCTTGGCAAAAAGTTTGGCTTTGTGCAATGCTGATGAGATTACCTCAGGTCCATTAATGATGGTTGGAATAGAGCATACACTTTTCAAACACTTTTATTCTAGACCCTGTTTGTTATTTGCTAAAACTGGTGGGAACCAAGCCATTGCTCGATTACTTTGGACTTGACGGACTGAGCATACAACTCTCTCACATTCTTTATTACTCTTATACAGTGGTTTCTGACAGTCTTGAAAGCGGCTTTAGTCTCAGTACATCGATTACATTGGAAGCAAAGGAAATAGTGATTTCTGTGCGCAGTGGCAGCAGCATTTCCTAAAGAGAACTATAGCTGGTTGTTAGATTTTTGCTAGAATGTTTTGAAGGTATGAATCGGTCTATACCTACAATTAACCATTCTATCAGGTCTGATGTGATAGAGGACACTTACTTTTTAAAAATGGAACACAGAGGTAGATCTGATATAAATGTACAGAAGCTATCCTAGTCAGTCATGGAGTATTGATATACTGTATGATAGAGAGGGATGTTAGAGGACTTTTTACATTTTGTTTTTATCTTAACTGAGACAACTGAGTAGTCGGATGATCTCAGTGGAGACAGAATGGAGGATGAACATAGCTCAGGGCAAGTTGTGAGAAAAAGGTCTAGGGACTTGCATACTAACTGTCATTGTTTCCGGCACACAGGTGGGTTCGTGAATAATCTGAGTTAGGTCATAAGCAATGGAGAAATCGTGACAGAACTGCCCCTCATCATCTGTCTTGTTTGAGTGGGCTAACTATTCCACATTGTGAACACTGAAATCTCCATAGACGTGAATGTTAGCCAAAAGATGAGCAGACAGGATATAGTCAATTTTCTCAGAGATGCTCTTAAAGATAATAACTCCACTGTTGTGGGAGCGATAGAGGGCAAATATAAACATAGTGGTGTGAGCAAGTGCAACCCGGAAGCACATATAGTGTAATTTACCGTCTTTTCTTGAGATGTCTTTACCATGTGGAAATCCATCTCTAATGGAGGCACATATTCCATGCCCATGGCGATCTTGGAGGTCAGATTTTGATGTCAATTTCGCTTAAGAATAATAGGTCTGGTTTGCTCTCCTGTAATTGAGTTTCAACCTCTAGAAAATTTGAACATAGAACCCTGATGTTGAAGAAGGAACCATGGTAGTGGGGGGTCTACATTGAAAGTTGGAGTTCTGGGTTTAATCTTGTATTCTTTCTGGAGACTTCTCATGATGGAGTTATGAGATTTGTGGAATAGATTAATGAACTTGGTTAAAGCAGGGCAGAAAGGGAAAGTATGGGAGAAAATGTGAATGAAGAAATATTTGTTTTTGTAGGCTATGATAAGGTAAAACCGTAACAATTACCTATTAATATGGCATCGAGAAGTCCAACCAGAAGCTGCTGCATGGTCCAGTATCTATTCAACAAATTGCAGTACAGTAGCCCCAGTACTTTGCATCTGCTGATAGGACTGTCTGCGTGATTGTTATTCCAAGGTTTGTGTCCCTGACTATCAGGCGGATAGCAGCAGCCCAATAAAACGTTTACCTCCAGTACCCTTATTAGTGACATGTCTACAAAGATAGAAATAGAAACAGAAAATTTCAGACATCTCAGGCGACTGCTCACACAAAAATATTGCCAACCTAGAATAAAGCTTTTTCTTTTCCCTTTATCAGAAAAATCACTCCTTCTAAACGAGGATTGGGGGACAAATTAGGAGAAGCAAGAGTTACAGGAACTGGCAACAGCGCACCCACAATGCATTGTCTACTCTCCATTAAAAAAAATAAGTTCAGTTGACCTGCTTAGGAAAAAGTATGACGATTGGTTTCCCTCTCACTAACTGAAATAAAGAAAGAATTCAGTTGGCAACGTTTCTGTATGTAATTCTTGAGCAACTCGAGTGTTTTCCTCAATTCATTTCCAATTTGATTTGAATGGAAATTGTCTCCCTTTTGCTAACATTCGACACTACGAAATTACAGTACCTTTACTTTGGAAAATTCGAGTTATTTTGATCATCAATTTGATTCTTCTATTCTTTTTATTATTATTTTAGTTCAGTTCTAAGAGATCAAGAGGTCCCCTACTCCTGATTTTTATCCATAATTTGTTTATCAGTTAAATTTATATTCGATTGGTTTTTTAAGGGTTGACATTAGCTCTTTCAAGATTTCTATCTGAAATTTACTAGGTCTTCCAGTCATTGGGTTTAGGGTTTTTTTTTTTTTAGATTTTTTCATTAGATCAATCGCCCGTTTTTTGTATTATTTGGATTCTTCGGACCACTGTACTCATTTTCAGTAGCATTTTTACAACCTTTGACCTTCTTCAGGCTAGTAGTATACTAAAAGCTTTCTAGTTTCTAATAAAGTTAATGCCATATGGATCACATAATTAAAGTAATGGATATTATATATTTCTTTATATACAACATAATTATGTTTGACATATTGGTTTCCATTAGATCACCAAAATTAAGCAATGTATAATGTGGTCAGTACTCAAATGGGTGACAATTGGAAATACCAGGCTTATATCAGCATTGTTTCTATTTGTCCTAAATTTTGCCTTGCAACTGGAATCAAACAGTACCGATTCAGGAAAAATGTGGTTGGAGATTGCACAATTCTTGCTTCACAATTAAATGCACAGCCACCACCACAGGGGGTAGCCATTGTCTCTCATGACTGAACAGAAGCGATGATATCTTTTTACAAATAAACATATGTAAGTAATTTCTTCACCAGTAGAATATCAATGGACCAAGCTGTAAATACGGCTGGAAGCAAGAAGTAAGTAAAGTTTTCATCCAGCTTGTATGCTTTTTGATGAGCAATTTTCATGATGTGGTATTTACAGCAGATCCCTTGTAAAATTTATGTGGTTTAAGAATCCATCATTTTGCACTACTTCATGATAGATTCTTTACACAGACACTGTTATGGAAGAAAACTTTGGTGTATACATTATATGGAGTTAAATCGATTATGTAAACTGTTATGTTATGTGTCTGTGAATTGTTTAACTTTTTACTTAAATTTGCTGTGAAATGTATTGAAGATGACTTAATGCTCACTTGTGACATCCAAATAAAAAGTGTGGCAAATGTTTTTTGTACTTATAGATTGAAGCAGACACATCCGGATCAAAATATTAAATCTAGAATGTTTTACTTTTTAATATTTGCTTTTAATATAAAATTTAGTTTTCGAAATGGCTTGGAATTCATTAAAGACTATAAAAGGACAGGAATCCAGCCATTAATAATTAAGGTTTCAACAGTTTGACATTGAACTCCCTTTTCTCTCCAGCACTCTCAGCTTCCCTACTCTTTTCACCTCTATCAGCTGCCCATTCAGAGGATTTTGTTTTGTCACTGCAGTTCTGACTTCCTAGATTAGGACTACTGCATCACATTCACACATAAATTCAAGAAATCAAGTTTTTTCTTCACCTGCACCCTTTTAGATTATTGCTTGAATGAATTCTTCCATTGTCTCGTTAAGTTTTTACATCTACTTACCACAGGCATTTACAATTGCACCAACATTAAACAATATACTACACCTCAAAATAGCTGACCAACTTCATTAGCATAAAGCATTTGAACACTAAGAACTTTTACTTCTTATTCCTAAGGTAGCATGTATATTTTTGTATGTTTGAAAATATTGTAGCAGCTGAAACTTGCTACAATTCAGGCAGGAGCTAATTCTCGCTACTCGAGATTTGAAATTCATTTTCTCTCTGGCTTGTCCAATCTCAAGCCAGCTCCCAATCACATGACCGAGTACATAAAAGGCGAAATCACAAACCTTTCTTCCTCTGTTTCACTGGCTCCAGCTGATAGCAGACTTTGCCTGGGGCTTTGGCCTCAGGCCGAACGTGAGTACAAGCTAACATGGATATCGTGAAAACTTGCTTCTACATGCACTTCACACGCACACACACTCTCTCTTACCACGAGACACTAACCCTTTGCCCTGTCTCTACTGCCGGATGCATGCTCCTACATACATAAACACACTGAATACCTTTCCCTTTCTTTCTCCTTTAACCAGCCTCCTTCGTTCCTTAGCTATAAACATGTGTAAACGGAACTGAACTATGCTCTCCTTCAACCAGCCGGCAATATATTAAATCTATCTTTACACAAGAACACTTCAATCTACTAACACGTCTCTCCTACTAACGAAGATGACAAATAAAGTTGTTTATTAAATGTTAAAATGAGACTTCCTTTCGTTGTCTTCATTTTTAAATAAAATATATAAGGACTTTACACTGTTTTTGATATTCCTGTGATGCATATATTTATTTGAAGCAGCTGAGTAGTCTTGGCTACAGTATTCAAGTAATAATCTAATAAATCGCTTTACTGAATGAGTGTAAGTGGTCGGAGCTGGTATATCCTTAAGCACAATGTTTTCAATGTATCTTTCAACGTCTCTTTCAAGCTGCTTTATGAGTCAGTATTTATAGTAATTAATCATATTCTTGTGAAGAAAAACCCGGATGTATTCATATTGATTACATCTGTTTATATCTACCTTTTTGTATTGTCATCTTATTTTTGTATTCAATTAACATTTAGGGAAACTTATCCATGCAAGGTTTTATATCAGAACACTCCCATCTGTGTGAACATGTCTCATTTGGTAAAACATTAACAAAACAATATTTCTGAATTTTGAAAATGATCGATAATTTGTTGTGCGAATAACACTCAAGATGAGAACACTTGTCCAAATAATCCAGAAAATGTAAACGAATTTCATACTGTCTTTGTAGAGCTTTGCCATATGATTGAGATAAGAACTTTCATTCAGTAGAAGTGAACAATTGTTCTATTGCGGATTGGCAGGTTATATTGTAGCGCTTGTTGAATGAATTTTCAAGACTGTATTGTTTTTGTGGTATAGTTTTACCATTCTCCTGCATACAGTGCCTGGTAATTCTAATTTGTTATGCATTTACTACTGGCCAGACTCAATGTCAGTTACTTTTTAACAAGAACCTAATGTGTCAACATGATTATTCAGTATTATTTGACAATCCTCTCCTCATTTGGTAACTCTGATATTTACTTAAAAAGATTCTGACATAAAATAGTCATAGCTTGCTAAAGAGAAAAATGTATTTTTCCACATTCGGGAAAATAATTTCGATATGAGTAGTAAAAAAGAGAATGGTAACTATTAATTATTTCATCGTACAATATAAAACAAAATCTTTTAAGCCAGACAAATTGGCTGAATACGTTCTTTGTAGAGTTTTAAATCTGATTAAAATCTAAATAAATTGATGGCAGCTGTCAACGTGTATTAATTCCCTCATGAATATCATTAATATTAAAATATGCATTTGTTTACTTTAAAGAACTTATTTCTTGCTGAACAACAATTATAAATTTGTAAATTTATAATAATTATTTCGGACTATACACAATGATATAAAAATTTCAAATAAATTCCAAATTGATTGTTTAAGCAGGTGTAAATCCCAGTTAAGGAAATGGATAATTACTAGCTGAGTAAACAAAATACAGTTCAACACTGAAATGGTCATTGTGTTAGTTTACTCGTTATATAAATCTAGTCATATATATATATATATATATATATATATATATATATATATATATATATATATATATATATACATAATGTAAATTAATATTGTTAATCTTGAGTCAGAACCAGAATTGAATATATACAATTGATACAGTTCTCTAGTAGCTCGTATATCGATGAAGAAGGGCTGTGTGTTAAGTTATCTGTCTTGTCGTGAGATATATTCTTTTGTGATAAGATTTTAGAGTGCTCTCCCTTGTTGCTATTGTTGCTGGTTATTGATTGGAAAGACAAAAACAGCAATTTGGACAAATGGACATGTATCTATGACTAGAGTTATATAACGAGTAAACTAACACAATGGCCATTTCAGTGCTGAACTCCATATATATATATATATATATATATATATATATATATATGGATATTTATGTGTGTGTGTTATATATTTATGTGTGTGATATATATATATGCGCGTGTGTGTTATATATTTATGTGTGTGTGTGAGTGTTTTATATATATATGTGTGTGTGTGTGTTTTATATATATATATGTGTGTGTGTTTTATAATAGGACAACAAGAGTATGAAATGAAGTCACAAAACTATATATTGGTAGATATAGAATGGATCATTTATTGAATAATGGAATACAAGCAAAATTTGGGGGATAGAAGGGATTCTTTATGCCAGGGCATTTCGAAGCCTAATGCTTCTCATCAGAAGAGTAGAGAAGGTGCTAGGTAGGATGGAGGAGATGCGGCATCTAGCGTAGGATTCATTAGGGATGAAAAAGATGAAGAGGAATTATAGAATGTTGGGGGAAGCTTTATTGAATTCTAAATAAATAAAGGAGAAGCTTGTTATATATAGTATGATACATAAAATTGTATATGGTCTTTAACATAGTGTTGAGTTTAAAGGGTATATGTTTTAGGGTTAAAATAGAAGGTATATTGTGGCTGTATGGTAATTTATTTTAACGGTTTGTGGGGTGTCTATTATCTATGGAGTGGTATTTTTGACAGATACAACCTAAACAGCAAATAGCGGCTATAAAATCGCCTATAATTTTTGGGAGGGGTGGGGTTAAATGCAAGGTTCTAATAATGATTAGGTAATATGCAGCAATATTTTAAGTTTCTTCTGTTATGATGTAGGGAGTGTGATTATAAGGAGGGCGATTGGAGGGTAGGATGGCAATGTCTATGGGTGCGTTTAACTTGATGAAAAAGGTTTAAGGATACATGCATTTGGCAAGGTGGAAGAGTAGGAGACATCTACTACTTATAAAAGTGGTAATGATACCAATAATAGTAGGGTAATTATAGTGATGAGACTTATAATAAAGATAAATATAATAATAGTAATAATAATGAAAATAAAAATAATATTACAAATAGCTGTGATAAAAGTAATGTTAATGTTAATGATAATAACAATGAAAATGAAGATAATGCTAGCGGTTATGGTAGCAATGACGAGGATAATAACGGGGAAAATTATAATGATGACTATAATAATAATAATAATAGCGGTAAAAACAAAACAATAATAATAATAATAATAATAATAATAATAGTGGTAACAATACTACTACAACTACCTCTACCAACACTACTACTACTACTAATAATAATGGTAATAATAATTACCAGGGAATGCGTATGTGTGTTTGTTATATATATGTGTGTGTGTGTGTTGTATATATATATATATATATATATATATATATATATATGTACATTCTGTTGCACTTTAAAAAAATCATTGAAAATTTTATATCTATATCATTAATTGCTAGATAAAAGATAATGTATTTAAATTGCAACAAAATGTCAATTCTATAAAATAAATTCACGGTAATTTTTTGATTCAATTTAAATTAAATTTTTATACCTTACTTTGTAAAATTTATAAAAGTGTACTTTGAAGATAAATAAATTTCAAATTGAATCTTGTACCTTTATTTTTAAAGTCTATAGTAAAAACATTTTGTTTAACAATTTTCATACCTTGGATGAAATGCTTTTCTAACTTGTATCTTATCTTTTTAAGATTATATTTTAAAACTCTCCTTCTCTCTATTTCAGTTTGTATTTCTCCTCACGCCACAACTCATTTTTGCAAGTCCTCTTTGTATTATTACAGGTTTGAATATTCTCTCTGTTTCAGTTTGTATTTCTCCTCACACCACAACTCATTTTTTACAACCCCCTCTTTGTCATACAGGTCTGAATAATGATAGAATCTGAATTTTTTTTAACAAAAACTTTAAAATAACTTTTTTAGATTAAATTTTTTTTAAACTTCTTTCAGAATAGAAAATCTTTAAAATTTAATAAGGAACATATTTCATATAGGTTTCATTGACAAATATTCAGTACACAGCGAGAAAAATAGAGATGAAAAGTTCAAAAGGACTGTATAACTGGTTACGATCAATAGTAGTCCTCGTCAGCGAAAGTCTTTGTTATTGTTATTCTATTATTATGATTATTTAAAACATTTTGTGTCCTTCTCTTTCGTGCAAGGACTAATATATATATATATATATATATATATATATATATACATATGTGTGT
The DNA here is from genome assembly GCF_053919585.1 of Euprymna scolopes. NCBI lineage: Eukaryota > Metazoa > Mollusca > Cephalopoda > Sepiida > Sepiolidae > Euprymna > Euprymna scolopes. The sequence goes on along the minus strand of NC_136494.1, from coordinate 131,549,548 downwards.
GTGTGTGTGTGTGTGTTTTACTAGTAAGGTATCTTGTGGATAAGGTTATATATTCGAATCTCCCAACCGGCAAAAATTGCATCTTACACGGATGATCGCATGAGCATGAAACACTAGTGTATATAAGTATAAAAGAATTCTTATTTAATTATAATTATGAAACCCCTTTAAGAATACTTAAGGGTGAGCTGTCTGAGAAGTATAAACTAAGAGGCAGTCAACTAGCATTAATGCAATGTTCACAATTTCCTATCGTTCGAACACTATGGATTGTCTAATGTCCGCACCTGAATTGAGTGTTTATTAGTTTTAAATTCCCTTCATTCTCGTGGCAATTGTTTGAATGCCTGGAGGTAAAGGCTTTGCAAATGGAGTCAAAGGTGCCTTCATGGATGGGTTTGAATCTTCCTAACGACAGGAATCGTCATCCTACTCTGATGATTGCATAAGCATGAAACACTAGTGTTTGTTCGTATAGAAGAATAATTATTATTTAATTATATTTTATTAATTATAGATTACGATTATCAAGACAAAAGGCCGCTTGAGGATAAGAATTTATGAATGAACTGATAATGATTAATGAAATGAACTGAGAATGATTAATGATAATGAAATTAACTACGTTTGTTTTCGTGCAAGGTGACATTGGATTTTGAAGATAACATGAAAGTAATTGAATGGAAATGTGTTCCAGAAGCGGGAAGCTTTTGTAAAGAAATACTGTTAGCCTAAATATTTCCTGATGCTAAACACACTGAGAAAGTACTTTTTTGTCTGTGTACTTATTTCTTCATGATCTACTTCTAAGATTTGGGAAATATCACCATATATATTTTGAAAAGCATTACTTGGTAGTATATTTCATTTTGAGAAAAAGGGTATAAAATTGTTGTGGTTTGTGCTTGACATATAAAAGAAATATGACATTTTCGTTTATTTTAATTTATTTTTAATTCATAGAAATTAGAAGAATAAGAATACACATGTTAATAATGCCCTCGGAACTTAGAGCAGGAATGTTTACTACTGTTCACATTGATTTCATGGACAACACTAGGTAAAACTGTAAATTTGTCAAGAAGGTTTAATATTATAAATTTGTCAAGAAGGTTTAAGATTTAAGTTACCACATAAATGTGAGGGGATCTGTTTCAGTTTTTTTTAAATTCTGAAATTTAAAACTTGAACTTATTAAAATAACTTTCTTTGTAAATATAATCAAATCATAATTTTATTTGTTTTCTTCGCTTAAGATATTAATCTTAACTTAAAAAGAACATGAAAATATTTCAAAACTAAAAATATTTTAAAACGATAAATATTAACATTCAAAACAGTTAAAATGTCCAAATTTTATTAATATGTTATTCATCAGGATATAAATATATTATGCACGTATAAATATATATATATATATATATATATATATATATATATATATATATATATATATATATATATATATATATATATATATATTGTACATACCACAGTTCCATATTAGCTACATCCAACTCGCCACTGCAACAATTAGAATTATTGAATCAAACAATTGTAAAAGATAGAATTTCACATATGCATTTTATGTCTTTGTTGCATAAAAGAAGTGTTACCTTTACTAAAGCAATGGTGTTGCTCTCTTCTCTCATCAAAAATAATCCCACACTTTCTGTGTTTTTTTTGTTTAGCAAAACAATAACTCTGAGAAACGGCATAGTTTTTCTTTGAGACACCTTTCAGCCGCTACTGCAAAAGAACATTTAACCTTTGTATTTGAAGCCACATTCAAAGAAAAGAAATGGGCATTTTCTCCAGAATTGCTTGAAGGCGGAACAAGAGGGAATGCTAAAATCATTGCTTGCTAGCCTTTCAATATTTGCTTGCTGGCTTTTGAAAGGTCAAGAGAATTAAGAGAGACGAAAAGCAGGCTCAAAAGAATGACATTGATTCTGTTGTAAATAACATGTCTTGAAAAATTATATATTTGTAAACAAAATCTTTGTTTTAAATTCTCTTCTTTTATCACTAAATCGATTAAAGTTGATTAGGTGAAATGAGGAATCGGAGAAATAACATCCTTTATATAAAGTTCATTGCATCTTAAAAAATGACACAAGTGTTTATTATTATTATTATTACTATTATTATTATTATTGGCTCACAAGGAGCTTTCATACAGGTTTATTACACTATAATCACATTGACTAATGTATACCCATTACCCTTCTCCTCAAGTGGCATCCGGGCGTTGATAAGTGATGATTCCCGTGTTAAAAAAAAAAAAAGATCAAAGATCTCTCCTTGAAAACAACCTGTGGTGTTCCCTAGAAGCTGAATGATAACAAATCTTCCCAGAGTTCTAGTACTCTCCACCTCTTCTGATAACATTTGCAAATGAATTTGCGTTATCGCAATCGCCGCTTACTATTAATTTCTTGCTGGCAGCGGCCATTAGTCTCCACTGGAATTTGAGTGACAATAAGCCTCTTCAAGGTCCCAGTTCCCTTTGCCCTCGTCCAGCAGAGGTCTTGCCAGTGCTCTCTCCTCGGTCTTCCCATCCTCCTTGATCCTTCTCGGCTACTTGGTATCACTCTTTTGGGGGGACGGTGATGGGGGGGGATAGAGAACTTATAGATATGCAGTTTTAATGTTCCATGTAATGCTTCTTCATGTTTTGCCTCTGTAGTAGTTTGTCTGCCCCCACACATGTGGCTCATGTGTATTAGTCTCCGCATTCAAGGGTTTTTCTTAATATTTCAGCTATTTTCGTTATTGTTATTCATTGTATCTGTTAAGTTTTGAGACATTGTGTTGAACAAAGATGGCGACGTAGTTCAGATCAGTAACCAAGATGACGGCCAAGAATCAAATGCAATCCATGGTGTAGTTAACGATGAACTGATTGAATCCAAAATTCGACAATTTTTATAATAATTTTGAAACGTTTTCATTGGTTGTTTAGCACAGCCGGTGCTTATAAAAATCATTGGCGAATCCATTCGTCTCATACCCCCATTAGGAGTCAAAACATTTTATACACCCCCTTTTTTGATATAATGGAAAAATCCTTTTGGATTCAATTTTGGTTTCACTTGAGAAAAGGAAAGAAAAATAAATAAATAAATAAATAAAAATGAATGAACAAAGAAAAATAAACCAATAAAATAATTGTTTTTTTGTTTTTTTCTTCTGGTTTTGGGGGAATTTGTCTTTATTCTCATTGTTCAAAAAGAATTATTAATATATTGGTATAATGTGTGCAAAAAGAAGCCATTTTTTTATGCATATAAAAATAAACACTTTTCAAATATATATAAACATACAAATAGAATACTTTTCAAATACATATAAACATATGCACAAAAAAATCACAAATATACATTTTTTTTTGTTTTGTTTTATCAAATGTTTGCCAAAAAGATACAAAAAAGAACTATTTGACAAGTAGAAAGTTTACAAAAAGGTTTCAACAAGTGACTTTAAAAAAAAAAAAAATTTTTATTACTATTGGTGAATCCATTCGTCTCATACCCCCATTAGGAGTCAAAAACATTTTAAAGTATCTTTCGAGCCATTCCGCTGATTCTAATTTTTCCCATTATTTTTTCAAAGATTTTTGGAATTGTTCCTAATGCTCTTACTATTATCTTGATTTTTTTCATCGTCCATTTCCCTTTCAGCTCTCTGGCTAGCTCCGTATATTTGCTCCATTTCTCCTTTTCTTTGATATTCACCCTGTGGTCAGCTGGACTAGCAGTCTACGATTTGACAGGACTTTTCTTTCTTGTTAATTATTACAACATCCGGTCTTCTTGCTTGGATAGATTATTATTTTTATTATTTATTTTTATTATTATTTTTTTTTTTTGTACTCACTAAAAGTTCTTATATAGGTCATGATCAAAGATTACTCACTGACAGCAACCGGTGGTGTTCTATTGAGCCTGGTGATAATGAATGTATGTTATTGCAATAATTGCTCGCTATTGATTTCTTTATGGCAATTTCCATTTGTCTTCACTAGAATTTGGGTGGCAATAAGCTTCCCCAAGGTCCCAGTCCTCTTTACATTCATCCACTGAAAGTCTGGTTAGTGCTTCTCTCCTCAGTTTTTCCATCCTCTTTGACCATTCTCGACTGTTTTGTGTGATGACAGCAAATGCCATATTTTTGGAGGGGTTGGGGGTAGTTAACTTACAATTTTGAAATTTCAGTTTTCTTCCATGTGTTCCTCTGTTTTTATTTTACTTCGGTTGTAGTTACCATATGGCTGGTTAGTGTTTGTCGCTCATGTGTAATAGTTTCTACGATTAAAGGTTTTCCTTAAGATTTCAACTGTTTTCAGCACTACCATCTGTTGTATAATTTCAGTTTTCCTCTTGATTCCGATTTCTCCTAGTCTTTTTTTTCTAAATTCTTTAGGACTGTTGCTAGTACTCCTAAAGTTCTTAATATTATATGGACTTGTCTTCTTACTATTATTATTATTTGTACTCACTAGGAGTTCTCACACAAGCCATCATCAAAGATTGCTCACTGACAACAACCGGTAGTTATTCCCTGGAGACTGGGTGACAATAAATCTCCTCAGATCACGAGTACACTTCACCTTTTTCGAATTATTATTATTCACTAGGAGTTTTCACACAGGACATAATCAAATATTTTTCTTTGAAAACAACCTGTGTTATTCCCTGGAGTCTGAATGACAGCAAGTCTGAACATTATTATTATGATCTTGTTTTTATTATTTTTTTTTATTATTGCATTTTCACCTCAAACAAGGCATAGTGCCATTTTGATATAGGGGGCCACTGTCTGGGACATAATTTTCAGGGATACTATGTAGGAGTTGAGCAGAAAGATGTCTGTTTACATTACACTTGAACTTCTGTATGTCAGTACAGTCTGGGAAACAGGAACCCGGAAAGGAATTCCAAAGTCTAGCAGTCCTAGGGAAGAAACTATTTAAGTAGAAGGCTTTCGTACATCTAGGGATTTCTACTGTGTAGAGGTGGGATTTTGATGCTTGTCAAGTTTGTTAGAGATATTTACATCGAGGAGAGACGAGGGCTTGCAGTTCGTTGGAACACCTACCATTGAAATACCCATAAAACAGGCAGAGGGATGCAACATTTCGTCGATGGGACAGAGTTTAAAACCTAGCTGATAGTGTGGAACCTATTAGGTTGGCGACTCTCTTTTGGACCCTTCCTAAGAGGGAGAGATTAGTAGCAAATGCACCAGCCCAAATGTAGCAACAATACTCCATACATAAGCGAATGGTAGCCATGTAGAGGTACAGGATACTCTCAGAATAAGTAACTTTCTAGCACGGTAGAGAGAGCCCACCTTCTTTGTAGCAGCCTTGGCAATGCGCTCAATGTATCTGTTCCAACTCATCCTCCCTGTGAACGTTAAGCTGAGGATTTTGAACGAAGTACTTTCAGATAATGTATTATTAGCCGTGGATATTAGTGATTGAGCAAGTTTCTTGTAGTTATTAAATGAAAGAAGCTTAGTCTTGGCAGCATTGAATATGACCATCTATTTTTGTTCCCATTCCACTACAGACTGGAGGGCTTCCTCTAGGGTTTCCACAATTGCCTTAGATATGTATTCATTTGTTTTCCCCTTATGTTTTATTATATTTTACTAATTATAATTATACCGATAAGGCCTGTGGAAATTGAACGGTCGGTTACGTCCACTAGTCTTCTTCTGACCATAAAAGTACTTGTTAGCTACACGTTTTTCATAAATAAATGAAACGAAAACTTGACTCTCACAACTTAGTTATAAAAATTTTAATTCAAATAATAATAGTCACTTTCTAAACGTAAAAATAATTGAAATTTAAATATTCATTAAATAAACTTAATGCCACTTTTAAGATTAGGACGACGTTAAATCTTATTTGTGACAACCTTAATCGTAAAAAACCAACGAAAATGTTATTTCAAGCTTTTTGTCTAACTTGCTAATTACTTTCCATATTCTCCTAACGGCTTGAAATTATTTCGTCTTGTGGCTAGAGATAAACACTTTTATTTAATCGATTTTTATGTGATAAGATTTATATTTATTTATTTATATACAAATACATGTTTGTCTTTATTATAGTGGAGAATACACACACACACACACACACACACACACACACACACAATATATATATTGAGAGAGAATTTAAAATCGGTTGTTTTGCGATATTCCAACTCGTCAATTTAACTAGACATGAGGAGTATTTAAAGGTGAGATTTGAAACAAGACTGTCTTGACAAGTCTTTTGCTATTTCTCTCTGCAAAAGAAAGAGATATATTGATTTTATATTTGCAAAAGAAAGAGATAGATTGATTTTATATTGGTTTACACGGCGACCAAGAGACAACAATTCTACTTACAAAGAGTAAATCTGTATGTGAAATTGTAAGTTTACACAACTATAATGTTCTACTGATGTATTGAGTACTGCTGAAAAGAATACAGAAATAATAGATATATAATGTATTTTATGATGATATAAGTGTCGATTATATAGACATATTATTAGGCTTTTTAGCCTGTTATATGCGGGCAACATTTATAGCCCATTGACTTGGAATGAGTGCTTTATGCCAAATTGATGGTCCGATTTGAGTTCATTTTTGCATTAAATACTAATTCCTATAAGTCTCTAATGGTGCATCGAATGGATACCATAATACTTAGTTCCTTGCACCTTATGATGACAAATGTTTCCAGAATGATTCAGTAGTTTCCAAAAAAAAGTGGAACAGACAAGCAGACTAAGAGAAATGCTATAAGATATATGCGTGAACATATGGAGCTAATAACAGACAGGATAAGAATGCTGAATCTCTTAACTGTATCCGCAGTAATTACTGCCTTTAATAGTTGTTATCGTCTCACCACGTTTTGGCAAACTAATCCTCTGGCTGATCAAATAGTTGGCCGAAACATCGTGAAATAACAACTATAAAGATGAGGATAACAGTCCGCATATAAATAAATATACAAAGTACTCATCTCAAAGAATTCCAATAATTAAAATAATATACCATTCAGTACGGACCCGACAATGAAAGATCAGGTAACTAAAAAAAAAAACAAACTTGGATTTACAAGACCAATAAATCCAAACTTGATCGCCCTTCGGAGCCTGTGGCGCAGTGGATAGAGATGTTAAATTTGTACGGTTCCAGGTGAGCATTTCTGAAGATAGCGGTTTCAATCCTACCCAAAGCTGGCCAGAGGATTAGTTGGCCAAATCGTAGTGAGACAACAACTATGGGAGGCAGTAATTACTGAAGATATTCCGTCATGGTTAACCATCTGATGCAGGCCAGAGGAATAGTTGAAACAAACAACTATGAAGATGAGGATAACAGTCCGCAAATAAATAAATATACAAGTTACTCATCTCAAAGAATTCCAATAATTAAAATAATAAATTGTATAATTGTGTCAATTTACAAATAATTTAGTTTCCAATTATGACTAATCACCTTCTTAATGGTGGTCAACATTGAAAGATCAAGAATCTTTATCAAAATGAAACCAAACTAATCACCTTCATTTAAAATGTTCCCTTACCTTGTTTTCTGTCTAATAACCATTAATCACGAGATGTATACGCATTTTTGACCGTCTTACCTATCACTACAGAAGATAATATACCAGTCAAAAATTAAAGGTCAGGTGTGATGAGAGAATAAATGATGGGGGGGGGGGAGACTAGCTTAAGGATATAAATTAAACACAAATGTCAAATTAGCTGAAGGTTATGAGTTCTTCTCTTAAATCGAACCATAATTTTTTTTTTTATGAAGAATTTTCAAAAAGAAACTGGTATAGTTTTAAAAAAGAGGATTTAATATGCTCCTTCAGTTTAAAGGAACAATAAATGACAATCTTGATGAAACTACCTTTGATAAGTATTATATAAATAAAAATAGTGGGAGCTGTTGAAATTCCACGGTTGTATTCTTCATATGTTGTTTATTGCTGCTATGCTTCAAAATATTAACATTCTATGGATGACCAGCTCGAACTCAGCTTAACGATATTACTCTATTAACTTCGTTCTAACTGAAACCTAATCTAAGTATTCTGGTTGATTTAGTTTTAGAATATATTTGATTATGGGGGAGCGAGCTATTTCAAAAACCTCGTAGGAGTCAGTGACATATTTTCGTTCTATGGGCATCAAGCACAAATGAAGACCCCACTATATTATTGCACCATCTTTGTTCAAACTGAAACGTAATTATCTAAGTATTCTGGTTAGTGTAACTTCAAAATAGAATTGGTTTGAGGGGGGAGCTATCTCTAAAACCTTATGGAAATCGGTGACATCTTTCTATTCTGTGAACGTCTGGCATGAATGAAGATCATATGAAGTTAGTGTGTCATCTTTGGACAGGATAGATACTAAGCTTTGTACTTAGAGTAGACGCCCAAAAAGTATATTTTAGTTCAAGTTTCATATCACAGAGGCATCAAATGGAATTTTAAACGTAACTTTTTTTAGCATATATCGTTGGTGATCATGCGATCCATGTTTTTAATGAGGTGGAGGTGATACCGTATGTACGAATATAATACAATTTATGTTATTTCATAGATTTAAGAAAAAATAAACTATTTCACTTTTTATTTCAGTAAATAATCATTTAATAATAAAAACGAATAATTAATTGCAACAAATGTGACAGAAAATATGACCTATTTTTTTTTTTAATGCTTCGAGATTTGTTAACAATAAATCAAAATTTTTCTCCATTTTTGATAGTGTTAGAACGATAACATTATCAAAAGGAAAATAACTCTTTCCTGTAAAGGCAGAGATATCAGTTATCATGTCTTCACATAACAACGACAAAATATCGCATAGGGCGGCCACTTGAGACAGAGCAGCAGAGACACTGACAAGCCACATGTGGACTTTTCGGATTGAAACCAATTCATAAGAAATAGACTAAAGGACCTTTTCCAGCTTACAAATAAGGGACTTAGTCCATATAGCTAAGTCATAACACATGGGATATAACTTGAATAATGAGATTATAACTAAAGACTGTTCGATTGAAGTTGATATCATAAAAGCAGGTATAGCAGCAGTTATAGCTATATGTCACTATTTAGTTGCCTTCCCATGAATTAAATGTAAGGTCGGTTTTTAATGTAGGCAAAATCAAGTTTCCCAAAAATGAGTCACTCTGGATTAGGACAAAAATAAATATTGCCTCAATCTATAAGAATTTCTCATGCACTGACCGAGGTCAGAAACTTAGATACATTTTGCTCCTAGCTTAAAGTCCAATGACCGAGCAAGCTTTGAAAGAAAAAAGTATTATAAAAGTTATTCAAATTAAGATAACAGAAAAAAATAGACTGTTTGATTTAAACTATTGAACTTCAATTTTTATATATTGTGGACTATTATCCTCATCTTTTCTTAGTTGTTTCATGACGTTTCGACCAACAATTCCTCTTGCCTTCGTCAAGTAGTAACCATGTCGGATAGAAATTCTGAATCTCCTTACTGCATTCACTGCAATTACTGCCTTTCGTAGTTGTTGTCTCACCACATTTTGGCTAAGTAAGCCTCTGCCCGGCTTTGGGTAGGATTGAAACCGCTATCTTCAGATAGTTCTCATCTGAAAACGTAGAGATTCAACGTCTCTATCAACTGTGCCACGGGCCTCGAAGGACAATCAAGGTTGAATGTTTTGGTCTTATAAATTCATGTTTATTATCTGATCTTCCATGGTCGGGTCCGTACCGAATGGTATATATTATTTAATTGGAATTCATTGAGATGAGTAGTATTTATTCATTTTTATTTATTGCGGACTATTATCCTCATCTTTTCACAATGTTTCCGTCAACTATTCCACCTAATGAAGGCCAGTTGAAGTTGATTTAATTTATATTTAATTTATTTTCAATTATTATTATCCTACATGAGTTGCCTTTAAAAACGGAAGTTAGTTTATTACAATTTTTTTTTTTTATTATTTAGTCGTCACCCCAAACAAGGCACAGTGCCACTATGAAGTTGAAGTAGGTGGGTACTATTGCAGACATAAGTTGCAGGTATATTATGAAAGGAAATGAGTAGCAAGATGTCTGTTCACATTACACTTGAACTCCTGCATGTCAGTACAGTTGGGAAAGCAGAATCCCTAAGGGAGTTCCAAAGTCTAACAGTTCTGGGGAAGAAAGTTTAAGAGTAGAAGGCTTTCTTACATCTAGGGATTTCTACTGTGTAGGAGTGGGATTTAGCTGCTTGTTGGGTTTGTCAGGAATATTTACGTCAAGGGGGTACAAATGTTTGTAGTTCGTCAAAGCATTCACCATTAAAGTACTTGTAGAACTGCAAAGGGACGCAAAATTTCGTTGATGGGACAGAGGCTGAAGCTTAGATGATAGTTCAGGACCTATCAAGTTGGCGACTCTCTTTTGAACCCTGTTCAGGAGTAAGAGACAAGTAGCAGATGCACCAGCCCAAATGTGACAACAGTACTGCATACATGGGCGAATGATGGCCTTATAGATGTACAGAATACTTTCAGATGTGAATAGCTTTCTAGTACATTAGAGAGAGCCAACCTTTTTTGCAGATTTAAGCTGTGAGAGTTATTTCCCTTTTAAGCTATTCCCTATTTGATTTTATTTTATTCTTCCATAAATCCACTTTCAGGAAAATCGCAAGAAGTTAGGGTATTCGGTGTATCTTAAATATTATGTAACTAAACCCTCTGCCTGCCAATATTTTTCAACCTGGCAGCAGCTAGTAAATCTATATATCTATAAAAGTGAAATTGTCTCTGTGTGTTTAAATTTCCCTACCAAACTACTCTGTCAAATTTTCAGTCTACAAACTCGATATTTGAAAGTAGGGGTATTGAGATTTGGGAAAATCTTTTAATCGGTTTTCAGCCAGAAATTTGGATGTCAAGAAGTTAAAGTTCAACGATTTGACCTTTGATAACTCTACTAAACTCCTCCACCAATTTTGGGTCTAAACACTTGAAATTTTAGATATTTGGACATGGATCAAACTTTTTAATTTGAATGTTAAGGGGTCAAAATTAAAAAAATATTGGACCTGTGCAAATTACTCAGCCAATCTTTAGTCTAAACATTTGAAATTTAATCCAGACATAGGGCAAGCTTTTTAATCGGGTTTTGGGCTAAAATTTGGCTTCCAAGAGGTCAAAGTTGAAAGAGTTGACCTTTGCAAACTGTACCGAATTCTTCTGCAAACTTTGGGTTTAAACACTTGAAAATTTAGATGTAGGTTACCTGGACATGAGTAAAACTTTATATATATATATATATATATATATATATATATATATATATATATATATATGCACATAAAGTTATGAAAAGTACATAAGGCCCAAGCAAAGCCGGTCTAAACTGCTAGTATATAAGACTTATAGCCAGTCTTGTATTTGTGTTTGTTTTTTTTTCAACAAAAACATCATGTTTAACTGTTTTTGTTAAACAAAGTGTTATGTGATTTAGTATCTTCGAAAAGTTACTGATTGAGGGCCATCTGCAAGTTTTACTGATAGAATAGGATTCTACATGAAAACAATGCTGGGGGCAATGCACCCAAAGAAGTCTCTGCAATTACCATAAATAGTGTTTTGTGTAATTTCAGAAAAGCTACCAATTGAAACGAGATAATGAGATGCCAAAGGCAATAAGGTCTGCTGTGAAGCAGAGTGGAAGCAATTTGTTGGACAAGATTAACTACAGTCCAGATCTTAGCTATTTTTCATGGTGTCACATTGACAAATGCAGAGAAAAGATGTCTTTTACTTAATGTCATAGTAGACAGAGGTTTTTTTTCTTTTTGGCAAAGAAAAGGATGGGTCACATGCTTAATCTGACTATGGTCACTGATGATGATGCTGTTGCTGCTGATGATGATAATGATATGACTTCTGCTACTGCCGCTACTGATGTTGCTGCTGATGATGATAATGCTGATGATGACTTAGATGTTCCTACTGCTGCTGATGGTGCTATTACATATTTCTGCTATGCGAGTATTGAATACAGAAGATCACAAGAGAAGCAAAAAGGTTAAGTGTTTGTTGTAACAAAAAAATGGCTGCAATATTAAAAAATAGTCTGCAAAAACCTGTTGTTTGGACACATTTCCCGGCTCCCAGACTCCAGCTATGTAATGTGATCAGATAAAAAATATTCCATTCAAGAAAATGGCCACCAAAGTGATTGGCCGGCTAAATAAAGGTTGAAGCTGGCATGCTACTACTGACACTTGAAGGATTGGTCAAAAATTTTAATTATTACATCATCGTTTGGTTATTAAATTATTAATCCAACCAAATTGTTAATAAAACTAATTTTGCTAAGATAATGTTTAATTAATTGATGAAGCTGTGGCTTTAAAATCATGTAATCTTTTATACGTGAAGATTTGCTAAACATTTTAAAGCCAATCTGAATGTCTTTCGATTTGGTAGTTTAATGCTTCTTTTAAGTTTCAAAGAATTATGAAGCAATTCATTATTATATTTCCACTATTAACAAACTCTTAAAAATGTTGACTTTTTGGCGAATAAACTAAATTCATAATTAATTTTTAATAGGATGAATATAATCATTTTATCCTGCTGCAATTTGATTTCAATAAATAATCGATTAATCTGTATATTATAAATCTCTGTGAACTTTGCTTGCTTGCATCTTGACAAATAAAATTTGAATACTAATATTTGGAAATAAGGATGATTAGCAGAGTAATTACATTATTAATGATAAATTAGCATAACACGTGGTAATTCAACGGTAGTTGAAAATTTTTAAAACACATTATAAATAAAGTGAATATAAAATAAAATAAAACAAATAACGACTAATGTAAAACAATTTTTTTTTGTCAATTTTTTACTTTTTAAAGCTAAAAATAATTGATTTTAAAATTTGGATTTTTTTCAATGAAAATTCAGAACACATTGTTTTTTTTTCTGAATAATATTTATATAAATTATAAAAGAACAAATGTTATTTAACTTGCACATTTTTTTTTTAATTTTACAAAGAATCTATAATCAAAAAAGAACTTAGTCTCCTCACAACATAACTTTCTTTTAAAATTATAAAATAAAATTATAAAATAAAATAGCCAATTTGAAACTGTAAACAGACAGCAATGTTTTTTGGTTTTGAAAATTTTTGGAGAGGAAATGGTTTTAATGATTTTTAAATGATAAAGAGCGACTATAAAGGGAGGTAATTCGTTTCTTAATTAATGTTTGCAATGATGCTGGTTTTTTTGTGACACCGGATGTCAGACAAGTAAATTAATATTCAGACATCTATGAATGTCCTCAAGCATGTGGTGAAACCGTCTAGAGTATGCACATAAACCAAATAATTCTAGACAAATATTATTTGTAAGAAAATGAAAATAAAGCTTTTTGCTATCCTTCAATGTGACTTCGGAGTTAGTCAATTAGAGAGAATAAAACTGCAATGTTTCTGTAGCAATTAGATAGCATTAGTTTAGCCGGGAGTATAAACATTAGGTATAATTGAAAAAAAAGTGAGCTATTAAGTGAGAATAATATTCAAGTCATAAGCAAAATAAGTGTTTTACCTACAATAAGCGACAAGGAGGGTCAACAGAAGAAAATAAGATGGTAATTTTAAAATGTCAATACTGATCAGTCAAGGCTAACCACATTGGTTACATTGTGCCTTCTCAGTAAAAATGACAAAGCTTTGGTTTATAAAATCAATCAGCTTTATTGTGATATGTCCGCGTGTGCCTGAGAGTGAGGGAGGAGATGAGGGATATAGCGGTGTGGTCAGAATGCGGTCACCCATGTCTCAGTTACAAAACATGACTTTCATTCATTCATCGCTCTCTTTTTATTAGTTTGCAGTGACTTTTTGTCAAGTAACTTTCAATTCATGAAACTGAATATAATTCTCTTTTTATTATTGTTGTTTTAATTCGGGTGTGTTCGCCAGACAATTTCTCATTCAGATGATGTGGTTTTGCCATGACCTTTTTCTTTTTCACAAATTGATTCGATTGTATTATCCGAGTTCAATAACCAGGACGATTCATCCTCTGTTTGTTTGGCATGCCTGACCCCCCCCCCTTACTATCTAACACATTGTCAGAAATGGCTGTAAGGCCATCATTTCTTATTTATATCTCTGGGGTGACGTATTGGTGTATATCTGTGCACACCTCAATAAGTGACAAGGAGGGTTATATATAATTATTTCATGTTCACGCAGAGATATATATATAATTATTATTTTAGATATGCACACACATATATATATATATATATATATAATTATTTAATGTATGCACACACACACACACATATAAAAAATTATTATTTCACGTGTGCACATATCTATATATCTATAAAAGTGAAATTGTCTGTGTGTGTGTACATTTCCCTATCAAACTACTCTGTCAGTTTTCAGTCTACAGACTCGAAATTTAACATAAGGGGTATTGGGATTTGGAAAATCTTTTTAATCGGTTTTCGGACAGAAATTTGGCTGTTAAAAGGTCAAATTTCAACGATTTGACCTTTAAAAACTCTACTAAACTCCTCTGCCAATTTTAGGTCTAAACAATTGAAATTTTAGATGTAGGTTACTTGGATATGGATCAAACTTTTTAATTTGATTTGAGCCTAACACAAATGTTAAGGGGTCAAAATTGGGGTCAAAGCTTTAAAAAAAGTGGACCTCTGCAGTCTCTACCAAATTACTCAGCCAGTTTTGGTCTAAACATTTGAAATTTTACATAAAGTGTATTCAGACATAGGGCAAGCTTTTTAATCAATCTTTGACAGAAAATTTGGCTGCCAAGCGGTCAAAGTACAAAAGATTTGACAAATTTGGGTCTAAACATTTGAAATTTTACGTGAAGGGCATTCAGACAGGTTATACAACGTAAACTTTTAGTCCATATGCCATGACTTTCTCTTTGTGATCATCAGGAGCTCATTAATCTCCATCTTTCTGGTTTATCCAATCGAGAAATCGGCTGCAGATTGAAATGTAATGAGAAAACGGTACAAAAGACTGTGCAAACGCACCAAAACACCAGCAGTATTCATGATGCCCGTTAATCTGGTCATACTAGAGTTACTTCTAACAGAGAAGACAAAGCTATCAAGACCCGCAGCCTAAGAAATATTTGAAACGGCACCCCAAATCCAACAACAGTGCAATCTTATTAAAAAGTGCTTTCTTTCTACTGTCAAGAACAGATTAAAGGAATTTAATTTTCAAGGATATGTTGCAAGAGGCAAGTCAATGATTTCTGTAAAGAACAGAAAGCACCGTCTGGACTTCATCAGGTGCAATGAAGATCATGATTCTTCATATTGGTTAAAAGTGCTTTTTAGCAACGAAAGCATATTCACTGGGCTAGGTAGATGGTAGGCAGTATGTCCGTCGGAGGAAAGACAGAATTTAATCTAGGTGCTCAGTTTCAATGCTACAAGGTGGTGGAGGTTCAGTTTTGGTGTGGGGCATTATTAGTACCAATGGTCCAGGGCCTATAGTTCACTTGCAGGGTCGAATTAATTCGACCAATATATTAATGTTTACTGAGCATTTTCTACTCTACTTTGGTCAGAATTTGAATCCCATCTTCATGCAGAATAATGCTCCCATTCACACAGCTGGCAATGTCAAGAGGTTCCTGGAAGTTTGGATTGGCCTGCACAATCTCCAGACCTCAATCCTATCGAAAACGTATGGCATTACATCAAGCAACAGCTATGCAATGATAAAATTTCAAATTTGGAAGAACTTTGGACAAAAATTAAAGAAAAGTGGGATGCCCTTTTCCCAGAGTATTGCTGCAGTCTAATTCAAGGAATTCCCAAAGGATTGCAGGCTGTCAAATTGCAGAAGGGCTATGCTACTAAATATTAACTAGTTCATTGTGTTCCTGTTGTATTTGTGTTGCATTAATGTTCTAAATTTACATTTAAATAACAATTTTCGATTGTGTGGACTTTCTTTTTGCCTACTCAATTTGAAGTTATTTTTAAAATTGATGTGAACACTAGAATATTTCAATTAAAAGTCAAATATGAACATAATTATAGAAAAATAAAAGACCAATCAAATGAGGTATAATTTGTTTAAACACTTACATTAAATTTAGCTTAAATTTGCAGGTTTTTATAAAATTACAAGTGCAGACTTTCTTTTTGCTGCATGTTTATATAATTATTTCATAAATGTACATAATATATATATAATTATTTCAGGTATGCGCATAATATATATTTATATAATTATTTCATATATACACATATAATATTATAAGGAGATATAAGATGTATGAATGTTCGGTATTCATTTCAACAGTGCTCAATGTGTATAGAGAGCTAAGTAGTAACTTATGAAAATATGTTTGGCAATTAAGTAACAGAGGCATCCACATTTCATTTTCATAGGGAATCGCCAGATTAACGATTCTCTATGGAGATTAAATGTAGATGCCTCTGCATAGCTTAATTGCCATAAATATATTTTCATAACTTATACATAGTTTTTTTGTTTTTTTTTACAAGGTAGTCACCACTTATCAAGGCCCAGAAGTCACTCGGGATGAGGGTTATTGCGTGTACATTATGTTAATGTTGAGATTTGATAACGTGTCTACTTAAGGGGGCGGTTCATCAGGAATTTGTTCACATTGGACTTGAAGATATCCAAGTTGTAGTTAGGTGGGAAACAGGCAGACCAAACAGAGTTCCACAGGCGTGCACTTCTTAGAAAGAAGCTTTGTTCATGGAGTCTTCATTTTGATTTTGGCGCAGATAAGGAGTGGGGAAAATTTTGGACAGTGGTTTCAGCTAGACAGGTGATTTTTGTGAAAGATTGGCGAGGGGGGACCAGAGATTGGAGTTCAGACAAGCACCTGCCATGGTAGTAACAATAAAACAAAGACAGGCTCGCAACCTCTCTCCTGTGGGAGAGAGGTTGCAGAGAAGAGAAAAGGGCATCATCCACTAAGCCACAAAGCCTATTTTGTACTCTGTCAAGGCAGGATAGGCTGTTTTTAGCAGCTCCTGCCCAGATGTGGCAGCAGTGCTCCATCCTTGGACGTACTTGGCTTTTATACAGATAGAGAATTGCATCAGTAGTGAGATATCTTCTGGAGCGGCAGAAGGATCCTACCATTTTTCCAGCGATCTTGGCAACTGACTTGATGTATGTATTCCATTTCAGGCCAGGGTAAAGGTCAAGCCCAGAAGTTTATCAAAACATTGGAGCTTCCCCTAGACGAGAGCCACCCATATCAATTGATTCCAGATGGGGATCAGAGCGTTGATGATGTAAAGATAGGAGCTTGGTTTTAGATGCATTAAAAGTAACCAGCCACCTCCTCCCCCACTGTATCACGCGCTCAAGATCAGAGGAGAGAGAATCTGAGAGAGCTTTTTCATTTACGGCCTTTGATGTGTTGCCGTAAATGGTCGTGTCATCAGCATAGATGTCAACGAATGATTTAAGTATATTTTTGGGGGAGATCATTGATGTGGATCAGGAAGAGAGTTGGGCCTAGGATTGACCCCTGAGGGATTCCAGCATTAATATTGATGGCCTCTGATTTCTGCCCATCAACTACTACTCTTATGAGCCTATCGGAGAGAAATGATTTTATGATCGAGAAAACATTTCCCGTTATACCGTAGCTGGAGATCTTGTGAAGTAAGCCCTTATGCCATACCTTATTGAAGGCCTTTGATATGTCAAGAGCAATTGCCCTAGAGAGCAAGCCTTTGTCAAGAGATTCGCTAATCTTATGAGATATAACAGTTAGCACATCTGCTGTAGATCTGGCAGAACGGAAACCATATTGTGTGTCACTAAGAAAGTTATTTCTGCTGAGGTAGTTGACTCCTTCTCGAGTTAATATGGATTCCAGCAGCTTACTCATGACACACAGGAGACTTATTGGTCTGTACTGAGAGGGAGAGGACTTATCACCTGAGTTCTTAAATACAGAGCATACTGATGAGGTTTTCCAGCGTATTGGGAAGCACTTCTCTTTAAGGCAACGCTTAAAGAGTTTTGTAAGTATGGGGGCAAGTTCTAGTTGAAGCTGTATAGTCAATCGCAGGCCTTAAGTGCAATGGATTCCAGAACAATTATAAACAGATGTAAAAACAAGATCTCATATCCAGCAAAATAATACTGTTTTATCATAGTCATATTCTGAAAATAAAAGCTGAATTTGTAACTCCATATAAAATAACCTTGTTTTATATTCTTTGTTTCAAGTAATAGATAATATGAATTTTATTTTTATCACTTCAATTTGTTATATATATATATATATATATATATATATATATATATATATATATATATATATAATATTACTTGTAGCTGTACATGAGATAGTATTTTGTGCCTATTTATGGGCTGGGTCTTTGCACTTTCACAAGAATATCTATATATTAAACATATTCCTAACATAAATGGGCATAAAGCACATATACCATGATGCAACGATTCCTTGGAATCACCACAGGGGAAGTTTTCTTTGAAGCGCTGTGTGTTTCATACCAATTACCACTTAGAATTGCATTTTAATCAGAAAATCTAAAAATTCCTTTTCAGAAAATGAAAATAATAACAAGATCAGTCTCATATGACACTGGAAGTAATGACCGACCTTATTGTAATAAAGGTTGGAAGAATTTATTACAACTGATACAGAAAAAAAGTAGTTTAAGTACTTTTCACAGTAAAAGTACTCAATAATGTATCAATATTAGATACCTCTACAGCTTTCCTTGACTTGAGGCGAAATTCACCCTGGATGGTTTGAGCTAGCTCATCACACGTACGATGATCTGCAGCAGCCAAAATAATGATGGGCAGCTAGTATCAGGGCCAGCATTGTAGACCTGTGAACTAGAGCTAGATTTTACGTCAGCTTCTTCAGCTGGCCTCCCAGGCGTCTTCGTCAGCCTTAGAGTGGTTCTGAAGCTATTGCTTCATGGATTACCTCTAGTTGGTTGCAGTGCACAGTATGGCTGAACTTCTATATTTTTGGTTCCTGGAAAATACCGGTTAGCCTGCAATAACATATTGTCAGTGTATATGCTATTTTGATAATAAAGAATAGAATGTTTGCAGAACAGAAATAATGTTATCAAAGCAAAATAAATATTTAAAGGTAAAATTATTTATATTAAAATAGTTCCCCAAAATGTTAATTTGGTGAAAAATATGTTAACTAACATAAATAAAATATGTGACAAAGGTAGATCATCCGATTTGTGGTTTTGATCACGTGGAGTTAATGATGTAATGAGATAGTTTGGAAATACATGTAAGCAGTTAGTGAGTTTCGAGTTAATCAGTTGGAGAGAACAGATGGAGAAGTCCACAGAAGCATTCCAGTGGACACACAAGAAAAATATAGAGATACATGTGCCGACTTGGAGAAAAGCGATAATCCATAAAAACGAATACAAGCCATATAAAAATATAAGTCGTTGTTATAGGTTTTTCCGATTACAGGACTTCACGACAAAAACAACCACCGGAGAAAAAGAACGATACAAAAAGATATGTTTGTGAACTGTGTAATTGAATATGTATATACACCCGCTTCCCTAAGTATGAAAATTACACATTATTTAGATGAACACTTTATATACACACAGGTACGTAACATATACTTTTATTAAACACAAGAGACATGAGCCATACGTACAAGAAAAGAGGAACATTATAAATACCAGATGATACTCAAGCCCACACGCATCCAAGACACGTATGTACAGACTCCAGCTATGCAACAGAACCAGGAGAGTCTCTTTAAACGAGATTGGTTGTGAGAGATTATCTTGCAGCGTAGCCGAGTTATGTATTGAAGACAAAATGGTGCCAGAGGACTTAGAGAATTCAGCAGAGACAGTATAGGTCAAACATTTTCAACCTTTTGAGATCCACAGCTCTTATCAGCTAGGTTTTGCAGCCGTAGAGAAGGATTGTTCAAACAGATGCTTTATAGATCCAAATTTTTTGTGCCTATTGTGATCTTGAGTCTTACATCCCACACAAATATGCATGGTGTATGAGATTTAAAAAAAAAAAAAGCAACAAACATCCATTGTTGTTTGTTCTTGCATTTTCTCGGTTGATTTCCGTCTTCAATTTGTTTATATTTCAATCAAATAAATCATTTATTTTAATTTCTTTTATGGTATTTTAGGCGTTAGGAGGGGTATATAATCAAGATTCGTCTCGGGCATCACCAGGTTATCTTGCATGCCATTGCCTAAGAAAAATATACTTGATGAGGGAAGCAGAGTAAGGCCAATTTTCTTCTAAAAATGAAAGATCTTGTGATAACCTTATTCAAACATTTCCTCTTTTTTTGGAAACATACGAGAAAGGAATAAACAAAACCTTTGTTTTAAAATAGAGCCCAATCAAAGCGATAAAAACAAACACATTTATTCAAAAGAATTATCTGATTCAAAAGTGGAAGTCTCTCCTCCTTCAAGAAATTAATAGTTTCATATACCGATCTTATTACCAATGTGTTCACTTGGAAAAAAAAAACTACAGAATATAGAATCTCTTCACATCAAACGTTATCCACTGTTATATACGTTTTTGTCAATTCTGCTGTATGTGATCTTTTTGCTGTATGTGATCTTTTTGCTGTATGTGATCTTTTTGCTGTATGTGATATTTTTGCTGTATGTGATCTTTTTGCTGTATGTGATATTTTTGCTGTATGTGATATTTTTGCTGTATGTGATCTTTTTGCCTGAATTAGAATATGATTTAAAACATGAATCTTTTCTAAATTTTAGCGAACTTAATACTTGACAGAAAAAGAATATGATACTATAACAAAAAGTATGTTTTTAAATTTTAAAATAATTGGCTCAAGATATATATTTTTAATTCCAACATTTCTAAGTAATTTTTTTCTACACTTCTTATCCTTTGGGCCAATATCTGTTTTGCTGAAGGGGAAGAACTCCTTGTTTTAGGCGATTTTTATTAATTAAGAATGCTAGCTTTTCAGGAGCCGGATATCCCCACATGAAAAACTGAGTGAGAATATAGCTCTCAAACAAAGACAATTTAATAATTAATTCTTGTTTTTGTTTCTGACCATAACCTAGCCTTAAATGGTACCTTTTTTTTCCTTTTGCATGTACCTCACACGCCCCCCCCTGATCTTCGAGATCAATAAGACACTTCATAATCCTTCATCCAAACAGGCCTCCTCCTCTCACGTTGAGCCCTCTGGGGAACAACTTCTTGGGGGTTGACGTTTTCAGCTTCATTACAGACATTCTCGTCCAGTTGTAACGAACCACAATGTGGGGCTAAGTCAAATTTGGGTGCATCGTTAGCTTCTCGGTGGATCTCAACTTCCTCCTCTTCACTTCCATCACTGCATACCGGCAGGGTCACACAATGCAGGTCTAGGATATGCCGGGGAACGCCATTCACCATCACGTTGTTCTTCGACTGCATTCTCGTTACGACCCCCCCCTTCCCCAGCGAGTGGTACATTTTGCATTGGGAGGCTTCACCCACACCTCCTCACCCACTTTAATAGTAGCTTCTTCCCCCTACATTCCTACCGTTTTGTTGCACGGATGCCGCCACTTATATGCAAAGATGGCTCTATGAGGCACAGTTGTCTCATCTTGTCTGGTTTTCGGTGAGATGTTGTACCAAAACACCTCCTTAATGTGTGAAATGTTGCTTGTTTCCACAGCAGCCTTGATGGTGCGATGATTCCTCTCCACTATCCCATTGCCACTCGGCTGATACACTGCCCTAAAAAATTGCCTTACTCCCCACTTATCACACACCTCTTTATAGGCTTCTGATCGGAAAGCGGGGCCATTGTCCATTAACAGTTCCTCAAACGGTCTTCTCTCCAAAAATATTTCTTCAATAACCCCTCCAATCGCCCATGCAGCTTCTGCCCTGATCTCTCTCCAGATGGTAAATTTCCCCGGTCCACAGTTGACCATCGACAGATACAGCTTATGGCAATAATGGGTTACATCTATGGCCAATCGCTTCCAGTCCTCTACAATGTGTAACTCTCCTACTTCATGTCTGGACAGTCTGGGGTCTATCGTTTGGCACTCCTGACAGTGCTCCACTACCTCCCTGACCTCCTCCTCGGTGGTTTCGGAGTAAACCTCTCTTGCCAGGAATAACGTCCGTTCTTGACCAAAGTGGTGTAACTCTTTAACTTCCTCCCCTGCACAGCATACCAAGGAAACCTTCTATCCCTCTTGCAGCCAGGCCTTCTTTACCTCTGTCATCAAATCCGCCGCTGACGTACCATTCCCCCCTTCACTGGGTCCTCTTTCGTCACTCTTGCAATGATTTCTTGCAGCATGTTCGTGACCTCCTTCATCACACGGCCCTCCAATTCATCAGTGCCCATTCATCGTTTGATAAAGCTGCACACTATCCTGAGCCAGCCGGCAATTGGATAGTGTCCCACCAGTCTCCCGCAGACCGAGAAGAGTTCTTGTTTTTTAGGTCAGTTCCGACTTTGGGTATCACATTCCCTCAGCTAAAGACAAGGCTTCCTTTTCCATCTCGCCATAGTTTCAACCCCAACACTGCTCCTCCATCCAGGGACTCCGCCGGTTTTGCAGCCAACCTATACCTCGTGACATGGCCTCTCACTTTCTCTGCTGTCACCTCTGCTTCCTTCACAAGAATGTTGTCAATGTACGAACTAGTGGCCTTGTTCACTGTACAGTCTTTACTATCTTCAGCACGGCAGTTATAATTTTTGGGGCTGAGCTCAGACCAAAACCTAACCTCGTCAGGCAATACATCTGCCCCTTGTACCAGAGCAGTTGATGTTGCCAGAGTTTTTCATCTACATGGATCTGCAGATAGGCTGACTTCAGGTCAACAATCTTAGTGGCCTGCTCCATCCTCCTCCATTTCCTCATGACCTCTTCGCATACGTCAATACCCTTTCCAGTGTGGCAGGCTACGTGTCTGTTTAATTCTCTGAAATCCAGTACAGGTCTAACTTTGTTCTTGGTGGGTTGAATAACCGCCAGTAATAGTAGCACTCCTTTTTCTTCCCCTGTCCACGGTTTCAGAATTCTCTCTTCTATCCACCGCTCCACTTCTTCCTCGAATCCTTTTCTTATTTCTCCTCGCAGTGTTTTCTCATAGCAGCTTACTTTGTTTCGTAGTTCCGGAGGCCCGGAGATCCATTTCCATTCCACGATTCACCTCTCGCCATCGAACCTCACTAGGAAATTCTCGTCCTTGATGCAGCAGTTTTTGCTTTCTCATGTTTCTATCACCTTTCACTCCTGCCATCCCTACTGCGCCAAGGTGTCCAAAAGTCACTTGGCTCCCTCTCAATGTAGCGCCCCCCAGTTGGTTGATTGCACTTACACTTAAAACAACATCAACACCACTGACCAGACAATTCAACACCAGGGCTCGCAGTCCAATGAGCACACCTTACACCAGTACTTCCACTGTCGTCTCTCCTAGGCATTTCACCTCCCTGCCATCCACGGTCCTAATACTGTTGGCTCCGCTCCATGACATAGCGACATTCTTTGCTACCAACGTCGTGGTGCAGCCTGTGTCAACAAGGGCCATGGCTCTCCTCCCATTGACGACTAACAGTAACTTAGGCAACGTTTCATTGTGCGCCATTTCCACATAGAAGGAGTAACCACTGGTGCAATGACTCCCTTTCACTTGTTTCCCTGGTCCCGAGGCAATAGTGGCTGATGTGCCCCACTCGTCCACATTGGTAGCAGGTGACCCCCGGTCTCAGCTCTTTGCAGTCTTTGATCAGATGATGAGACCCGGGCACTGGAAGCACTTGATGGCAGGTCTCACCGCCTGTTTCGTCATTCAAGTGGGGCCTCGTGCACATATTTCCATTCACACCTGCAGGCACGATTGGGCCCTTGACATTCTTGGCGTGGACCAAGAGATCGTCCACTTCCATAATATTGATCTCAGTGATTCTCTGCATGTTCGCAGAGATTTCTTCTGGGAAGCTGTTCACTAGGTATAGCTATACCGCCATCTCCAGACTCCTCCATACGTAACCAGCCAATCTTGCCAGTCTCCTGATCTCTGCAGCAAAGACGTCAACAGACTCGCCAGTTCACCTCAAATGTGCAAGCTTGCCGAGTGCTTCAAATGGACTCTCGGCAAAAGCCAATTTCAGTCTTTGCTCTACTGAGGCAAGATCTCCCTTATCTTCATAGCGCATCTGCTAGTAAATTGTGAGGGCTTCCTCTTCTAAGTATAACAGCAGCAGGGTGACCACGTCTTCGATTTTTTGCAACCTTGCCACCATCTTTAATTTTTCCAGCAATTTAATTAGGTCACCCTCCCCAGTGAAGGGTCTCAACATCTGAGTGTTCAGTCTCCAGTCAGCCATGTTAATCTGCTTGACACGCTGAAATAGCTTGTGAGGTTACGATCAGGATTCGCTTCTGGGGTTCGGGAAGGAGTGAGTCACTGGCTTGACTACAGCACGTTTCTGCCCTCTTCTTTTCCAATCAACCACACTTAGCCTCTGGCCACCAATGTCATACCGCACAATCTGAACGTCAGCAACACAAAATACTTTTCAAGAGAAGCTGTTCGCGACTCTTTTCCTTTGTGTTCCTTGCAGAGAATTTTTCCCGGCTTTTATATCCTTCTATCAAAAAAAAAAAAAAAATAGCTTTTCCCATTATGCACTGTCTTCCCAAGATGCCCTTCGGGTATATAAATGAGCTAGCCGTCCTTTCCTTCTTCTTTCCCAAAGAGCGATGCAGATACACTCGGTACGTCATATATTACTTATTTTTATTGTTTTTGTTTCTAACCATAACCTAGCCTTAAACGGGACTTTTTTTTTCCCTTTCACATATACCCTACAATAATGGTTTAGAGATTAGAGCAGGAATACAGAGGAGCCCTCAATTAGTTGCTGGAAATGCCCGGTGTGCCTCGAGGGTTAATGTTTATGAATTTATTACATTTTTTTCAGTAACTATCATTTTATTTATATTCCCTTTCACTCAACGAATGCTAAACAAATTTTTGGGCCTCTCCTCAATACTTGAATCTTATTAAATCATAAAATCTAAAAGAATGTGAATAAAAAAAGGAATATGGTATTATAAGCTAGACGCAAAAAGATATATGGTTTCTCATTCAATCTGGGCAATGTCGAGTCTTGCTACTCGTAAGAAAAATAAAATGATTGAGTATACATTTCAATGTTTCTGGACAGTCCATTTCACAGAGCAGTGAGGGAAACGCAAGAGTGGAAATCTTCTTTGAGTAAATTGATAGCACGAATCGCAACAAGAAACTTTTACAATACATTACTTGTATATTCAATCTACAGAATTTCGGATGATGACTGTGATAGGCATACTTTTGCTTTTATTCTTGACTATTGTGCGTGAAAATATATGAACATCTTGATGCTTGATAAAATTTATGCAAATCTCACACAATGAAGTTTCTTTTTCTTATGTTGTTTAGTTGTACAAGTGAGCCAACCGTGCGATGGTCTACTGATTGGAAGCAAAATATAGATGTGAGTCTATTACACACATACACACACACACACACACACACACACACACACACACACACACACACACACACGTGATTTTCTTGTGAAATTAATAAAAGCTGAGTTTCAGGTTTTCTAAATATAGAACTGCTTTCAGTGATCATTAACAACTTTTAATGGGTGAATTTTAAATAAAACATTTTGATAAAATCATAAACTGATATGTTGAAGATTTTAATAAAGGTGGATAATGTAGCAGCAGGAGCAGCGTGTACTCACGGGTTGATATTTTGAATATCTTTGGTTTATAAAATTTGTTGTAGCAGTCAACTTCCTTTCTAGCTTGCCCACTCAGAGGCCAGCTCTCAGGTGAGCTGACCACATAACAAAGTTCATAAAAAGGTTAAACCCACAGCAACTCTCTCTGGCTTTCCCTTCCCAGATCTTGGACTGACAACAACTCAACATTGCTCAGATCAACCTACAAACTACTCTCTTAGGAGCAACAGAACCTACCAGGGCCTTTTGGCCCTGGCTTTAACTAAGAGGAGGAGACAAATAATCCAGTATGGCTACCTCCGCATCCGGACTAAAATACAGTACCACACATGAACCTTATCTTCCAACAGGGACTATGTCTTATATTATGTCTATGTCCATATATTATATCATGGGGTGTATACACTTATCTTTATATAACGGGTGTATATAACAGTTTACTTTAATATATAAACGTCCATGTGTTCATGTGCATAACATATATGTTTATGAGTTTCTATTATCGTTTGGTGTTCTTGTGTTTGTATGTGTCAATATATTAACAGATAGAGTCCAACAAGACATATAACATTTACAACAAAAAGGGATGGATAACAGTTCTCTGGGGCCTAACATCTTGCCAATCAGAGAAACATACCTGGTTCGTTTTAGGTTTTGTTTTGACGAAAAGCTGCAAAAAATTCATCCCATGGAACCGACAACTTTCAGGTTCTATTTCAGCAACTTTATTACAGATGTTTCCTCATTGGAAAGTTGCACGCTTGTCCTATGTTTCTTACATTTAATAGGCATTGGACCCCTCCCTCCCCCAGCTGTTCTGAGACATTACCGGTTGGTTCGATTTTATTTGTCTCCAACTAAGGTCTCTCTTTACTTTTAACTTCCTCTGACTAAAATCTATATGCAGTAAAAAAAAAACTATCCCACTTTTTGCTTATGTTATTAATACACATAGCATTAATATCATCACCTGATGTTTTTACATAATCGACAATGTTTATCTAGAAGTTTCTAACCTGCTCGGCCTATGTTAAAATTCTAAGTGTACATTCTAAATTGCAAATAAATATTTAATTCTAAAAAAGTATTAAGAGTATATCATTTTGGTTCTTAATTAAATGGGTGGGCAATTTTTAACAGGGGGGGGGGATTTATATTCATATTTACATTAAGTCAAATTACATTTTTTTATATACATATTATTTAGAATTTACGAACTTAAGCATTTTAAAAAATATTCCGACTGCATTCATAATTTATATTATTTATTTGAGGTTGTTTTGCTTTTCTATATAAAGCTTCCAGTATTTTTATTCCTTTATATATTAGTATACTTTGTAGGGCCTTGATATTTTCAACCATGATTCTTCGAAATTATAAATGATGGCAACCATGTCTTATTTTAAGTGGTGTGATATTGAACTGGTGACGGAACCATTTTAGACGATCCTAGAAAATTTAAGAGTTAATGATTGAAAAACTCAAGTGAATAAACTCATCACAGCGAATAATGCTTTAACAGACAATCTACCCCCCCCCTAATAATTGGTGACTATAAACCCGGATACTTATATGGTAATGTAAAACCCACAAACCCAACTTCCTACTTCGTTTCATAATCTCACAGGTGACAACCTCAATATATAAGTTAACTAAACAAAAATCAATGAACTCATCACACCATATTTACCTTGCAGATACAGCGTAAAATCTACAGAAGAGCTCATACAGATTCTCCAAGACGCTAAAATCAACAATAAAATCATCGTTTCTCTAGATGTCGAAAATCGTTTTATTAATGTATCAGTGAATGAAACAATTGACATTATCATTGACAATATATATAACAATCCAACGCTTCCTCCACTTAAAATAAATTTAACAATCTTAAAGAAATTATTATTAACTAGCGGGACCTCTGGAAATTCTAAAGGGGACTGATTCATATGTAATGTATTGATGTTGGCATTATGTACATATTCAGCGTAAATGGAGACGCTCTGATATTATTGTAGCTATTTTGTTCAAACTGCAAAAGTATTTATTCAAGCTCGCAGGGACGCCCGGCATAGCCAGATCGTAAAATACGCTTAAATATGATATTTTAATTCTGGCAGATTTCATATATACTATTATAGAGTTAATTTTCTATCAATTTTTTTTATATTATAAAGTTGTGATTTCAAAAATAAAAGATATATCTTTATAACTTGGGGTCATCTTGAATCAAAACCGAATCCCAAACTTATATATATATATATATATATATATATATATATATATATATATATATATATATATATATATATATACTTTATTTCCTTCATCTATAATTGAAGCCGAAACTAAAACTTATGAAGAATTCTTGAGAAAATTATTTATAAATAAAAAACATATTACTAAGGTGCCATCAGCTAAAACCGAAACCAAGACTTATGAAGAATATTTGATACATTTATTAAAAAAAAAAAAATAGACTATTGGAGTGTCATTAGCTATAATCGAAACCGAAACCAAAACTTATGAGGAATTCTTGTGATAAAATTATTTATAAAAAAAAAAATAGATGACTTGAGTGTCATCAGCTATAATCGAAACCGAAACCAAGATTTATGAAGAATTCTTGGTAAAATTATTTATTACAAGAAATAGAACTGCATAACAATTAAATGACCCGGATGTAAGCGTGACACATAAATTCTATTATGGGTAAGTTGATAGTGTGTGTGTGTGTGTTTGCATGGCGTGGTCTGTAGGTTCAAACTCCGCACGTAAATTTCTTACTTTATTTTTCATTAACTGAAGAATTTTATAAGACTAAAAGAGTAACGCGTTTTGTTTTTGTTTTTTATTTATTTATTTATTTTTTTGCATGGCGTGGTCTGTAGGTTTAAACCCGCACATAAATTTATTAATGTTTTTTTGTTAACTGGAAAGAAGTTTATATAAAATAATTTTATTAAAAAAAAAACAAAAAAACAGAAGGTTCTTTAGAGAGCAATGTAGAATAACATATATTTTGGATTAAGTTACTGCATGGAGGCATGTGAAGCATCCTCCCAGGCGATTTCACGGATTTGGATGAAAATAAAAATATAGGAGTATGAAATATTCGTTGATCATCATTCAATCCCGGGCAACGTCATGTCTCCCTGCTAGTATATATATCTCGGATATATTGAGACAGCATGTTCTCATTGATGCAAATGTTTTTTTTTTTTTACACAGTGATCACCACTTATCAAGGCCCGGAAGCCACTCAGGGATAAGGGTTATTGCAAGTACATTACGTTAGTGTGGAGATTTGATGAAGTGTTTAATTAGGGGGGCGGTTCATTAAGAATTTGTTAACATTAGACTTGAAGACATCCAAATTGTAGTCCGGAGGGAAGCAGGCAGACGGAACAGAGTTCCACAGGCATGCACTTCTAAGAAAGAAGCTTTGTTCATGAAATCTGCGTTTTGATTTAGGCACAGATATAGAGTGGGGGAAATTTTTCACAGTGGATTCAGCTAGACGGGTGTTTTTCATGAAAGATTGGCAAGGGGGGACCAGGGATTGGAGTTAAAACGAGCACCTGCCATGGAAATAACGATAAAACAAGGATAGGCTTGCAACGTCTCTTCTGTGGGAGAGAGGTTGCAGGGTAGAGAAAAGGGCATCACCCACTAAACCACGAAGTCTATTTTGTACTCTGTCAAGGCAGGATAGGCTGTTTTTAGCAGCTCCTGCCCAGATATGGCAACAGTATTCCATCCTTGGACGTACTTGGCTTTTATATAGATAGAGAATTGCATCAGTAGTGAGATATCTTCTGGAGCGGTAGAAGGATCCCACCATCTTTCCAGCAACCTTGGCAACAGACTTGATGTACGTGTTCCATTTCAGATCAGGAGTAAAGGTCAAACCCAGAAGCTTGTCAAAACACGGGGCCTCACCCAGACGAGAGCCATCCATCACAATTGATGCCAGCTGGGGATCAGAGCGTTGATGATGTAAGGATAGGAGTTTGGTTTTGGATGCATTAAAGGTAACCAGCCACATCTTCCCCCACTGAACCACGCACTCGAGATCAGAGGAGAGAGAATCCAAGAGAACTTTGTCATTTACAGCCTTTGATGTGTTGCCGTAGATGGTAGTGTCATCAGCATAGATGTCAACGAATGATTTAAGTATGTGTTTAAGGAGGTCATTGATGTAGATCAGGAAGAGAGTTGGGCCCAGGATTGACCCCTGAGGGACTCCAGCATTTATATTGCAGGCCTCCGATTTTTGTCCATCTACCACTACTCTTATGAACCTATCGGAGAGAAATGATTTAATGATTGAGAAAATATTTCCAGTTATACCGTAGCTGGAAATCTTGTGAAGTAGACCCTTATGCCATACCTTGTCGAAGGCCTTTGATATGTGAAGAGCAATTGCCCTAGAAAGGAAGCCTTTGTCGAGAGATTCACTAATCCTGTGGGATATAACCGTCAGCACATCTGCGGTAGATCTTGCAGAGCGGAAACCATATTGTCTGTCACTAAGAAGGTTATTCCTACTGAGGTGGTTGACTATTTCTCTATTTAATATGGATTCTAGCAACTTACTCATAACACACAGGAGACTTATTGGTCTGTACTGAGAGGGAGATGACTTATCACCTGAGTTCTTAAATACAGGGCATACTGATGATGTTTTCCAGAGTGTTGGAAAGCACTTCTCCTTAAGGCAACGCCTAAACAGTTTCGTAAGTATGGGAGCAAGTTCTGGTTGAAGCTTTTTTAACACTATAATTGAGATGCCATCAGGGCCAGTTGCTTTACTGGAATCTAGGTTTTTTATTAGCTTGGCGACTTCATGCACGGATATTTGTATGTTACCTAGCTTGTTCTGTGTTATAGGAGGAAATATGGGGAGTTGATGACCTTCGTCGCATAGGGTAGAATTAGCTGCAAAGTTCTTTGAAAATAGTTTGGCCTTGTCTGACGCTGACGAGATGACCTCTGGTCCATTGATAATGGTTGGGATAGAACGCACACTTCTGTTCAGGATCCTATTTGTTATTTGCCAAAACTGGTGGGATACAAGCCGCTGATCAGCTACCTTGGATTTAACAGACTGGGCATATAGCTCTCTTGCATTTTTTATTACTCTTTTACAGTGGTTGCTGGCAGTCCTGAAAGCAGCTTTAGTCTCAGTGCATCTATTACGTTGGTAGCTATGGAAAAAGTGATTTCTGTGCACGATAGCAGCAGCACATTCTGGGGAGAACCATGGCTGGCTGTTAGGTTTTTGTTGGAATTTTTTAGATGGTATGAATTGGTCTATGCCTACAATTAACCATTCGGTCAGATCTGATACTATAGAGGACACTTCCTTTTTAAACATGGAGTGGAGAGGTAAATCAGATATGAATGTACGGAAGCTATCCCAGTCAGCCATAGAGTATCGGTATACAGTACGGTGGAGGGGTACGTCTGGGGGTTTCTTACATTTCGTTTTTATCTTAACTGATACGACGGAGTGGTCGGAGGATCCTAGAGGAGAATGAACGGAACATGAACATAGCTCAGGGGAAGGTGAGAGAAAAAGGTCTAAGAGGCTTGCATATTGATCGGGTGTATCGGGCACACGGATGGGTTCGCGAACAATCTGAGTGAGGTTATAAGCAATGGCAAAATCATGACAAAACCTCCCTTCATCATCTGTCTTATTTGAATGGGTCAGCCATTCCACGTTATGGATGTTGAAGTCACCACAGAGGTGGATGTTAGCCGAGGGATGTGAAGACAGTATGTGGTCTATTTTCTCAGATATGCTCTTAAAGATAGTAACTCTGCTGTTGTGGGGCCTATAGAGGGCAAATATAAATGCAGTGGTGTTAGCAAGTGCAACCCTGAAGCACATATAGGGTAAATTAGGATCTTCTCTAGAGATATCCCTGCCACACGGGAAGCCATCCTTAATGTAGGCACATATTCCATGCCCATGGCGATCTTGGGGGTCAGATTTAGCTGTTAAATTGGAGTATCCATTAATTATGAACTCATCTAGGGACATGGTCGGCCCTATTCCAGTTTCACTTAGAAATAATGTGTCCGGTTTCCTCTCCTGTAATTGGGTTTCAACCTCTAGAAGGTTGGAACGTAGACCCCTGATATTGGAGAAAGAGACCTGGAAGTAGGGGTCTACGTTGGAAGATGGGGTTCTAGGTTTAATAGAGTTTTTATTCTGGAGATATTTCATGTTGAGGTTTTGGGATTTGTGGAATAGGTCGGCATACTTGGTTAGAGCAGTACAGAGAGGGAAAGTAAGAGAGAAAAAGACAGGAAAATTTTTTTTATTTTGTGGCACACGAAAAGGTAAAGCCGTAACAATTACCCACTAGTATGGCATCGAGAGGCCCCACCAAAGACTACTGCATGGTCCAGATCCACTCACCAAATGGCAATACAGCAGTCCCAGTACTTTGCGCCTGCTGATAGGACAGCCTCCTTAGTGGTTAATCCAAGGTTCGGGTCCCTGACTATCACGCGGATAACATCAGCCCAGACAAAACGTTTACCTCCAGCACCCTTACTAGTGACATGGCCACAAGGAGAGACAGAGACAGAAAAATTTCCGACATCTCAGACTACCGGTTACCAAATACTATCGACCTTTAAGCAGCTTTTTCTTCACCCTTTGTCAGAAAAATCACTCATTGAATGAGGACTGAATGACAAAATAGGAGAAGCGAGAGTTACTGGAGCTGCCGATAACACATCCACAGTATTATCTACTCTCCATTTAAAAAAAAAAAAAATGTTATTAAAAAGCAGAAAATTTTTGTTTTATTTTTTTTTTTTTTTTACCTTTTCCAATCTCCAGAACCATTTTGATTATATTTTGCCTAAGTTGTATAAGTTAGATTCATACGTTTGTTTTTTTGTTTGTTTGTTTGTTTGTTTTGCATAGCGCACTTTCTACTAGAACCTCTCCGTCATACTCAATCAGATTATGTCATTTAGGTTATTAAAAGTACGCTTTTCAAAAATTACGCTTGGATGTGTAAAAATTTATATATTTTGTCATGTTCACGTGTTGGGGTAGTTAATTAAATGGGTGGACAATTTTTAATAGGAGGAGGTTTATATTAATATTTGCAACAAGTCAAATTACATTATATATATATATATATATATATATATATATATATATATATATATATATATTTGAATAAAATAAAATACACATCAAGTGTGCTTGAAAGCCAAATATTTTACTTGTTTGAAATTTATGACAAATATATTTCAGAGATATACTCAATCTTCAGTGTGTTGTTTTGTTTCTTTTTTTCTTCCTTTTCTTCTTCGTTGCCATGTTGTAAAGTTGGAGAAAGAAGTCTGTTTGTAAAGAGCCGTGTGTTGTATCTAGCGGTTGTATTTTGAAATGTTTGAACTGTGCGTAGGCAACGCAAGAATAACTATATGAACTCTCATCTTTGACATATACATATTATTTAGAATTTACGAACCTAAGTATTTTCAAATGTTCCGCCTACATTCATAATTTACATTATTTAAGGTTATTTTTCCTTTATGTATCTCGCATCTAGTATTTTTAATCTCTTTATATTAGTATGCTTTGTAGGACCTTGGTATCTTTTTACTATGATTCTTCAGAATTTGGAATGATGGCAGCCATGTTTTTTTTAAGTGCTTTGATATTGAACTGAAGTCGGGGATGTCGAGGGTTAATCTTTATGACAACATATTAGTAGTATGGGCAATGTGGTAAGCAGTGTTAGAAATACATTCTCCAAGCTGGCAATTAAATTGATAAATTACATTGTTTTGTTTTGTTTTTTTCTAGCAAGTTATTTGTCTGCAAAGTGTTGCTGGTGATTACAAGATTAGTGGTTTGTAGTTTTTTATACGAGATGATAAACTCGAGTTTTTTTGTTATTATTGGAATATACGTATCTGTGAGTTATATGTTTGAGAACATTGTCATCAGTTTTTGAGTTTTTATGTAGCTGGTTGCGGTAAAATATGTTAACCAACTGAGGATTATTTTCTTGTATAATATTAGCGACTTGATTTAAGTTGCTAATAGCTTAATTTGTTTATCGACAAGTGAGTTTGGGAACTGGTCGTTGATTAGAACCTATTTTATGTTTTTTAGTTCGCTGAAGAATATTTTGTTGTTTGAAGAAATCACTTTCGCACGATGTATGAAATTTTTTTATTACTGCGATTTTGTAACGAAACGAACATTTACTCGTGTAATTTAAAATGCAGAAATTAACGGATATAGGTTTTCTGTAAACACGTAGGTGATGAATTCATCGTTACTGGAATCGATGAGAACATCCTAAAATGGGATTTTGTCATTAGTATTATGTTCATAGGACTGAATTAGTTTGGAATGTATTTTTTAAATCACCTATTTCTTTAATGTTATCAGCAAGTATGAGTATATTATCACCATTACGAACGTAAATGGAAGGTTTTTATGTTGAATTGAATATTTTGTTTTCAAGATTGGCCATGTAAAAGTTGCTACATTTTGGTCCTAGAACGCCATCCACCTGTGTGTACCTATTTACTATGCCTCCCCACGGGACAGAGTTAGACACCAGGGTCGTTTTTTAACGTGGAGAAAAGGTACAAAAATTAAAATTGTCTCAGTCGTGAAGGATTTCTCCTCCACCGAAAGAGAACAAGAAATAGAAGTGCAGCATCTGAAGAATAGATACTACACTTTGATCTTGACCAAAAGGCCACCTGTGTGTAGATGTTGCCCAGATGATCATAAAATCGGACCTTAGTTGTGCACATCTATATATTAATACGTCACGCTTACTACATTGTAGAACTAGATACACACACACACACACATACACACACACACACACACACACACACAATATTGTAGCTCTTGTCACCTTGTTCATAAACTCCTTCGGTTTTGAAGATTGACTCCCATAAACTTATACATTATTTAACTACATTTTTCTTTTACTTGGTAGGGTGGATTCACTGCTTATTAAGACGCTGAGGCCACTCTAAAATAAGGAATACGTGTTAGGTAAATAGTGAGACAACATGATCAGTAATGGTGGAACTTAGGTAGAACTAGATTATTTAAGAAGGCAGCTCAGCAGAAACATATTCAAAATGACCATACTATATAATCATCCGGGAAGATGACACACGATATTGTTCCACGGATAAACAGTTCTAGGAAAGAAACTCTGCACATGTAATTTTCGTTTAGTTCTATCTATGGTTTAATGTTAAGGAGAGAGAGAGAGAGACACACACGCACATACATATATTGTTTTATTTATATAGATTTATAGAAAAAGAAAAGAATTGAAATGCTAATAAGTAGGTCTTTGCTTGAAGCTGTAGTGCACATCGTGATATCTAGAATTTCTCTCTCTCTTAAAACTTCTATCTGCAACAAATCAGAACATTACTCATTCACCCACACAAAATATATCCTCTTTATTCTAACTTGTTCTTTTCATACCTTGTTAATAAATTGTACATTTTATACGGTGTTCACTATCGTTGTTTTTCAGAATTTTGTTTATTGATTTTTTTTTAAGTCCAAAATAGAATTCAGCACTGATAAATCATTTGAATGATTTTTTATTATTTATTTCCATTTGAAACCAGGAAATTATTGTTATTTCGTGAGAACGCATGCTCTTGTGATTCACGATACTTTTGGTTCAGAACAATAATAATATATATATATATATATATATATATATATATGAGAATATCAGATATCTACAAGGGTCCTTCCAAATTAAAAGCCTCCTATTTTTAACTCATAAAGTTGAAGAGTTACGAAGACGGGAGTGGTATCATTAAAACAAACGACCTTTTGTACCCAGAGTTTATTTTTTCCACACAGTCACCACCATTCTCAATGCACTTTTGCCAGTAATTCAATGACGCACGTCTATGACAGGAGTGCTTTCGTAAAGTCTCACACCGTCAATATCTGCAACAGAGAGATGGAACTTTCAGATCTTGAATGCATAAGTTTAGTCATTATAACATTACGATTTACAAAACCCTCTAATCTATTCAGACGAAATAAAAAATAGGATACATTACTTTTGGAATGCCTCTTGTATACACATATCCAACGCAAGATATATATGCCAGATTATTATTCAATACAATACAGGGTGACCCCAAAAAACGGGCCAACTCTAATTAGGCCCCGTTTCTTAGTGTTTTGTCCGAATGAAATGAAACTTTGGTGGTCATAACTAGTTTATTATATTCAAAACATCACATCAAAACACTAGGGTCTTTGGCCTTTTTTGCTCCGTTCTACAGCATATGTTCTAGATGGCCTCCATTTAGCTCTGTGCATTTCTGGAGGTGCAGTATGAAGTTGTCCATGATGTTCTTACAGACCGAATTGGTAATGGCTCTCATCTCCTCCCTGATGGCTTCCTTGAGTTCCATGATGGTTCTGGGTTTCCCTGCATAGACTCTGTCCTTAAGATAGCCTCAAAGAAAAAAATCTGGGGGGCTTAGGTCCGGACTATAGGGTGCCCACTCAAAATCAGTTTTGAGACTGATCACTCGGCCTCCGAAGTTCTCTTTCAGCCAATCTCGGGACAGGTTTGACGTGTGAGAACTTGCTCCGCCCTGCTGGAACCAGAATTTGCTCATGAGCAACGGGTAGATGGTCTGGAGCTCACTCTTGAAGATTTTGAAGACCTCCACATACAGCCCCTTGGTGACTGTCACTGCTGCGCCAGATTCTTCAATGAAGATTGGTCCGATGATGCCTCTGGCCGAGATTGCAGCCCACACTGTGTACTTAGGAGAGTGCAGGGGCTTGGTGGCTACTTCATTGGGTCTGGAGGATCCCCAGAAGACATTTGTCTTGGAGTTCGCCTTTCCATCAAGATGGAAGTGGGCATCATCTGAGGTCCAAAGGAGGTTAAGGAAACTTGGTGTCTCCTCGATCTTCTCAAGCATTTTGACTGCCATAGCCCTCCTCTACTTCTTGTCTGAGGCTGTAAGGATCTACAGCATCTGTATTCTGTATGGGTAAGCCCTGATATTGTTCACCAGCACTCTCCTGCAAGTCTCACGGGACATACCGAGAGACTAACTTCATTTACACACTAAGCATTTCAGATTCTGCTGGAAAGACTCTCTTACTCTTTCGAACAGCTCGGCTGTTCGCTGCTTGGGACGTCCCGAGTGGCTTGGATGATTCTCTCTGGCAATGTTGAGGTTCTCCACTGTCCCATACTTCTCGAAGTGGTCCACCCAGTTCTGAATTCTGTTTTGGGATGGAGCCTTTTCACATTCGAGCTGACACATAAAACTGTTCTGGGTTTCCTTAAACGAGTCTGTCTTGTAGTAAAATTTAACACAGTGTATTCTTTTTCCCAGCTTCCACTGGGATCTTGGCGTACTCATGGTCATCGATTCTGTCATGTCCTGTAAAATACGGGCAATCGGTAAATAAATAATGGAGGTATCACATAAAGTGTACCCGGGGCCCGCTTTTTTTGGGGGGGTCACCCTGTATATATATATATATGTATATATATATATATATATATATATATATGTCAGACAATGACATTTTTTCGTTTCGTAATCCATAGTATTCAATCAGACTTATATCAATAACAATTTTATGCCTATATATATATATATATATATATATATATATATATATATATATATATATATAGATGTGTGTGTGTGTGTGATTTTCAGAATGTGAGAGATTGTATATATAATAAATTCCACAGCCAAACAACGTCGCAGCCCACAAGAGCCATGACAGTCAAAGAACCGGAAGTCCAAGACTCGAGTTTCGCCCTCATTTGGGCTCATCAGTTAGAGCCATATATATATATATATATATATATATATATATATATATATATATATATATAAAAAGAAGACAGCATGAAAAGAAACTCATTCTGAGACATAACACCCACATTTCTGGTCTCCATAATTATTTGGGACTGCTAAATGACTATTCCTTTTATAAAACGTAAACCAACCAAAAACATTTTCCTACAAGACACAGGGCAGAGTGAGTATGCACGGTGGAAGAACGGCTTAGCGTTTCTCACTAAGAGTTTCTTTTGTTTTTGCAATGTTTTTTTTGTTGTTTTTTTAAAGTTTCTGCATATTTTAATTTTCAACTTATACTTAATTCCATATTCCGAGCACGCATATGCACAGGTGTATATGTGGGTGCATTACTGATTCTGTCTTCACAAGCCTTATAGACTATAATACCCCTCTGAAGATATATGGGATAAAGTTTATTATTATTATTATTGCTATTATTTAACCCCTTGTTTAAGCATTGCAATATATCTAACTTTGCGTTTTATTTCCAACATTAATTGTTATTAACCTCTGATTTCTCTAACCGGCACATTGAGCTTCCAATTTTTGCGATGGCTTCTAATTTTAAAACAATACTTTCCCCTTATATCTCTCATTTTATGTATATATATATATATATATATATATATATATATATATATATATATATATATATATATATATATATATACACGAGTGTGCATGTGGGTGGGAGAAGAGAAGAAGAGACGTATTGACACATAGACGGACAGAGAAACGTTATATCTCAAATAGTTCGAAATCTAAGAGGTTTTCACTGATATTTTATTATGTTTGAATAAAAATAGAAATAAATTAAGTAAATAAAAATGAAAATAAAGAAGTATATTTTTCGTCTTCTTTTAAAATATATGTGTGAATATATCAATTAATGATAGACATTAGAATCTAGAGTAAGTCATTGAAAAAAGAATTTGTGTGTGTATGCGTGTGGATAATCCAGACAAGCAGTTATCCTTTCACCCCGTCCCATACCTAGAACCATAATAAAGTTATGATTCCAATGAGAAGCATCATTTTTTGGCTAAAATTTCCACTTATCTGATCTGCCTACATCTGTTCATCAGTCTCCATATATATGTGTACGTACGTCTATAAACGTGTGTGTGTATATTCTGTGTGTGTACGGGTACGTGTAGAAGCCTGTCTGGTAATGTACGTATGTATGTTTACATATGCCAGTGTGTATGCGGAGTGAGAGGGTGTCCAATTCAACAGTTTATGAAAGAGTTGGTTTTGAATAGAGGCCACACAAGTTGTTGACCATTCCAAGTCAAAAATATTGGGAGGGTCATATTCAGATAGATGGCTATACTCGTTCCACTCCTGCTGCTAATCCTGCCCTTCCGTTTCCATCATTCACACTGAAGAAGACCGAAGGATCGGTCGAACATAAGTGGTTTTGCTAAGAAAATTTTCGTTTTTTTTCAAAGGACTTTTTGTATTTCTACAAGTTAACAAATAGATAATAAATACAGAAAAGAAAGATATAAACATTTATATATTTTCATAGTGATTTATATTTATATTTTATATATATATATATATATATATATATATGTGTGTGTGTGTGTTAAAAGTCCACGTATGCTTCTAGGATAGTGATTTAAAGGTTATGGTGCATTTTTTTAAGCATGAAAAAGGATATTACTTTTTGTATTTAATATTTTTATTGATATTTTTTATACTTCAAGCAGACCTCCGCTCTTGATCACAAAAAAGTATCGAAAAGAAAAAGAAAGCCGTTGAAGAAACTGGAAATTTGTAGTGTGTGTGTATATATATATATATATATATATATATATATATATATATATATATATATATATATATATATATATGAAACTCTTCGAATTAGGCACAAAGGTTAATCATTAAATTGCAAAACCGAGTAGCTTAATATTTAATAAGAAGCGCTCCTCCTCGACGACCTGTGTCTGTTATGAATTTCTTCTCGATCTTTTCTTCTATTATTCTTTTCGTTCTGGCCCTGTTGTCTTAACGATTGTTAGGATGTCAAGCACTGACTTGGAGAGTTTAGAAATTTTTTTTTTTAAATATATCCCATTTGTTGGGTTCCTAAATTCCTTTATTTCCTGATGATTGATTTTTTGTAAAAAGAATTTTTTAAAACTTGGTGAGAGCTAGAAAAAACCTAAGACCAATAAGGAAAACGTTGAAAATGATCATAAGAATAGAAACAGAGGGGGGAAATAATAACAGCAAAACAGGGAAGGATGAGGGTGGTACCATTAATAAGAGAAATAGACACAAGAGACAGCTTTGGTTCAATCCACCATTCAGCCAGCACATCAAAAATTATCTTTCTCAACGTCCAGAAACTTAACTAACACTATAATTAGCTCCAACCATAGAAAAATCAGCAAAATAAGGAATAACAACAAACTAGCATCAAACGAAAGTATACCAAACAGAAAATGTAATTGCAGAATACCTGAAAATTTCCACTGGATGGGAAATGTTTAACCTCGGAAATAGAGTACAAATATGAGATAAAAACCGATAACTCTAAGAAGATATATCTGGGAGCCACGGGAACAGTATTTAAGGACAGATACAGAAATCACGTAGTATCATTCAAAAAGGAACCTGAGATAGAAACTAATAGAGATGCCGTAAATGACAGCAGGGGGGTGATCACAAAAATAAGCATTAGAAATAAAAACAAAAAGAAAAATACCACTGCATTAGGTGACTGGATTAGGGAACTTAACAGAAATAATATATATTTTGAATTAAAATGGTCAGTAGTGGACAGGGGGAGGAAGTACAGCCCTGGGAAATCAAAACGGTGCAATCTATGTTTATTGGAAGCCTTCTACATAGTGAACTCCAAAGAGGAAATTTTGAATAAAAGATTTAATGCCATACAGGGATGCCTTCATAGAAATAGATTTCTGCTATCACGCCTTAAATGTAACTGAGGCATAACCTTTTTACAACAATAAGGATCATCGGATGCCAGGATTATATTTTAACATAGAGTTAAATTGGTAGAACTGCTACAATATAAATGAAGGATCCAAATCTAACATGTGAATATAGTTTCCCTTCTTCTTAACCGGGCAAGAAATATAAATAAAGTATATAGCCCATCTAAGAATGTGTTTTTTTGGGTTTTTTTTTTCTCCATAACGGCAACCATTCTTGTATTCATTCGTAGCAGTATTAACGGTAAAATTAGTAACACCATCTTCAAATCACCCTAGGTTGGTAGAATCCATGCTTACTTATTCTTCTACTTCACTCCATGGTCTAAGTGTTTTTCACCGATAAATATAGGAGTAGACATTGTCCCACTGGAGTAAAGCACACTTGGAGCCGTGGCTGGTTTTGTTGTAAGAATAGTAATTAGAGGACATACAATATTTTATTTATTTAGACAACCCAAGAACACAACGCGCGAACTATATGACAGGAGCAGCACAAATGATTAATAACAGATGCGGGCTAAACACATCCCATTCCTTTAGATCAAGAACATAGTTTATATATTTAATTGTTAAACAAGCCATTGTAGCACGTTCTGGACCCATCCGATTAAATTAATTATTAAATCATAGTCGCCTTCGAGTAATCAATAAAATGAAAACACAAACGGCCTAAATTACCTCCCTTTAATCATTATAAGAAACAAAATCGACCCAGTTTCAAACAGAATTAACTAGCAGTACTTAACAACTTAATTGGATTATCTCCCTTCAAACCATCCCAAGCAACGACACAAAAACATTTTTCAGTAGAATAACTATGAATTTTCAGACAGTAAATAGATTAGAACACTTCACCCGAAATGTCCTACAAGGTTTATATATATTTAATACACCCATTTTACTTTATTCTCATATTCAATCAAATTCTTAACCTGAAACGGTCTTATATCCATG
Organism: Euprymna scolopes; assembly: GCF_053919585.1. NCBI lineage: Eukaryota > Metazoa > Mollusca > Cephalopoda > Sepiida > Sepiolidae > Euprymna > Euprymna scolopes. The sequence goes on along the minus strand of NC_136494.1, from coordinate 131,507,814 downwards.
TACCAATAAAACGATAATCTATAAACATTACTTGCCACTAATACGAAACTAAAACTAACCGTAACAAGGTTGTTACAAACATAATATAAATATAGATACCAAATTTTTAAAAATTCCTTTTACAAAAAATCAATCATCGGGAAATAAAGGAATTTAGGAACCCAACAAATGGGATATATTTAAAAAAAAAAATTTCTTTTTTGAATGGCTTAAGGCTCCCCGTAGAAACTTCACATAACTCTGTTCTTAAATAAGGGTACGAAAATTAGGCAATACATTAATATTTAAATGGGCTTTTCCGTAACCACAACCAAGGTAAATGTTTCTTGTATATTTTTCCCGTTAGGGACCCCCCCACCTCCTTTTTCTTTCTATTAAAAAAAAATGCTACATTGCCAAAAGTGTGTTTAATCATAAAGTCTGAAAAAATGCTGGTTTTTGAAAATTTTCAAACGATATAATGCTTTAAATTGTCGAACTGGACATTGAAACAATTGTAACATAAAATCAAATACACTTTTCGTTGCCATCAGCACCTTGTCTTGAAGTCTTGATTTTGCACACACAGTATATTAATGCTCAATTATGAAATATGATAAATTTGTAGCTTAATCCTTAAGTCAACCTTTTTTGGCTTAAAACCTATTGGTATATGAAAATTTACTGAACTACACGAACTCAGTATAATACATATAAGTTTATATACATACATATATATATATATATATATATATATATATATATATATATATATATATATATATATCAGAATGCTAGAGATTATAATTATTTCCACAGCAAAACAACATCGCAGCTCACAAGAGTCATGACAGCCAATAAACCGGAAGTCCAAGACTCAAGTTTCGCCCTTCGCAAAAGGCTCATTAGTTAGACATATCCGAACCTGGGATTCGAAACCTGAGCCTCTTGCATGCAAAACAAGCACTCTGCCAACTGAGCAAATGCTCCGCACACAAGAAAGTCTAGTAACTAATACAGATCAAGCAAATTGCGACGAAATCCGACCGTGGAATAGACCTATTGTGTCTCAATAAGGGACGTGGTTATCCAACCAGATTCTGCAGTTGAATTTCACTGCAGTTTGCTTGATCTGTATTAGTTAATAGACTTTCTTGTGTGTGGGGCGTTTGCTCAGTTGGCAGGGCTTGCCTTGCATACAAGAAGCTCAGGTTTCGAATCCTGGGTTCGGATATGTCTAACTGATGAGCCCAAATAAGTGGGAACTTGTGTCTTCTAATAATCCAATTTACAAAATTTCCACTATTTATGATTACTATGCTATAATCACATTGACTAATGTATTCCCATTAACCCTTATACTCGACTTGGCCATGATAAGTGGTGACTCGTTTGTAAAAAAAATAAAAAATAAAGTGCACTGTATGGTTTGCAGTAATGGAAGAGAAGATTATTTGACATTATTTTTTGAAGATCAAGACGAAAATGCTGTCACTGTTATTGGACTATGATTACAGACTTCTTGCACCCACAAACTCAAAATAGGAGTGGATTGTGGTTCCAACAAGATGGGACAATGGAATATATGGCAAGAGACACCATGAAGCTTCTCAGGCACTTTGGCGACAACATTATGTCTCGCTATGGCAATGTTAAACGGCCAGCACGTTCCCCAGACTTGACTAGCCCCGACTTTTTCTTCTGCAATCTCTCATAGAAAATGTTTTGGAAAGAGCACAAATATGCGAAGCTGAAAATAGGCAACATTTTAATGACATTATTTTTTATAAACAAAGATTGTTTGAATTTTCTATGTATTTTTTTCCTTAGTCAGATTGTGTTAAAATTACAGAAAGATATCATCAAAAAATAAAGAATCTATTTAAGTTCAAAACCCTTCAGTGACTTTTTGGACAAACTGTATATATGTGGTGTACTATCATACTAATATTTTCTAATACTATCTTACTAATATTTACTAACTTACTAATACTTTCAGTATTTAGTAAAATAGAATAAATATATATATATATATATATATATATATATATATATATATATATATATCTTATTCAATTTAGGAAAACAAATTTACCATAAATCACTACAACAAATTTACTATTTCAGTCTTAAAAGATATTGTTAGGCAACAAGAGACATGTGGTATTATTCAATGCCAGTCAGTTAATGAAAAGTTAGTAGTTCAGTACTTAGTGAGATAAAGTTGAGTGTGTATGTAATATATATATATATATATATATATATATATATATATATATATATATATATATATATATATAATGTGTATATGTGTGTGTGCGTATGTATATACTCAGCTCTATCTGACTAAATACTGAACTACTACTTTTTCATTGACTGGCATTGAATAAGATCACATGTCTCTTGTCGCCTGATGATGTCTTTTAAGACTGAAACAGTAAATTTATTGTAGGGACTTATGGTAATTTTGTTTTCCTAAATTGAATAAAATAATATTATATATAATGACGATTTCAATCATTTTCAAATTATGACCCAAATAAAAATTATGCAGAAAAGTATTAACATTGTTTACAGCTATTCAAGATAATATATAAATATCTTTTCATAACAGGAGCGATCAGCATAGTTTATAGAAAATGTATAAATAAAAACATGATTATTAATTTCCACTCCAATTGCATGTTTCAACAGTGTTATAATCATATAGATATGAAAGTGGATTCGATTTTTGTTATATTTGTATAAAGTTATTTATTTCGGTTTAACTCCACACTGCTGTAAAAGAATCAAACTGATTAAACTTGTTAGCATAATCTGCCATAAATAAATCCTTCAAGTTAGACTAATCAAATAGCGGAATGTTATTATTTGTAAATTGTTCATTCGAAAAATCACTTGTGTCTCGATATCTCGAAACAAAAGTTTCATAATTGTTTCATAGCTAGCGATTGGCTTTAAAGTTTCCTGATTTGCTTTCTAATACGGTTTCTCTCAATTACTTATGTCCGCTCTGTTTGAAGGGATTGCCATTCAGATGGTAATTGCATAGAAATTAAAGAATCTTTAATTACTGTCTGCTTGATTAATTCGCTTTGTAAAACTAATGACGCCCAGTTTGAATAAGACTTCTAAATAGAAGTCTGTCTAAATATAATATCTCATTTCGGATTGCCAGTCTTTTTATTAATCAACAGAAGCTTTGTGGATGTGGAGTCTGAGTAATAGTCGCATTAGGAGTCAGTTTTTTTTTCTTTAATTCAAGAAAACACAATCGAAACCACTCAACCTATAAGTAATCATATTTTGTTTACACCATGAATCAATTTCAATCCTCTCATAATATTCTTTAGCTATATCACAGTTCTCTAGAGTGGCAAGAGGGTAAAGTGCTTTAGACTAGAATCTAACTTCGATGATTTATTTCTACAGTCAGAACTTCTATCAGCTGCATCAGGGAAGTGACGGTGGCTACGCGGTTAACGACACTGATTGACAATCTGGGTGTATCGAGTTAGAATCAAGTTCGTTCCATAGAAACACTCTTATTTAGAGATGTTGACAACATTTACGTGGTACCTCCCATGGTACCAAAACAGCTACACAAACTATAAGAAAGTAATCTTAATGTCTTTTATATAAACTGTATCCGCTTCCGATAGTGCTCTATTCGGTTAGAAGTTGCTTTGCATTTATATATATATTTATATTATAGATATATATACATACTAGTAGATGTAATCAGCGTTGCCTGGTATTAAACATAACGTGAAATTCCTTAAAAAAAAATGAAGTAAAAAAAAAAAAACAAAAGAAACTGAGACGTGCATGCAAGTATTATGTTTTTTTTTTCTAAACCGTTCATTTTTAGTAAATAAAATAATACTCGAGCTGAGATCGAAACCAAAGCCCAAAGAAAGTGAATCAAGTACGATAACCATCAGGCCAGTTTACCACATTTATTAAAAAGTGTTTTCAAACCTACTTATTTTTAACATAAGGAAGCTGTCATGTGAACAATTTGTGCATGTGCAGTTATGAGACAGTTGGCAAACAGATAAAAATCTGATGATCCTCAAGAAAGAATTTTTAAATTTGGACCCCTTGGCAGCCCTTCTATTTTTGGGGGGCTGAAAACTGATTAAAAAGTTTTCCACAAGTCTGAATACCCTATATACCAAATTTTAAGTCTGTAGATCAAAAATTCGTTGAGTAGGTAGGTTAAGAGTATGACTCGCACACAAACCCATTCTCGTATTATGTTTTTTCTAAACAGTTCACTTCTTATAAGTAAAAAAAAAATACTCGCATTGAGATCAAAATCAAAACCTAAAGACAGTGAGCCAATTATAGTAACTAATAGACCCGCTTTACACAGTTTTTAAAAAGTGTTTTCAAACCTACTTATTTTTAACATGATGAATCTGTCAGGTGAACCATGCATGCATGCACATTCATGAAACAGCAACCAAAAAAAAAAAACCTGACGACCTTCATGTACTAATTTTTCAATTTTGACTCCTTAGCAGTCCTTTTTTCCGGATGAAAACCAATTAAAAAATAATCCACACGTCTGAATATGCTATATAATAAATTTAAAATCTGAGAGATAAAAATTTGAATAGAAATATGTTACACTTTTGCCGGTTATCCTTGCTAGTACTTTATATATGTGAGATACTATATATTTATTTGCACACTCAGATAAACCACAGGTAATGGTGAAATATACCTGGTCCATCTTTAGTCTTGTTTCATAGGAAGCTGCAATGAAGATTCATCTCAATGAATCAAAAAATCTTGATGTCATTCAGCAACTTTATTTTGGATGATTCTCTACCAGAAAGCTGCTTGCTGGTCCTACATTCCTTATATTTGATAGGCGTTGAACTTTTCGCTACCCCAGGTGCTTCGACCGATTATAACTGGTCGGCTACTCAACTTTTATGAGTGTGTCTATGATCGTCTAGTGTTCTCTATCTGTATAAGAGCCAAGTACATCCAAGAATGGAGTAGTTTTCACATCTGAGCAGGAGCTGCTAGAAGCACTTATCTTTGCCTTGACATGTTCAAAATAGACTTTGTAGCTTGGTTTCGGATGCCCTTTTCTCTTCCTTGCAACCTCTTTTCCACAAAAGAAACTTTGCAAGTTTGTCTCTGCTCTATCGCTATTTTCATAGCAAGTGCTCGTCTAAGCTCCAATCTATGGTCCACCTTGGCCAAACTTTCACGAAAAACACTTGTCTAGCCCAAATTACTATCAATAATTCCCCCACACTCTTTATCTGTGTCTAAACCTAATTCCATGGATTCCATGAACAAAGCTTCTTTCTTAGAACTGCACGCCTGTGGAACTCTGTTCCACTGGTCTGCTTTCCAGTTGACCACAATATGGTCGTCTTCAAGTTTAACGTAAACAAGTTCCTGATGAGCCGTTCTCTTAAGTAATCCAATTTACCAAATTTCCACGACTAATGATTACTATGATATTGTCCCATTGACTACCATACACTTATTAGCCCTTATCCACGAGTGGTCTCCGGACCTTGATAAGTTGTGACTTTTTTGTAAAAAGAAAAAAGAAAAATTTTAACAATTAAGGTTAGTACGAATGGCCACTTGTGCACATTTCAACTCATACATTAATAGAAAAAAATATCAAAACACAATGAAGAGTTGTAAATAAAAAGATATGCTTTGGTTCGTTTAAAGTTCCTTCCTTTGTAGATAATGAATGAGGAGACATCAAACTAAGCATTTATCACCAATATCATTTTAAACAAAACTCGTTAATCCAAATAATGTTAGTTAAAATATGAAGTCAACGAAACCTCTGAAATATGTTAAAAAAAAAAAAACAACTTATGTAAGCGCAATTTAAATGTAACCCCCAAAAATTGTGACCTGAAAAAAATACAGTATCTCCAAGAATACTCTTCGAATACAATAGCAACTCTTCCCGGCTTTATATTCCCACTGTAACAGAATCAAAAATACAGACAATCAATATGAACTCATTGGAACTAAAGATATTCTTATGTGTTAGCAATAATATTTTTTTTATAATTTTTAATCAAACCATGAATGCCTGATTAAGAGACCTTCACTCTGCATATGACAATTCTAGTATGACGCACCTACTGCAGGTGGTTCACTCATCTGCTAATTACTTTTCTTCCGAATTGTCATTTGAAATGATGATCAACTGCATGAAGGATGAAATTTTATTTGAATGCATTAACACAATTAAACTTTGGATAACTTCAATCCATATAAATGTCACGGAGTTCAAATTAGTCTATAGACTGAAGTAGCTTGGCAGCACTCAGACAGTTGACACAACGGGTAAAAAAGATACTGAGCACCTCATTTGGCCTCTCCTGTTTCTTTGAACAACCTTATAAAAACAGTTTATCATCGTTTGATAAAACCGTATTCAATGCTATGTTTTTTTACTCTTTTTCACCTCAAACGAAGCGTTTTTTTGTTTTTTTTTACTAATTTGGGACCATTCCTATGAAAGATTAACAAGATGTTGGTTTACATTACATTTAAACTTCTGCATATCAGTACAGTCTGGGAAGCAGGTATTAGGAAGGGAATTTGAAAGTCTAGCTGTGTGAGGGAAGAAATTATTAGAGTAGAAAGCTTTCTAGCATTTAAGGACTTCAACAGTGAAGGGGTGTAATTTTGTTGCTAAGCGGGTTTGTCGCTGATATTACGTCAAGGCAGTACAAGTGCAATAAGTTAATCAGAGCACATTCCATCAAAATATTTGTAAAACAGGCACAGAGATGCAACATTGCAGCGATGGGACAGAGGTTGGATCTGAGTTGACAAAGTAGGACCTATTAGATTGAAACTCTTTTTTTTACCCTATCCCAGAGGAAGAGGCTAGTGGTAGATGCACCAACTCAGATGTGGCAACAATACTTCATGCATGGGCAAATGGTGGACTTGTAGAGGTACAAGATGCTCTCGGATGTGAGTAGTCTTCTAGCTCAATAGAGGGAAGCCATCTTCTTTGCAACAGCCTTTGCAATGTCCTCAATGTATTTGTTCTAGTTCACATTGTCCTTGAATGTTAGGTCGAGGAGTTCGAAGGAAGAATTCTCAGGTAAGGTGTTATGGATATTGGTGGTTGGGGAGGCTTCTTGTAATTGTTAAAGGAGAGCAGTTTAGTCTTACTAGCATTAAATGTTACCATCCATTTGCGGCCACATTCCACTATGGTCTGGAGGTCGTTTTCTAAGGATTCTGCCGTTGTTTTAGATTTATGTACATATGTATTGTCACTTGGACATAAGTAACTAAAATTTGCGATCAAAGAAACTAATAGAGTAAAAGGCTTTCCAGCATCTAGGGATCACATCAGTGAAAGGGAGATTTTGCTGCTTGTCAAGTTAATCGGAAGTAAGCATGTCGAAGAGACAGAAGACCTATGAGTTCATTATAGAACATGCCATTAAAGTACTTGTAAAATAAGCACAGTGATGCAACATTGCAACGATAGGATAGAGAGTGGAACTTAGCTGATAGTACAGAACCTATTAGATTTGAGATTTGTTTTGGACCGTATCTAAGAGGGAGAGACTAGTGGTAATAATATTTCATGCTTGGGCTAATGATGGCTTTGTTGAGTTGAAAAGTATAGTATACTCTCAGGTGTGAATAATTTTCTAGCATGGTAGAGGGAGCCTATTTTCTTTGCAGCAATATTGGCAATGTCCTCAGTGTAGTTGTCCATATCGCCTGTGAATGTCAAGCCGAGGAAAGGACTTGAAGAAATAAAAAAATTTTAATGAATCTGTACAATTTGGCAAAGGGTGTATACACTGTGAGATGAAACAACGAACAGCACAACTGACAACTGATATAAAAGAACACTTTAAAAAAAAGCTAATATAAACTATAGAGTGAAATTTGCTACCAGAACAGTTGTAGAATCTCGCTATGAAGCAAAAAAAAAAAAAAAAAAATGACAATAAATAAAAATAAAAAAAGATAATACCTAAGAGATTCGTTTGGATGTCCTAATCACAAGTTGCACATCTTGATAGAATGAGAATATTTAGCATTTTTATTCTTTATATTTTCAGGAATATGACCCACCAGTCACTTTGGATATAACCTGTGCTGATTTTGGCAGATGTACCAGTTTGCGGACAACAGTTGAAAAGGTATTGCTTGATTTGACTCATTTTCTTACAAAATAAGAAAGAATTGTATTTTTAGAAATAATTTTAACAAGTTTACTTTTTGGTAATAAGAAAAAAAAATTATTTTTTTTTGCAAATAAGAATTTTAATTTTTTTAGAAATAAGAATTTTTATTTTTTTTAGAAATAAGTATTTAAATTATTTTGAAATAAGTATTTAAATTATTTGAAAATAAGAATTTTAATTATTTGAAAATAAGAATTTTAATTTTATCGAAATAGGAAATCTAATTTTTTACAAAGAAAGAAGTTTTATTTAAAAAGAAGAATTATATTTTTGGAAAGAAGAAAGAATTTTGATTTTTTTTTGTAAATAAGAATATTAATTTTTTTTAGAAATAAGAAAGAATTTTAATTTCTTTAGAAATAAGAATTTTAATTTTTTTGTAAATAAGAATTTTTTTTTATTTTTTTAGTAATAAGAAAGATTTTTAAAAATTTTTTAGAAATAAGAAAGATATTTTAATTTTTTAGAACATCAAGATAACTTTGTCTTTTTTGAGATATCATCATCCTATATCTTTTTTGATCATCATTAATCCTGCGGCTACCAAATCAAGCTGTCTAAACATACTTTCTTCCTGACCTAAAATGCACCAAAAATTGATGTTTCTTTTCTGTACAAAACTCAATCATGTTCCGAAGAGTAAAAAAACAAAAACAATTTTCCTCTACAAAACAATCAAACACCTTGAATAAATATTTGAATATATAAAGAATTTGAAGCATAAAAACTTTTTCCAAAGAATTAAAATTTTTAGAGCAGTAAAATTCTAATAATTTTGATACATCTTTTCTGATTAGCATCATCATCAACAACACCTGAAGACACTAGTTTGTATGCAAATAAGTCATCAAATTTGTATGAATTCATTTGTCATATTTTAACATGTAATTTTTCTTGCTAATCAGTCAGTTTCATTGTTCTATTTATCTTTCTGTTGCTTAAGTAAAATCATGTATAATTACTGCTTAGTTTATTTTCATAAAAACATGTTTTATAAAGTCTCCAAAAAATATTGGCAGTTACTTTGATCTAGATCGATGAATTTGTTTTAAATCTTCTCATTGTAAACAAATATTGTTGGTTTTTTTATATACACAAATAAATTGCTCCACTTTCATCTCTTTTTGTTTTGAATTTTTAATCTTCAAATATTAAAGGTAAAATCGATTGTCGAACATTTTTAGATTTTGACAATTACTTCTTTGATATAAATAAACTTCTGAGAAAATAATGCATATTAATTATGAAATAGCTTATCTTTAAAATCATTGGCTTTTTGGATAGAATCAGAGTTTTGTGTCTGTTTTTATATAAAACTTCATAATTTCTTCCCTCCGTCAATGAAGGAGAAATCATGCTTGGCTTAAGCAATTTATAATTTTGTCCCAATCCAAAGGACCTCTTTTTGGAAAGCTGTGTTTTCCCACACATTAAAAGTTGACTGTGTTCAACTTTGCCCTTGCGCTAATGCAAATAAATACAATCTGAAAAATCATTGAGAATTAAGCATGCAATTAACACTAGTAAACATCGTTTCTTTCTATATAGTTAAGAAATACTAATTAGAATTTCTTTTTAATCTATATCAGAGTAGATATACCCGACATTGCCCGGCATTAAACGTTACATTAAATTTCACTGAAAAAATTAAATTAAAAAAAAAAAGGGAAGAAACCGAGACATGTGCATGCGAGTATTATGTTTTTTCTAAACAGTTCACTTCTTCGTAAGAAAAAAAAAAAAAAGCGCGAGCTGAGATCGAAACCAAAACCTAAAGACAGTGAGTCAAGTATGATAATCATTAGATCAGCTTACCAAGATCTTTAAAAAGTGTTTTCAAACTTTATCAAACAGTTGACAAACAGATAAAAGTCCAATGATATCCAAGAAATAATTTTTCAATTTTGACCCCTTAGTTGCTCTTTTTTCCGGATGAAAACGGATTAAAAGATTTTTCCACATCTTAATACCCTATATATTAAATGTCAATTCTGTAGATCGAAAATTTGTTGCGTATATAAGTTGAGAAGTGTCCTCATACACTCATTCTCATTTTTATAGATATATAGATTATACATTTTTTAAAAACCAAAAACAAGGTGTATTTTCACTTGGATGTAGGGCACTACTATTTGGAACCATATTCAACGAGAGACTGTTGGAGGAAGAGCAGCAGGATGTCTTATGTTGTATTTAATAATAAGGAAGCAAGAAACAGAGGGAATTCTAAAGTCTTGCAGTCCGAACGGGAGAAACTATTAGAGTAGAAAGCTTTCCGGCATCTAGGGATCACAGCAATGAAGAGATGAAAATTTGCTGCTTGTTGGGTTAGTCGTGAGTATGTATGTTGAGGGAGCACAAGAACAAGGAGTTCATCAGAACACATTCCATTAAAGTAGTTGTAAAACAGGTACAGAGATGCAACATTGTTGTGATGGGACAGAAGTTGGAGCTTGGCAGATATTCCGGGACCCATTAGATTTTAAACATTTTTTGCACCCGGTCTAAGAGGGAAAGGTTAGTGGTATATGCACCAACCCAGATGTGCCAACAATGCTCCATGTATAAGTGAACGGTAGCTTTCTAGAGATATAGAATATTATCAGATTTGTTTGATGAAGAAACACAAACGTTTCTATGTACAGAAGGTGAAAATGCTCAACCAGCTATCACTAATAAAACGCTTTTATAATCTACTGATATTATTTGCTGTGTTCCTATGAAGCCTTGCATAATGAAATCATATAACATTGCCTATATTATATATTTCATTTATAACTAGTTCAGTGCACACTTACATAATGCATCACAAATATTCCCACTCAACCATGCTTAGTTCATTACTAGAAAGAGCCTTATTGTCTGCAAATGCATTAAGGATAACAACCTCTGGGATAGTAAAACTACAAAGGCTATTTTCTGTAACATTGACTGCTAATGATAAAGTTTAAGTTGACTTGCTGCAGAATTCAGTTAACATTATATATTATTATCTTTATCAAGTTAGGAATATGTATATCTTTATATATTTGTATGCACAAGATTCAATCTTTAATTAATTAAATGATCATTATTAATTTGAGATGAGAACTTCTAGGTTTCTAAGATTTTTGAAATGTGGACTATATTTAGTTCAATTTTATGCTAACTGGGGAAAAAAGGATGAAAGGTCTTTGTGAAAAACTAAAAAACCACTCTGATTTTTTGTAACATTTTAACAGTAGGTATTAGGCATCAATTAATAAATACTCCCAACTTTTAATTTCTTTGTAATATTTTAAGGGGTTTTATAGGGGATAATATGAGTAAAACCTCCATTTGAATAGTCAAATATTTCAGATGTGCATTAAATTTGACCACTAACTGAGCAAGTTTCCCTGAATTTCAATTTTTCTTTAAAGATCTCTTAAGCTTAAGCCTTTAATTTCAGACATTATCTAAAATCGGAATACTATGATGGATTTTGATCAAAATTGCAATAAGGATTCTAGACACACGGATTAAAAGCATTATATCTGGAGTTTTCTTTATAAGAGAATACAAAAGTGATGCAAAACAGTTCGGTTTGGATAATTAATTTTATCCTTCTAGAGCATGTATTTTTCTTGCATATAAAGCAAGAATACTTGTACGTACATATTAGTATGTTTAGAGTTTTCTACTAAACTAATAGGCAACACAACGAGTTACATCTTTGAGCCATTTTAAAATTGGCATACTCCTGCAATATTTTAGCCTGAGTTTAAATGGTAAAGAGTGCTTTTTCAATTATATATATATTCATAAAATTGCATTACCATTGCTTGCGTGCCTGTTTGTGCCCCAATGTAAATTCCATTTTATTTTTTCTTGATTTAATATCAATTTATCATTGAAATCAAAAATGCAATAAAGTACTAAAAATCTTATTTAAAAGCATCATTTAATTATGAAGTTAAATCCATTACACAAGTTTTCATATGTTAACTTGAAAAACAAGGAATGAATTACTTTGTGAAAATTGAAATTTGAAAGCATTTAAGCTATTGAATAGAAAGTAACTTTTGGTTATAAAATTCTTAGCAAATCAGCATGTACTCAAAGATTAAACGTTTTGGAATCAGTTTATATCCAATAATTTTAGGAATAAAGAACAAAATATTACCTTCATACAACAATCGTAAAACAATAATATAATAATTAAATTTAAGTTTAAAAATCACAAAATTTGGAAAAAAAAAATGGCATGGTTAAAAATATGGAAAGGTTTGGTAGCAAGAACAAAAAATGAAAGTAAAAAAAAAAAGAAAAAGAGTCCAAGACAATACCGGGTATGTAAAGCTCGTAAAAAACATCTGTACTCCTTTATATACAGCATCTGTTTTACTATGTTGTAATACTTGCTCATATTGTTTAATCCAAGGTCAAAGTTCCAAAGGGATATTATGAAGAAACCAATGTAATATACAATTTATGTTACTTGTATTGATCGGACTAGTGTTCTCATCTTGAGTATTATTTGTGCAACGTTTCGGTCGACTTGTGCTTCAGCCATCTTCAGGCGTGTTGGTTGTGGTTTGGAAAAGAAAAGAGAAAAATTACTGATTCCATAGATATTTTCGTATTCTGTGAGTTAGGATCTATTTTATGGTTTTACTTTTGAATTTGTGAAAAAATTGGTTGACAAAGAGTAGGCACTTCTAATGATAATTGACAAAATTTTAAAGATGTATAATATTTGTTTTTTCTATAATTAAAGGCTCCCAAATGCTATTAAAATCCAGGCTTAGTCTGCTTAGTTATTTTTCTTTTTTGGCATATGTGCAAGATGAGAACACTAGGCTGAATGGTTCAAATAATACGAACTATTAATCCTCATCTAAAAAAATTCAGAAACATAATCATTCTTATAAATCAAAAACTTTACCAACCGCAAGTATAATATCATCAGCCAAGTGTTATTTTTTTTTGTTTTGAAAACAGATGATTGTCAGAATTCGTCACATCAGGAGAATGGTAATCAAGGAGTTCAAAGTCACAGTCATGCACAGAAGATATTTATTTAATGCCGCATTCATTGCACTATCTACTCTCAAAATAAGATATGCTTATAACATTGCCTATTTGATTTATAATCAATCACCTGTTAAATTACTATTGTCTTCGTAAATGTTTTCCTAGTGTTATCAGTGGGAGTAGATATGACTGTGAGAGTAAAACTTTCTCAATATACCTTTTATTTATAATTAATCAAAGATAAAATATCGATCAGAATTAAATATTTAAATCGATTGGAAATATAATTTTTGGGGAATACAGGCCAATTTATGCATAAAATCTGAGAAGATAGAGTATAACAGCAGACTAGTCTTTCAGTATCTAACTGACATGAGTCCTTGATATTTTCGGTGACATAAACATTTAATTAAAATAAAAGTAAAAAAAGTGAGCAATATTTTTCTTTTAAAACTTCTTGATTTAAATATCCTCAGTTGTGTTACTTTTTGAACGCACCTTTCCTTTTGACTGACCCTCTTTCTCCCAACTGATGTAATACAATAGATGAAAGAAAGAAATCTAAAGGAATCATCAGCTAACTGAATGACCTAGTTTCTGTGTTATTTTTGGAACAACTACCAGTAAGATATAAAGATAGGAATTTTTTTACTCTTTATGAACCATGGTGATCCCTGGTGACCCCAATGGAACAAAGATTGCAGTATTGTTTCACCATAACCAGCTTGGGTTCATGCACATTTTATATGTGTAAGGTTTCTTAAATGTATTTTTAGTAGTTTCTGAGTTTTATTCTGACAAATACACATCCATGTGATATTCTATTATATAATTATAGCAAAATTATCTGGCAAACATGAGGTTAAAAAAGTATGTAACATCTTTATATCAAAACTTCCAGCTCTCTAAATCTATCTTTCTCTCCTTTTCCTGATTCCCAAGTTTCTCCACTCCTCTTTCACCTGCACGCTGATAATTTATCTTCGTTCTAATGTATTAAAAATAATAATGTACGTCATTTATTTCACTTTATATAATAAAACATTAAAAATCGCTCTAAAAAAAAAACAACAAAAAAAATGAACTTCCTCTGACGATCCTGGCCGGTGTAACCCCCAACGAATGAATAATTCTTTCTAAATGTTTGATATTATACATCCAGACAACGCCGATCAAGAACATATCAATTTTGTGGGTGTTTATTTTGTGTGTGTGTTTTTTGTTTTGTTTTACTTTTAGACGAACATACAGACACACATACACACAGAAAACTCTTCTTTTATATAATAAATTGGTTTTTTATGTGCTGCATAAGTTTGTAATTTTCAAAACAAATGAGAGAAATTTTTAATACTCAACATCTTCAAAAATTTTCTCTAGTTATCTCATATGTTGGGTGTGGATGGGGGTGCCATAAAATACAAAATGAACTAGTAATATGATTTCTATTATTTGTAATTCTATTATCTTGAATATTATTTTCATAGTGTTTTAGCCAATGTAATCTTCGACCTTCTTCTGGTATGACCTCTAGAACTTGTGAATCTTTCTGTCAAACTCGGGAATCTGCGCAGAATTTTGAACAGAACCCTCTATTTAATCCATGGGTGTAGCATTCTGTCAGGCATGACCGGGTAGAAATTGTATTCTTAGTATCTCCTGCTCTGTGGATTGAATGTTCACTCTCCAGATTAGTGTCAGTTACAATTGAATTTGACCTAGTACTTTATTAGTTACGCCATAAGTCCTTGCAGATTATCCAAATTATCAATCCTTATCTCACAACTTCAGAAGCATGGTAAGACGATGTCTTATGTTTTGAGGTTTTTCCCTAAATTTTGGTATTATTTCAAAATACATGCATGGGCGAGCTGCCTTGAGAATTTTCTAGCTCTGGTGGCAGCACCTTGTTATTTCTTTGGTCATTTTTCATCCTGAGCTTCACTTTAACTTAAAGAAATTGATTCAATTTGAAACGTGTTCCAGAAATAATTCACTCGGGACAAGGTTAATAACTAGTCTGGTCTATTCGTGAACACTTCTCTTCTTGTCCTGCAGACACTTCAATCATTCAGCATCATTTCAACACTAAATTGCCAGTTATAGGATTTACAACATGCCATCATTGCATCCGCAGACTGGGTGTCTCTTATGGCCACCGGTCATTTCAAGATTAAATTGTATTGTGATTATATTATTGTATTAAAGAGAGTAGAGATATTTCTTGTCCATTTTGCTTTGCTGGAGACATTAATCGATGACACAACAATGAGATACGTTTCAATTTGCAAATATTTGCGCAAGTAACTCTTAAAATAATTTCCTGTCGAGAGTAAGTATATACATAACCAATCTTTGCCTACCCAAATGTTAACACTTTATATTTACTCTTTTTAAAATATATATATAGTATCAGGAAAGCTCGGCGTTGTCTGGAATCGAGTAAACAATGCTATATCCTCCTGCACCATTCTGGGATGAAGCATAAGGATACATTCGTGAATTCAGTGAAAAACGAGAATAAAGTAACACTTATTGAGACACACCAACATTTTCAAAGGTAACTGCTAACTTCTGCTCCAAGCCCTTAACCCGATATTCTCAATTATATTATTTTTGATTAATATCATTTAGATGAAGTAAAACAAACTTTCATTTTGCTTATGTTTTTTTGTTTTTTAGGTATACATTAGTCAATGTGATTATAGCGTAGTAAACAGAAGTAGTGGGAATTTTGTAAATTCGATTACTTAGGGGGAGGGTTCATGAAGAACTTGTTTACGTTGGACTTGAAGACAATCAGATTGTAGTCAGCTGTAAAGCAGACAATCGGAAGAGCTTACAGTTCTAAAAAAAAAAAAGCTTTCTTCGTGGAATCTACATTTAGGTCTAGGCACAGACAAGGAGTGTAGGAAATTATTGATAGTGATTTTGACTAGACGAGTGTTTTCCATGAAAGTTTGGCGAGGGGTGGGGGGCATAGATTTAAACTCAGATAAGCATTTTCCATGAAAAATAACGATAAAGCAGAGACAGGCTTGCAACGTCTCTTTTGTGGAAAAGAAGTTACAGGGAAGAGAAAAGGGAATCCCCTACTAAGCTACAATGTCTATTTTGAACTCTATCAAGGCAGGATAAGCTGCTTCTAATAGCTCCTGCCCAGATGTGGCGACAGTATTCCATTGTTGGCCGTACCTGGCTTTTATATTGATAGAGAATTGCACAGGAGTGAGATATCTACTGGAGCGATAAAAGAATCCCACCATTTTTCCAGCGACCTTGGCAATGGATTTGATACACATGTTCCATTTCAGGTCAGGAGTAAAGGTCAATCCCAGAAGCTTGTCAAAACATGAAGTCTCCCCAAGACGAGAGCCATCCATTTCAATTGATGCCAGATTGGCATCAGAGCATAGATGATGTATATATATATATATAGGAGCTTGGTTTTAGATGCATTAAAAGTAACCAGGCACCTCTTTCCCCATTGTACCACATGCTCAAGATCAGAAGAGAGGATCAGAGAGAACTTGGTCATTTACGGTCTTTGATGTGCTATCATAGATGGTAGTGTCGTCAGCATAAATGTCTACACATGATGTAAGGATATGATTTGGAAGATCATTAATGTAGATCAGGAAGAGAGTTGGGCCCAGGATAGAACCCTGAGGGACTCCAGCATTAATACTGAAAGCTTCTGATTTCTGCCCATCAACCACTACTCCTGTGAACCTATCAGAGAGAAATGATTTAATAATTGAGAAAACATTTCCAGTTATACCATAGCTGGAGATCTTGTGAAGTAAACCTTTATGCCATACTTGATCAAAGGCCTTTGATATGTCGATCAATTGCCCTAGAAAGGAAGCCTCCGTCAAGAGATTCGCTAATCTTATGAGATATAACTGTAAGCACGTCTGCTGTAGATCTAGCAGAATGGAAACCATATTGCACGTCACTGAGAAGGTTATTTTTGCTGAGATGGTTGACTACTTCTCTATTTAACATAGATCCCAGCAGCTTACTCATTGATGCATGGGACGCTTATTGGTCTGTACTGAGAGGGAGATGAGCGATCACCTGAATTCTTAAATGCAGGGCATACTGATGAGATTTTCCAAAGTGTTGGGAAGCATTTCTCCTTAAGACAACGCTTACAAAACTTTGTAAGTATGGTCGCTAGTTCTGGTTGAAGTTTTTTCAGAACTATAATTGGAATGCCGTCAGGGCCAGTTTACACACAGATCACCACTATATTATTGTACTCTGATAAAAATGTAATATACTTATTAAAGTCCCCTAGATAATGTTGTTCCAGAATATATATCATTATTGGGATCTATTTAAATGAACATGGGAGGAGTTTGTTAACAGAGGAACTACAACTTTATATATATGTATATCTATATGCATGTATATATATATATATATATAAAAGCGCTGGGCAAATGTTTATTTAATGGAAATTTGTTGAGGTCATTTTCAATCCTCGCTCCACTAGGTCAGTAGTTAGAATTTCCAACTATCATCGAGGTGGCTATATGTTCAATTCTCGACTAGGGAAAGGTGCTAGTCTAGCCGCACTGATGAGTTGTGATACACCAAAACAGTACTGTATGTGGGTGACCATATATATATATATATATATATATATATATATATATTATATGTGTGTATTTAGGCAACATTTTTTCATTTAAACAAATGTTGTTAAAGACAACAGAAAGCTTATGTGTAATTGACTTTTTTATTTTTTAAATTTTTCTTATCGAAAGAATTAATATAGGTTTCATGTGTGAAAGTTCGAAGTTTACTGAGTTGCTTTTCGTTTTGTAGTCAGTACTGAGTCACAGTCGGTTGGGCTTATGACAAGTATTTGAGTGTGTTTAGGTGGAATGAAATGTGATTTGGTCAAGTGCAGGATTTTTGCGTTTTAATGTATATAGTGTCGAATATTTTAAACTTTATATATATGTGTATATATATATATATATATATATATATGTATATGCATATGCCGTATAAATATATATATGTATATGCATATGCCGTATAAATATATATATGTATATGCATATGCCGTATAAATATATATATGTATATGCATATGCCGTATAAATATATATATGTATATGCATATGCCGTATAAATATATGTATGTATATGCATATGCCGTATAAATATATGTATGTATATGCATATGCCATATAAATATATATATGTATGTATATGCATATGCCATATAAATATATACATGTATGTATATGCATATGCCATATAAATATATACATGTATGTATATGCATATATATATATATATATATATATATAAATATAAAGAAAATTTTGATGTAAAATCTGAGGTCTACTGTCTGTTCTGTATTTGCACCGACTGAGGTTAGTAGTCGTTTCCAAAAGTGTGGATGGTTCTACACAAAACCTTCACCATGATAAACAAATCATCTGTGTTTATTTCAGACAAGTTAATTTCCTAAGCCTCATATGTCAGGACTCAACAAGAGAGATCATATATATATATATATATATATATATATATATATATACAAACACACATTTTGTGCATTACTGTACATTACTTGAATGACCTACAATAATTTGCTTGCTTCTAATTTACAAAAAAAACATCAGAATCATCTATTGGCATTCTGTCAAAAGTTTTTCCAAATCCACAATTGTAAATATAGGTTCTTCTTTATACCAAGATACTTCTTTTGCATTTGTCACAAGGTAAATATAGCATGATGCTACTTAACTTAGGTATAAAAACTAAACTGCATTTCATCCGTCTTTTTATTTCTCAGTTATTTTTTCAATCACTGTCAAAACTTGATCCATTAATTTAATTAAACCTCTGTAATTACTTCTACCTAAAGCTAATCCTTTTTATTTGTAAGGCATAAAATGTATTTGATGTAATTTTTTCATAATATAAAGTTGATTTCTTAGAGAATTTTGTATTTATTATTGTTAGATATTATATTCTTTGCAAGTAATTAACACATATATTCGGCATTGCTTAGGTGTATAGGATCATAAATAGCAAAATAGAATAAAAGTTTGTGTAACATTTTTTTTTTTTGCTAAGGATTCACCTTACATCAAAACCCAAAGGTCACTCGAGAATAAAGGTTAAAATGAGTATCAGTTAAACGGTGAGACAACAGCTTGATGATTGCTAATGATTTGTGTTAATAACTTAGTTTCAGTTTTGTTTTTACAACAACTACCAGTAAGAATGGGATTTTTTGAACTCTTGTGTAGTAATTTTGTCTTGAATGACCTCAAGGGATGAGTATTGGACTATTTTTCTTTGCCATCACCAACCAAAGGTCATACTGAATCAAATGGTGTGTAAGTGTATCTTTTATAGTTTCTGAATTTAAGCAGGATGAACACATAGATGGAAATACGACTTATATATATATATATATATATATATATATATATATATATATATATATATATATATATATAAGGAGATTAGAAAATTGATCTTTAGTTTAATTTTGGCAAACTTGTAACTCTTGCTTTCCTTATTTTGTCCTTTAGTTCTTATATTCCATGAACGATTTTTCTGACAAAAAGACAAAAAGAGCAAGGAGAATTCTTGTTTTCTGGGTTGGGATCTAGACATCTAAAACTTATCATTTGTTAGTTTTTTACCTTTACTACTTTTTAAGTCCTTATATCAAGTGAATTCATGACTTGTCCGGAGCAATTTCCATAAAAAAAATACTAGCAGGTTTACATGGCATTGCTCAGGGCCATATAAAAACTTTACCTTTCTTTCCTCTCCCATTTTTTCTTCCTTCACTTTAACCCTTTCTTTATACTCTGCTCAACTCATTCCTCTCTTTTGCTTTATAAATGTAAAGCTGTAATCTCATATTTATCATTCTTGGACAACGCTGAGTAGAAACATGCACAATGATATTCTTGATTCCGGGTAATTCCATTCTTCTCACTCGCTTTCACTATAATATGACGAGAAATTATATTGATAATGAAAATAGTCCAAAGAGATAAAATGTTATGTCATAATTTACATTTATTGATCCTGGACACCCGCAAGTAGAACAAAAGATAACATGTTCTGGCTTTGCGCAAACGTATGATCAAAGAATTGTGAAGACTGGTCAATAACATATACAATCACTGCATCAGAGTTGAGATAATTTAAAGAGAGGGAAAACGAGAGAAAAGAAGTAACCATTTAAAATTACATGTATTTTGGCCCTGAAAAATTATTTGTGGCATGATGTGTTGGTGTCTTGATCTTTCTGGGCGGAAGGCAAGATATCGAATTTCCAGCTTGACACTGGCAAGACAGGATGTATGTCGGCTAATAAGTCTCTTGAGAAACAAGCATTGATCAATCGACGACCCGTATGAGACATTTCCACTATGAGAGTCTCCAGGGAATTGAGTTGGAAGAGTTTTGGCATGAGCATCACATCTCCAGAGGTGACAAATAGGTTGAACACTATCGATTGCACCTTGTATGGAAAACAGGTAAAAACTTCTAACAGAAAATTCCGTTTGGCTGAAAATACATATGAAACAGTATAGCACCATTCATTGCCAAGATTTAAAAAGTTTCCTCCTACATATATCTATTATCAAGGAGTTACCTCATATCAAGGCCCAAGAGCCATTCAAAGATAAGGGTTACTAAATGTCAAGTAGCCAATGAGACAATATCATGATAATTGGTAATGGTGGCAATTCGGTAGAATTTTTTTTATTTAAAAAGAATGCTCAACAATAACTTGTTTACATTGAATTTGAAAACGACCCTGTGATAGTCAGCCGTGAAGCAACCCAACTGTATTGTGTTTTCTACACTGCATATAAAGTATATCTGTTTTGTCTTCTGGATGTGATTATGATGATGAAGTAATTCTTTTATTTATTTATTTTTTAGGAATTTAAATTTATGCAACAACAAATAATAATAAAGTTTTTTTCTCGCTCTGACATTGGTATTAAAAGTCTACTTTTTATATTTAAAAATGATTGAAACGAACTTTTTATATAATCACCTATGAATATGCGAGCGACTACATTATGGTTAACTAATTTGCATATTTCTTAAAAAAACGAGCGTTAATTACATATTCATTTTTTACGGTTTCTTATTAGAAAATTGGTTTCATTTCACTATTACACTGAATTCTATTTATATATAGTTTCTATATTCTGCATTATTGTGTAACATTTAAGATCAAAACTTTCTAGCGCACAGAAATATATATAAGTGACCTTGTGTGTGTGTGTGTGTGTGTGTGTGTGTGTGTGTGTGTGTGTGTGTGTGTGTGTGTGTGTGTGTGTGCAAAAAAGTCTGTACTAAACTCTTCTCTAAATATTTGATCTACAGAGTTGAAATTTGATATATAGGTATTTGCATTTGTTTTTTAACCGGGAAAAATTGCTACTAAAGGTATCAAAATTGAAAACAAAACAGTTGGCCTTGGCAGGGTAAGTTGAATAAAATATTACTGTTACTTTTGTGCATATGCAAAATTCAACATTCATAGCTAAATTTTTAACCTTTTGTATCTATCTGTCGGTAACTCAGATGATAACGATGCTGGGGTGAATAAATAATGGATAAGGTTGGAGTGCTAAACGTTTTGGTTTTGATTGTATCAAATAATACCCAAGACATATGTTTCATATAACTTTGGAAATCATTACTATACATTGGATAATAATCAATAGAGAATTGGCTTTATAATAATATCGAAGAAATGTGCATGAAATAAAATATAATAGTTATGTGTCTTTTACGATTGAGCAATGCTGGGCGGCCTACTAGTTAATAAATAAAATGTCCTTTTAAGCAAATATCAGGAAGTTTCAACAGATGTCCTGTTGGATTAAGAGACCAACAACAGATTTAAAACCTTTTCTCAAAAAAAGTGAGGCGATTGTAAAATCAGCATAAATAAAATAGAATTATATAATTGATAAAATAAATTATATGGTTGATATAATGAACTATATGGTTGATATGAATTATATGGTTGATATAATGAATTATATGGTTGATATAATGAATTATATGGTTGGTATAATGAACTATTTAGTTGATATAATGAAATATTTTGTTGATATAATTAAGTATATGGTTGATATAATGAATTATATGGTTGATATAATGAATCGTACGGTTGCTTTAATGAATCGTACACTTGATATAATGAATTATATGGTTGATATAATGAACTATTTGGTTGATATAATTGAACTATTTGGTTGATATAATTGAACTATTTGGTTGATATAATGAACTATTTGGTTGATATAATGAACTATTTGATTGATATAATGAACTATTTGGTTGATATAATGAAATATTTTGTTGATATAATGAACTATTTGGTTGATATAATGAACTATTTGGTTGATATAATGAAATATTTGGTTGATATAATGAATTATACGCTTGATATAATGAATTATACGCTTGATATAATGAATTATACGCTTGATATTATGAACTATAGGGTTGATATAATGAATTATAGGGTTGATATAATGTTTTAATTGAAATAATGGTGTGTAAATACGTCTTAGTTAAGGAAAATACTCAATATCTTATGTGGAGGTGCTTGATAGGCCTAATGGATACCTTACAGTCTATTTAGTCACGTGCACTGAGGTCAAACCCTATTCAGTTCATTTAAACTACTTGTACAAGAAGAATGGCAACCTTATCAGTAAAAAAAATAATCTGTAGTAACACTAATAATAGTTTATGATAATATGTAATTCCTAATCACTGACAATCTCTACCTTTTATAGTTATAGATACATAAAAGAAACTTTGCCTTTTCTCTAATTCCCTCGAACATTAGCCAAATCAATGAATAGTAAACCTGCAAGGGCAGTGATTCATAGACATGAAATATAAAATATCGATTCAAATGTTATACAAATATATGTGGATGTAAAACGCATCCAATAAAAAAAATAGGAATAAAACTGTGTGCGTCAGTGAAAGCTTGGAGGCAAAGGACCTGATAGAAAACATGATCTGAGATTTAGATGCTTCATATATAACACTATTAATGTGGGTTTAGTATTATTTGACTGAAATCGTTTCTGCTACACTTGGAAAAATGTAAATGTTTATGGCTATTATGGTCTTTCATACTCTGAAAATTTTATTTCATTTCAATCATTTGTGCGGTAGTAAATCCGGAAAAGTATTACCTTTATTAAAAAGTGACTTATGTTAAATGTCCTATATTGAATGAATGTTTTACAGTAGGTATTTTGTTTCAACATTAAATAACTCCCCAAAAGAGTTGATGTGAAAGGTGTTCAGTAAGTAATGCCTTTCATCTACTTCTCATAGCAGCACAGCAACGAAAATTGCCACAGTTATTAGTCTTTCTCTACGTATGTACCAAACAGTTGTCTTTCATTGTTTAAAGCAACTTTGGAGAGCGTTTTTGTAGAACACACCAGGTTGTTTCCCTAACTTTGACGTGACTTTGAAAATCAAGGTTGCATCATTTGAGGATCACTTTACTTTCAAAAACAATTTTTGCACATTGTCTTGCAGATGGGGGATAACTTTACTGATCTTGTCCCGCCTCTTGATTTTGATAGCGTTTCTTAATTTCCTCAAAAGTAAAGCATAATAGACTACTGTAATTGTGGTACTCTTTCCTAGGAAATCTGTCATCACCACCTCATCCCGGTGAGCATGACTTTGCCAGCAAAAGCATCATGCTTGTCTTTAGTGGTGGTGAGTTCATCTGTTTTCACTGCATTAATTGGGGTTTGGCTTCTGGATTATTGTGATATAGCCAGGTTCTTCATGTGTAATTAGTCTTTTAAAAAAAACTTTGACTCTTTTTCTTGGCACATCTCCAAGTTCACCTTCGAGCACCTGATGTGTTCTCACTTCTGGAAAAGTGTTATTAACTTGGGAATCCATATGGCAAACACTTTATGTATATATTAATGTAAATGTACTAATCTTTATCCCTAGACTATTTGGCAAATAATCACGCATTGATTTTCTAAAATAGTAGCCTCAACTTAGCTGACAGATGCCTCATCGATAGCAGAAGGGTTAGGAGCGATTTTTACAGATTTCCGGCCATGTCTGAATTCATGATGTCAGCGTTTTACAAAGTCATATGATGGAGCATCATTATTATACGTTTCTTTCTTTTCATCAAATGTCTTCTGTGGTGTGCGTCCTTTCAAATACAAAACCCAGGTCACTGCATGACGCTGAACTAGCTCCATTTCAAACCTGACTTAATTAGAAAAAACACAATTATTTTAGAGCTGTAATTTGCTATATAATCCATAGAGATATAGATCATTACACATGCAAAATTTCAGTTAGATCAGATAACTGGAAATAAGTCAGGGTTATTATTTGTTGAACAGACCTTGTACATTGTAAATCAGACAAACCAAACCTATTTTACTCAAACCTTTTTTAAGTTCATAATAGAAGCTTTCATTATAGATTACTATATCTCAGTAGATTATAAAGCAAGCCTGGTTAGTAGTTAAATGGTAACTATTTGCAAATATCACATGCAATACCTGATCCTAGTGAACTTGCAAGTTCAATGTCAGCTTGCAACTACAACGATTAACCCTGAAATATTCATTTTAATTTGTGCCAATCAAACTCTGCTCAGCGACGATAGGACGATTTTAGATTTGTAAAATTTACAAAGAAAATTTAATTTTAATAATAAAATGTAAATAGAAATATTCCTTGAATAATAATGAGAAAATGTAACGTTTCCATAAATAAAACAACTATAATAATAATCATAATAATAATGAAATATAATTATAAACACTTATGAATTAGTTGTCCTGTTACGAAAGCTGTTGTTTGAATGAATAGATTTGAGTGACATCCTACGAGTCAGAGTTGACTCCAGAACAGAAGTTAATGAAACCATATGTCTTACAGATAGAGATTTTGTATTTATTTTCAAGCAGAGAAGACGTGTCCAGGCGGAGGGGGAAGGGAGAACATAACAAGAAAACTACCCTCTCTCTCTCTCTCTCTCTCTCTCTCTCTCTCTCTCTCTCTGCACACAACTAACCCATCCCACTTTTTGTGTGTGACTATTATTTCTCATTTGAATAAACCTTTTTATAATCATCAGTGCCTGAATAGTTTTGTCAGCAAATGATTCATAAACTGTGTTCGCAACGAGTATATAGTTTTACACGTCCTCATTAAGCTTTTGTATTTTCCTGCTATCTCTGTAGGATAGTAATATAAGCTTAAGGTTTTGTTAATTAAATATATCTATCTTGAAATGTAAACCTGTTACGTTCTTGCACTTAATGCCGAATTAACGAATTGTAATAGTCTCCAACAGAAACATTCTTCTGCATAGTGACACTGCTCCAAGCAAACTAAAACACTCTTACTTTATAACTTGTTTCACTAATTAATTCTCTCGGTAAGGAAATCCTGATGATGCAAAATAATCATATGTAACATGCCTTACAGATATTAAAGTGCACGTACAGGGTGACCCCCCCCCCCCAAAAAAAGCTAAATGGAGGCCATCTAAAACATATGCTGTAGAATAGCGAAAAAAAGGCCAAAGACCCTAGTGCTTTGATGTGATGTTTTGAATATAATAAACTAGTTATGACCAAAGTTTCATTTCATTCGGACAAAACACTAAGAAACGGGGTCTAATTAGAGTTGGGACCCGTTTTGGGGGGGGGGCACCCTGTACACATTACGGTGTATGAAAGATAGAAAACTAGTTGACGTCATTGAATAAGTAAATACATAAATGATTTTCAATTTTACCATTTGCTTCCATATTTAATATTTGGATTTGTCACAAGGCTATTTACCAGAGAAGAGAACCTATTGAACAGATTTACTACTAAATTCTTTCAACAACTTACAAACTGTTACTCTTCACTCGGCATTGTGTAAATATTAATAAAATATATTTGATTATTAAACAAAAATACTTATATTTCATATATGTTATTGAAAGAAGGGAGATAATTGCATGAAAACTTCCGCTCTCAAATGGCTTTAATGTTGTGGAGACCAGATACTACATTTTGATCTTAGTCAAAAGGCCAAGGAGCCATGAATAAATATGTTTTTGTGATTAGGCATTCTTTAATGAATGAAAAAGGCTATAAAATATATAATGTCCTAATACATTATTAAAAATATATAATACATTATATATTATTTTTTATTTTTACTTTTCGGTATCCTTTGAGATGAGGCTTCATAATTTGTGTATTCATCTTATGCGCACTGTTCTCCTCATCTTCATAGTTGTTGCCGGTTCACCACGTTTCAACTAACTATTCCTCTGGCCTCCTTCAGGTGGGTAACTGTGACAGGATAGGAATGCTGAGTCCTATAACTGTATTCTCAGTAATTACTGCCTTCCATAGTTGTTGTTGTCTCACTACGTTTTTTGTCAACTTATCCTCTGGCCTGCTTTGCACAGGATAGGAACCACTATCTTCGGGCAATGCTCACCTGGAACCATAGAGACTCTACACCTCTATCCACTGCACTACCGGCCTCAAAAGATGAGTTGGCTGGAACATGATGAAAAAACAACTATGAAAATGAGGATAACAGTCCACAAAAATTGAAAATATATTAATGTATTATTTTTTAAATAAATAATTTTACTTTTAATTTATTCATACTCATGATATTGTAAGATCTGTGTTCGCTCTTGACATCTATAAAAAAGAAATACGTTTTAGTTTTAATTTATTCACACACATAATATTGTTAAGTCGGTCTAGGCCTGGAGGATCTAGTCTATACTATATGTTTGTTGTCTATGTCTGGAGATACATTTTTTTTTTTTTTTTACACAGTGATCACCACTTATCAAGGCCCGGAAGCCACTCAGGGATAAGGGTTATTGCAAGTACATTACGTTAGTGAGGAGATTTGCTGAAATGTTTACTTAAGGGGGCGGTTCATTAGGAATTTGTTAACATTGGACTTGAATACAACCAAGTTGTAGTCTGGAGGGAAGCAGGCAGACGGAACAGAGTTCCACAGGCGTGCAGTTCTAAGAAAGAAGCTTTGTTCATGGAATCCGCATTTTGATTTAGGCACAGATATAGAGTGGGGGAAATTTTTCACAGTGGATTCAGCTAGACGGGTGTTTTTCGTGAAAGATTGGCAAGGGGGACCAGAGATTGGAGTTCAGACGAGCATCTGCCATGGAAATAACGATAAAACAAGGATAGGCTCGCAACGTCTCTTCTGTGGGAGAGAGGTTGCAGGGTAGAGAAAAGGGCATCCCCCACTAAGCCACGAAGTCTATTTTGTACTCTGTCAAGGCAGGATAGGCTGTTTTTAGCAGCTCCTGCCCAGATATGGCAACAGTATTCCATCCTTGGACGTACTTGGCTTTTATATAGATAGAGAATTGCATCAGTAGTGAGATATCTTCTGGAGCGGTAGAAGGATCCCACCATCTTTCCAGCGACCTTGGCAACAGACTTGATGTGTAATATGGATACATGAGTCACCTATAACATTTTTATATCCTTTTATGGTAAATGCAAAAAAATTCTTTGCATCCCAAAGTTATCTCCCTTGTCAAGAGACAATTTGATTTATCTACTCAGCTTTGTATATACCTTTACATTGATGAGACGACGGCAGAGAAAAACATGGATAATCCACAATAGAAGATGCTACCCAAACCGGTTTATGACCGACTATTAATTCCTATTTCATAATAATAGTTTTTTTTTGTTAAATTGTTAATAAATCACTTAATATTGTTGATCTCCATAGAATCGTTTTCATTTATTTATTTCTTACATTTGTGTCTCTTCATCCAAAAACCACTTCACAAGAAATTGAAAGCAAAGCCTTATATACTGTAATTTTTCTACAGAAGTTTTCAGAAATACAATCCTGGTATTATTATGCCCGGGTGTTTCGAGGTGTGTGTGGTTTTGGGTAAATCAAAACAAAAGAATAATAAAAAATCGTTGCCCGGGTGTTTGTTTCCGGGGGGAGGGGGGTTAAAAAAGTTTTGGTAGGTAAGTAGGAAGGATCGAACCCGAAGCTTTGAGGTGCAGTTGGAAAATAAAGTGTGAAAAATAAAATGTGCAACGTTAACAGCTTGGCCACCAAGAAATAGTAATAGAAATGTGTTTGAATTTATTTAAGTACCAGAAAGATGATTTAGTAGCAGTTGTACGTAGTGTTTGTATCTGCAGTGCTTCTAATATAGCCTGCCTGTTTTGCACAACCATAAGTTCCACATATGTGTTTATATCAATAGGTTGAGACTGTTCCGCCTCATATGAGTCTGGGTCAAAAGTTACTTGCTGATGTGACCCATGGTCCCGATTTGCGTTTTCGTTCAAGGAAGTACCAAAAATATCTTCCTGAGACTGTTCATAATGTCCCCATTGTCGACTTCTTTTTCTGGTTGCAACTGCTGTTATATTACGACTTAGGGAAGTATTTTTTGGTGGCATATTGTAAAAAAAAATTGTATTGTGTAAAAAGTGAAAGATTGTTATATACTCAACTAATGAACTAAGGAGTAGATAGGCTCTGTCTATCGCCCGGCTTCCATACTCCTTCTTTGCCTATTAGTCAAGCGCAGAGACACTATCTCAGTGATTCGACAGAAACACCCAGCGGTAGATCTTGTTTCCTGGCTAGGGCAACGAACACCATTTTTCCCCATTCCCAGCACGCCCCACCCCTAAAACTGAACATTTGGGAGTGCTTGAGTATGAGATATGCCTGAGCAATAAGATTGGGTTGATCTTCTTCT
This sequence comes from Euprymna scolopes, assembly GCF_053919585.1. Taxonomy (NCBI): domain Eukaryota; kingdom Metazoa; phylum Mollusca; class Cephalopoda; order Sepiida; family Sepiolidae; genus Euprymna; species Euprymna scolopes. Next base: position 131,478,780 of record NC_136494.1, on the reverse strand, counting down.
AATGGGTTGAGGGTACCGGATTGACAGTTCCTGGCTGCTGTTCCCAACTGGTAGTACAGGTGCCCTAACTCTTTGGTAGTGCTTAGAGCGGCTGCTCCATCAACAGTTGAATAATATCGGGTTGTTTGTAGTGCCATGACGCGCATGGAAAGGGACCCTGCACTCATCCCTGGTGGGCTTTCCTGAGGCCACAATCCTAATTGGAGAAAGGTCAGCTGATGGTCTACTTGTGATGCATGTCTGAAGCTCTGCATAACCTCTTGTTTAGCTCCCCCTTACCTAAACCGAAACTCTTTAAAAAAAAATATGATGACAGAACAATAAAAAAATAAGCTTAAACCAGGCTTAGGGACAAACAAATTCAACTTGCCTCCTCCCTTGAGGCTCACATTCACAAATATCCGTGGACTTAGAACTAACTTAGCTGATGTTGAAGCATTTCTCTTAACAAATACCCCAGATATCTTAGCACTAAGTGAGACTAACCTACACTCCTCCATCCCCTCTAATCACTTTAACATGCCTGGATATCTCCTACTCTGCCGTAAGGACTCTGACAGACACATGCACGGACTTGGAGTTTACATTCGTAATACCCTCCCCCTGACTAGAGAAACAAACCTAGAAACAGATGATCAAGCCTTTATGTGCTTTAGACTAAACATGCAACACAATATTAGCTACTATTATTTTCTCTACCGCTCTCCCTCAACTCAGGACTGCACCATAATAAACAAAGTCTCTGACAGCATAGACACGGCACTGTCCCTCGACACCAGCGCACAAATACATGTATTTGGTGACTTTAATGTCCACCACAAAAACTGGCTTGGATTCTCTACTTACACAGATGCAGCAGGCAGCACGACTCATAGCTTCACTATATCTCACTCCCTATCACAAATTGTTACTTTTCCAACCCGTTTCCCTGACCAGGAAGAACAACACGCATCACTTCTAGATTTGTTTTTGACCACAGTTCCCGATGACTGCATAACGAAAGCTCACAGCCCACTCGGGAACGCTGATCATGCAGTGATAATGGTTGAAATCGCCCTAAACTCTAGAGCCAAAACTAAAGAGCCAGTGCTCAAAACAACGAGATATTATAAAAAGGCTGACTGGGAAGCCATCAGAGAACTAATCAGAGATGCCCCATGGAGAAATATTTTTTCTCTCCCTGCTGAACAGTGTGCAAACGAGATCACTGACTGGTTCAAAACTGCAATCGAAGCGCATGTTCCCATGCAGAAATTTTATAGTAAGCCCCACTCTCCCCAATGGTTTACGTTGACTTGCGCAACTGCCATTGCTCAAAAGCAGCATGCATACTGTAGGTTTAATCGACATCAGTCCAGTTCAAACAGACTGAAGTATATAGAAGCTAGAAATAACGTTAAGAAAGAAATAGCGACAGCTAAGAGAGAATTTACAGAAACCACTAAAAAGCGCATCGAAGCACAAAAACTAGGAACTCGAGACTTCTGGAAAATCTACAACAGTGTAGTAAATAATGGGCAATCAACAATTCCCCCACTAACCAACAATCACGAGGTTGTCTCCTCAGCAACCGACAAGGCTAACATGCTTGTCAGTCGGTTTGCCTCAAACTCCACCCTGGACCCTTCCAACCACCCCCTACCTGACTTTCCTATGCAGACAGACGCCACGCTAGACGATCTGAAAGCCACCCCTGCTCAGGTGCATGCTATCATAAAAAACCTTGACACTTCAAAAGCATGTGGACTCGATCTTATCCCAGCTGTACTATTAAAAAAGTGCTCAGCGAAAGTAGCTTCAGTTCTCTCCAAACTCTACAACAAATGCCTTAATGAAGCTTGCTTTCCGGGCTATTGGAAGACTGCTTCTGTTGTACCAGTATTCAAGAATTCTGGCGAAAGGACTAACCCATCAAATTATCGCCCCATTAGCCTCCTCCCACTTTTTGCCAAAATATTTGAGACCTTAATTAACCATGCTCTAGTCCATCACCTTACAGATGCTAAACTTCTGACTGACAAACAATATGGATTTAGACAAGCCCGTTCCACAGCAGACATCCTAACTGTGATCTCTGAACGTATATACCATTCACTGGAGAAAGCGGGGGAGGGCAGAGCGGTAGCTCTAGATATATCTAAGGCTTTTGACAGGGTATGGCATGAGGGTCTCCACAGGAAAATCAGATCATACGGTATCACTGGTAGAATACTTAACATAATTAAATCCTTCTTAGATAAGAGAAAAATCCAGGTTGTCCTCGACGGTCGTACATCTAAACAATATGATATAAATGCGGGGGTGCCCCAGGGTTCTATCCTTGGACCTCTATTGTTCCTGATATTCATAAATGACCTCCCCGACAAAATTGCCTCTGAGATGGGTATATATGCTGATGACACTACACTCTATGGCAGGCACGACAGGAAGACGAATGAACACATTTCTAAAGAAATGGCAGAAACACTAGAGGAAGACCTCCAATCTGTGGTGGAATGGGGACAAAAGTGGTTGGTTGCGTTCAATGCTGCCAAGACTAAACTAGTTTCATTCAATAATTACAAGAAACCCTCTCTACCACATATAGCAATGGCCAACGACTCTTTATCTGAGAGTACATCTTTCAAACTCCTTGGCCTAAAGTTCACAGGAAACATGAGTTGGAACATTTACATTGAGGGCATTGCCAGGACCGCTGCAAGAAAGGTGGGCTCTCTCTACCGTGCTAGAAACTACTAACACCCGAAAGTATACTGTACCTCTATAAGGCCACCATTCGCCCATGTATGGAGTATTGCTGTCATATTTGGGCTGGTGCATCTGCTACTAGTCTCTCGCTCCTTGACAAGGTTCAAAAAAGAGTCGCAAACCTGATAGGCCCTGAACTGGCATCTAAGCTTCAGCCTCTGTCCCATCGACGAAATGTTGCATTCCTCCACCTTTTCTACAAATATTTTAGTGGTGAATGCTCTAACGAACTGCAATCCCTTGTGCCCCCACGACGTGAGGACCCTCAACAAACCTGACAGGCTGCTAAATCCCACCCCCACACTGTAGAGATCCCTAGATGTAAAAGATCTTTTTACTCCAATAGTTTCTTCCCCAGAACCGCTAGACTCTGGAATTCCATTCCAGGTCCTTGCTTCCCCAACAGTACTGACGTGCAGAAGTTCAAGTGCAACGTGAACCGACATCTTGCTGCCCAAATCCCTACATAGTACCCCAGTAGTTGTTGCCCCTGATAGTAGCCCCCTACACCAAAATGGCAATTTGCCTTGCTTGGGGTGAAAATGTAATAAAAACAAAAAAAAACAAAAAAAACTAATGAACAAATTGTTGTTTGACTTCTAATATTTGATCGCCTTTTAAACTGAGGAGGAAAAATGACACAATTCAGTTTGTTTTTAATGCCCCCCCTCCTGCTACCGAACAAAGAAATAATTTCAACATTTCAAATACTGAATGAAATGTATGAGTTTACTACTATGAAGCGATTTAGCTAATATACGACGGGAGTAAAGTTTAAGGAAATGTAAACAGTGGACGTTATTTAGGAAACGAAATAAACCAGAAATGATTTTTATTTATTTATTTTTTTGTGCAAAAAATGGAAATAATCACAGCTCTATTAGTGGCCAATTTTGGGTGGGAAAAATGACATTATTGTTGAGGTTTCCACTAACCCGCTCCTGGCAAAGAAATGAAACTCTAAATTACGCCACGGAGCACTGCAACTGTGTTTAGTGATTGTAAGTAGGTTAACATGAATGAAGTGAACGGTTGTATAATGCAATATGATATGAAAGTTCATTTACCTGAATATCGGCTGCTAAGTGTTATTCGATGAGGGTATGCTAAATGAAAAGCAAACGTGGTATAAGGAAGACTCGGAAATCAATTCAGTTTGTAGTAAAACATGGAATGAAAGGTTCGAATCGGTTAAGTCCATGGTGCGTTTCACCCAGTAGAAAGCATAGAATGGAAAGAAACGTTAAAATTCCATTCCAGGTTTTTTAAGCAACGACAAAACAAAATAAAGCGAAAAAAAAGAAAATGGCGTGAGTAACCCTTCAATCCGGTTAAGTGCATGGTGCATTTCACGTTAAAATTCCATTCCAGTTTTTTCAAGCAACTACAAAACGAAATAAAGCAAAAAAAAAAAATGGCATAAATAACCCTTCGATTCGATTAAGTCCATGGTGTGTTTCACCCAGTAGAAAGCGTAGAATGGAAAGGCACGGTGAAATTCCAATCCAGTTTTTTTAAGCAACTACGAAGTAAAGAAAACCCAAACCGGTGTTCCTTCGTAACTGTCCTTTGTGCACGATCCCGGAAACAGTGTAAGTGGTGGTGAGGGAAGGAGGAATTAATCAGAGAGAAAAAATTTTACTACCTCAATTGATTTTAACCGATTTTGGCAGTGAACGCTCACCAGAAAAAATATAGGAATCTACGATTATCAAGGAAGTGGAGAGGTAATATGCCTATAACACACCTCAGATATTGTGCTGCAGTTTGTGCATATTACATTCGCATGAAATGTCTTGATTTTTAATCCTATTAAGGTTAAAATCATAGGGGGAAAATGAGTTCATTTTATATATATAGGGATTAGGAATTTTTCAATAGTTTCCTGTATGCAACATGTATTCAAAAATAGCAAAATATATGTTTTATTTTGATTCATGTAATTTAAAATTGAAAATTATAAACATTAAAAAGTAACCATAACACTAGTAGTATAGGGTTATAGGCTGGGGTAAAAAATACACAGGAGTCTTCACACAGTATCTGGCCATGCTACCTAGTGTAACTGCTTGTATGGTAAAATAATAAACTTCCTTCAGTCATTATAAAGTTTTTGTATCATTTGAATTCTTCAGACTATTGTTTTCATGTTCAGTGTAATTTTTATAATGTTTCGATAGATGTAACCTTTGACCGTCTTCAGGTTTATATTGCCAAATTCGGGAGTCTTTCTGTCGAACTCAAGAATCTGCTTTGAATTTCCGATGGAACCCTTAATTCATGGGCTTAACATGCTCTAGTTCCATCAGTTATGGTTGAATAGAAGTTCTGAGTAATCCGCAATTTGTATTTTCATTCGCTCACACTGAGGATTGAACCTTCAACCTTCAGAAGAAGGTCACTTTTACAACTGAATCTTTCCAAGTACTCTAGCCACTGTGCCAGAGGTCTTTGCAGACTCAAGATGAGAACAAGAGTCAAAAACATCTAAGTAATGCGAATAACTAATCCTCATCTCAAAAATTCAAAAACGTAATTTATAAGTTTTGTCTATAAATTTGTTTTCCACGATTAATAGAATAAAATTCAATGATAACTCAATTTGATTCATGGGATTATCAAGACATTAAAAGTTCTTGCACCATTTAGTTTAGGGACAACATTTATTCATTACAAAGAGGTTATTTACCATTGAAAAATTTGCTTGAAAACAAAGTTTTTAATAAATCTATATGTGTGCACATCTATTCATGTGCATATGTATCGTTGAATGTTTTATTCATTTGTTTTTCTTCCTTTATATCGTTGTATATTTTATTAATCCTTTTTTCTTTCTTGTAAACCTTTAATCAACTTCTTTACATCAGTGTCACTTATGTCTGCGAGATGAAATGTATCTCATCCCTTTTCTTTGATTGCTCTCTTTCTCTTTTTGTTTACTTAACGACCCACGAACAAACAAATGACCATGATGGAAGACATTGTTCTTGGTGAGATGTAAATCTTTTCAAAGCCGATGGAATTAAGGAAAACAAAAAAAGAAATTCTTTGAAATATGTGCTTTGCTTTATTTTGTATGTTTCCCATTCTCAGTATTCCTATGAAAGGCAACCGATGTGATTACATGTTACCAGTATTTCGTCTCTCTCACAACAGATGCTGTGTATTACCAACACGACAAGAGGAAAAGTCTGTGTTCAATGGACTCCAGGTAGGAAGTTTATTATTTAACACTTTTTTTTAGAATTTCTTTATATATGTTTGTTCTCCAAGAGCCAGTAATAATCAGAACAAATGCAGTGGTATGATTAACAAAAGTATGTTACACAAAGAATGATTCCGATTCTTTTGCCCTGTCATCAACGACTGTCATGATGCTTAATCGTAACTGTATTTATTGTGTGCCTATTTATTCCCAGTATAGGACAACTTACACTATAACACATCAGGAAAAATACTCTCTCTCTCTATCTCTTTGGATTGCAAAACGACCATTGTTTTATTTTTGACTAGCGGAGGGGGGGGGGGCAGCGTGGCCCGGGTGTTTGTATGTGTTGGGGGGGGGGGTGATCAAAACAACCCTGTTTTTTAAAAAAAAAAAAACGTTGGCCGGGTGTTTGGAGGTGTAAAAGAAAAAAAAAAGTTTTAGTAGGAAAGTAGGCTTGAACCCTGAACCTTTGATGTGGAGGTGGAAACGAAATGGAAAAAAAAAACCCTAGGATCTAACCATCTCGGCCACGAGAGAAGAGGAATGAAAAGCATCTTAATTTAACATTTATAAAATGAAATTGACAAGTGCGAGAAACTTAAGTCATGTGATGTTTCACCTTGAAACATGACGTGGCTGCAAGCCAGTTTTTGCTTGTTTTATACTGAAAAGCGAAAGAAATATCTGGAAAAAATAGCACGTGAAAGTCAGGCAAATTAAATACACATGCGACTCCCATTCTTAAGTCGTAGATATTACAATTTAGATGTGATATAAAAAGTTTTAAGAAGAAGCGAGCCGAGCAAGAAGGCCCGATGAAAAAAAGCCTTTTGTAGACGTGCACAAAAAGTGAACATACATACATACATGCATACATACATACATACATACACACATTTTCGCTTTTATATATATATATATAGATAATTTAATGCTAAGTCTTTTTTCTACAAGATTAAAAAAAAGAATCAGATTTGGATCATGTGATTAAAACAATCAAATGTTAAATTCAACACACTGCTGCCAAAACCCGACACTCTGCTGTCAAAACTCAACTCAAAATTTCGACGCTCCACTGTCAAACCTCAGCCTCAAATCTTTCCTGTCAAACCTCAACTCTAGAACATGAAGCACTGCTGACAACACTTGCTATTCTGACATCCAAATCCAAAATTAAACCCGTTTCTGAAAAATCAGGCTTTTTATATCCAACCGAAGGCATCTCATTTGCATGTTGGGTGACACTATTGCAAGCATATAAAGAGAAAAGGCGGTATTTTTTCTTTTTTCTTTAATCTCTACATGAAACTCTACAGACTTCACACAAAAAGGTTTATACTAATTTTTTAATACTTAGTTACAAAAGATGAACTTATTTTCCTTTTTGTAGCACAGATCATTGAATAATATAATTTCTACTCTTTATTATTTATACTTAAAATTATATAAAATACATTAGGAGTTTCACTCAGCCGGAAGAAAAACGAACTTTTGTTTTCTGAGTAATCTTTGTAGTGTTAATTTTAAAAGAAAGTAATTTTCTTTGACTGAGTTAATATATTAACACGATTTTCTGAATGCAACAACATTTTTAATGAATAAAACTTCTGTTTTCTTCTGCAATTAATAACTGCAGTTTTTTTTAGTCCCGTTTTGCTTTCTTCGAAATAATGCAATTTTTTTATCAGTCATCAATTAATTTTCTTCGTTTACACACGCATATATATATATATATATATATATATATATATATATATATATATATATATATATATATATATATATGCTTGTGTGATTTAATAATTTACAAAAAGATGATGTAGCTTTATTCATAACATTGCACATAAGTTTTAGAAAAACGTTGTTGAAAATATCAAATATACTGAAATAATTTAATGTAGGAAAAATCTAGCTCTCAAAAACATTGTGTGTATGAATAAAATTGCCTCCATCTTGAAGAATTTCTCTTCATCTAACAGAGAACACAAGAGATACTACACTTTTATTCTAGCTCTAATTTTATGATTCAGTGTCTATTCAAATTCTGAGCTTCTATTTGTTTTAAATCTACACAAATTTTCAAATCAAAATATTCACACAGAAATGGTCATATTCTGACAATATAAGATTATTTTAGCATATTTTAGTACATTGTTTATAAAGTCATTATAAATGCTTGTTTTTTTTTTAGTCAGCATTTTTGTAAACTATCAGATAAAATATTAACTTATTTTTATTTTTATGTATTAATATTATGTAGTATAAGCCTCCAATGAAATATATTTTTGTTAAAGGTTGTATTGAGATAATAATTAAAACGTTATATCCACAAAAAGGTATAATAAATAACATAATCATAATCGCTCTAACCCCCATCATGCTCCAATTGAAATGAATGGTTCGCGTCTTGGCGAAGCTCCATGTCGTGACAAGCTTCTGGGGCTGACCTTCACTTCTGATCTGAAATAGAAACATATACATAAAATATGTTGGCAAGATCGCTGGAAAAATAGTTGGATCACTCTACCGTTCCAGAAGGTATCTCACTGCAGATGCAATATTCTATCTGTATAAGAGTCAAGTACGCCCACAAATGGAGTACTGATGCCACATCTGGTTAGGAGCTGCTCGGCACACCCTATCCAGGTTTGATAGAGTTCAAAACTGGCTTCAAAATCTAGTAGGTGATGCCCTTATCTTTTTCTTGCAATCTCCTTGTGAGCCTGTCTCCACTCTATTGCTAGTGTCCTGGCAAGTACTCGACTGAACTCCAATCTATGGCCCCTACTTGCGAAACTTTCGAAAAAAAAAAAACACTCGACTAGCTACAACGACTATAAGCGATTTTCCCCACTTTGTATTAAATATAGATACCATGAACAAAGCTTCTTTCCCAGAACTTCCCGTCTGTGAAACACTGTTCTACTGACCTGTTTTCTAATTGAATTCAACATGGTTTCAAATCCAATGTAAACAAGTTATTGCTGAACCGTCTGCATAAATAATCCATTTCTATCAAATTTACATCATTAACGATTACTAAACTACCACCTTACATTCATTAATGCTTATCCTTGAGTGGTCTTTAGGCCTTCATAAATGGTGACTCCCAAGTAAAAAAATAAACAAAACAAAAAAAACATCACGATTCATTTCCCATGTAAAATATCTACATTGTAATATATATTTGCTTCATTGATTTTTAAGATGCTGTGTTTACCGTATAGTATGTATGATATCAGTCAGTGAAATCCTGAAAGTTTAATTCAGCAAAATTATATATTTTTTATGTGTGTAAAATAGGTGAATAAAAGCATTTGATAAATCTTGTTTAAATAAAACATTTCTAAGTTTGGTAAAACAACCGAAAGAAAAATGATTTTTACGTGTTTGAACACGTGCCTCAGTTAATTTCTCTCATCCAAAATAGTTGTAATAATTTTAGAAGGAAACATGGCTGAACATCATTTTGTGTGAAAGCTATTGCCTGAATTCACCAAATTATCATGCAAAAACCTGAATCATACTTTGTTTTTAACCCTGATAATTTAAACATAAGATGCAAGAGAAATTATCTCTAATGATTATAGTTTCTATATGTGAGTACGTATAATGGTTTCGCTTTTGTGTTGGTAGCTTGATTCTGCTAATTAAAAAGTAACGTTTCAAATATATGAAGATTAAAATATGAGAATTATACTTCTTGTCATGATTGCTTTAAATGATTGTAATGTTATTGATATCTTTCTTATTATAAATTTTCCTGTGTGTGTGTGATGCGGTTTATCTCAGCCTACCGACAAGACAACCCACCGAGGCAAGTAAGGTATCGGAATGAAGCTTATGACCCAGCGGATGTTTTAGTGATATTTATATCCATGTTTGGTGTATGGAAATGCAAAAAAAAAAAGAAAAAGAAAATGAAAAAAAAATAACGATTTAGTAAACAACGTTTTATTTACTGAATATTTTTCCGGCACAAGTAAAACAGTTGATGTATTTGTGTGCGTTTAACCGATAAGCTCCTAAACTACTGGTCACATAACACTGAAATTAACAGGAAATACTAATCATACACCCATGATAGTTTATAATGAGTAAAATCTTTCGTTTGATGAATAACGCGTATAGAAATATGTCGGCAAGTTGAAATGCAAAATGTTCATTTCAACTTGACGACATATTTTTATTAGTTTTATTACGCATGCGCAAATTTAATCATAGCTGAAATTGGTTTAGTTTTATACTTTTCTTCTCTATCTGTCCGGTTAACTCAAATGATAGGGAAAATGGCTGGGGCACTAAATGTTTTTTTTTTGTTTTTTTATTACATTTTCACCCCAAACAAGGCACATTGCCACTTTGGTGTAGGAGGCTACTATCAGGGGAAACAACTACTGGAGTACTGTGTAGGGATTTGAGCAGCAAGATGTCAGTTCACGTTGCACTTGAACTTCTGCACATCAGTACAGTTGGGGAAGCAGGGACCTGGAATGGAATTCCAAAGTCTAGCGGTTCTGGGAAGAAACTACTGGAGTAGAAAGATCTTTTACATCTAGGGATCTCTGCAGTGTATGGTTGGGATTTAGCAGCCTGTCGGGTTTGTCGAGGATGTTCATGTCGTGGGGGCACAAATGCTTGCAGTTCGTCAGAGCATTCACCATTAAAATACTTGTAGAACAGGCAGAAAGATGCAGCGTTTCATCGATGGGACAGAGGCTGAAGCTTAGATGCCAGTTCAGGGCCTATCAGATTTGCGACTCTCTTTTGAACCTTGTCAAGGAGCGAGAGACTAGTAGCAGATGCACCAGCCCAAATATGACAGCAATACTCCATACATGGGCGAATGGTGGCCTGCCTTATAGAGGTACAAGATACTTTCAGGTGTTAGTAGTTTTCTAGCACGGTAGAGAGAGCCCACCTTCCTTGCAGCGGCCCTGGCGATGCCTTCAATGTAAATGTTCCAACTCATGTTTCCTGTTAACCTTAGGTCAAGCAGTTTGAAAGATGTACTCTCAGACAGGGAGTCACTGGCCATTGCTATAGGTGGTAGTTGATAGCACTTAAGTCATTTTTATTTTAAGTTTGGAAATCAGTACTATATATTAGATACAATATACTGTTCAATAGAGAATTGGCTCTGTAATAATAAATACAAAATGTGCATTAATTAGAATATATTTATACATATTTTACGATTGGCAAGGCTGGGTACCCCCCCCTACTAGTCAATTAATATTGGCTTTTGTAAATGAAAATTTACTCTTAATTGGTTACAAATATATATATATATATATATATATATATATATATATCGTTGTTATTGCACAAGCCTGATTGCATACCACTTTGAAATGGTAGAAACTGACCATTGTAAACATGCAATTGAATACCATGTAGCTGGTGTTCACTGTGCTGAACAGGTCAGCAATAAGCACAGCAGGCAGTGGTCGATTCAGCTCATAAGCCCAAGAATTGATGGGTTGGCCACCTTGCTCAAAGGTACAATAACTGATGGATTCAGACAATGATCAAGTCGCTGCTGACCAATATTCAAGTGTCTGTTCAGTTGATTGGCAAACAAACCAAATCTGAGATGGAATCGTAATGGCTGGCTCAATAAAGACAATTCTCAGCCTTTCATTGTGATCGGTGCTGATCAGACACTGGCTAGTGATGATAGATTAAATAAATAATTAAAAAATCACAAACTTATTTGAGATACTATTTTCTATATCTAATGGAAATTCCCAGTAATGTACAGATGTAAATCTGGCTAAATACTGAAAATGTGCAGAAGGGTTCCAAGAGTCACTTATGTTACCCAATTCTTGTAAACTTCTAATAAGTTTATGTCATACACAAATGTCTAAATACATCGTTTGTGTACTACCTTGCTTTTGAGGCAGATGTTTAATTTAGGATAGAGTATGAGGTGCCTTTAATAAGTTTCCAGACTTTGTTGAATGGGCACTTTTATTGATAGTTCATACATGAAACTTTATCCTCTTCAAAGTAATCTTCTCCGGTTTCAGTGCACTTGTTTTACCATTCAAACAATTTCTGGAAGGTCCCATGGAAGTCCTCTTGTGTGAGTGTGTCAATGATGCCACAATTGTCTCATAGCAACAACAGCCTCTAAAGTTTTCTTTGATCTTAGGGAATAGGCAAAAATCACAGTGAGCAAAATCTGGACTATAGGGCAGGTGAGGAACTGTCTTAATGTCCATCTTGGTCAAATAGTCTGTGACAAGGTTGGAGTTGTGGACTGGTACGTTCATGCAAATCTTCTGCATCTTCAGTTCCTCATGAATAATTGTGTATACAGTTCCCATACTGACATCAAACTGCGCACTATTTGTCTCTATAAACACACGACGATCCTTATTCATGAAATTCTTTATTTGGCCAATCAACTCTGGTATTTTGACTTTATTCCTTACACACATCTCATCATGCCTCACAGAGTCTCTCCCTTTTAATAGTTAATGCCATTCAAAACTGATGTTCGATTCATGCAAGATGGTCCAAAAGCAGTTTGAAGCATTCCATATGTTTCTTTGGCATCTTTCCTAGTTTAAAACAGATTTTTATTGCATATCGTTTTTCTAAAGTGTTCTTACATCCAAATTTCATTTTTTTTTTTAAATAATTAGGCTTTAGTTGGGTGTATTCCAATTCGTGCTGTAGCTGTTCATTTGAGTCTGAAATCATAAAAATTGGCCAGTCATCTCATAAGATGTATAGCAATAACATAATTTTCAAGAGTCTACAACAATTGTAAAAGCCTGTACAAAAGAAAAGTCTGGAAACTTATTGAAACACCTTTTAAGGTTACTTTGCTGATAGAAATTGAACAACATGAAACAAGCACATCACTGACTTACCTCGAACTAAATTTAAGATTTATTTTTCAATCTTCATAGATCTACTTAATGAGAGTATAGTATTGCGTTTGAATGTTTAACAATATTATTATTCATATTATGTGCTGTTGAACGATAGTTCGATCCATTGTTTGAAAGCAAAAGCATCATTTGTCAAATGGTAAAACTTTTATTGGTGAATACATTAAGTTGTCAATGGCACAATCCTGTTATTTATATAAAGACATTACTTGTAAAATAATAAACCATTGATCAATTATTTTCTCCTATCATTACATTGTTTGCAAAGGATTTGTAGTGTTTGCACACTGTCTCCCATTTGTGACTGTAATTTTCAGATGTCAATGATATGATTATTTTTTTGTTTTTAGTTTACTTTTTAACTCTTCTTTACTTCAAAAAAAGCATATTGGCACTTGGACATAAGGGCTACTGATTGGGACCATATTTATAGGGACACTCTGTAGGGAGTTGAGAAGCGAGATGTCTGTTCACATTACACTGAAATTTCTGTATGTTAGTACAATCAAGGAAGGAGAAGACTGAAAGGGAATTTCAATGTTTAGCAGTTCAAGGGAAGAAACTATTCAAGTAGAAGACTTTCTGACATATATGGAGCAATACAGTGAAGGAATTGGATTTTGTGTTTGTCAAGAGTGTGCTATGAGTTCGTCAGAGCACATTCCATGAAAGTACTTGTTAAACAGGCACAGGGATGCAACATTGTGGTGATGGGACAGTGGTCGGAGCTTGGCCAATAGTATGGGGCTTATTATATTGGAGACTCTTTTTTAAAACTTTGTGAGAGACTAGTGGTAAATGCACCAACTCAGATGTGACAACAATACTCGATGCATGAGCAAATGGTGTCTTTGTAAAAATATGGGATACTCACATGTGTGAATAATTTTCCAACATAGTAGAGGGAACCCAACTTCTTTGCAGCAGCCTTGGCAATGCTCTTAATGTATTTGTTCCAATTTATGTTGCCTGTGAATATAAAGCTGAGGAGTTTGAAGGATGATCTCCCAGGTAGGTTGTTATTTGTTATGGCAATCGATTGTTCAGATGGTTTTTTTTGTAATTGTTAAAGGAAAGAAGCTTAGTTTTAATAGCATTAAATCTTACCATCCATTTCCAACCCCATTCCACTATAGACTGAAAGTCGTTTTGAGATGGCAATCATATGGCCTTGTTGCTTCTAATGTCTGCTCTTGTTTTTTGCTTAAAATGAAGCGGATTTATAAATTTGTCAAGAGAATGTACTCATCGTTATTTTTATTGTATTGTTGCAATATTTCGGCTACCATACTTTCCAATTTTTAGCAATGTTTCTAAGCTTGCTGAAATATGCGAATTATAGTTAATCCAATTGTAAAATATGTTTATTATTTGGATCATTCGATCCACTACATTTATTTAGGCTGTTATTTTCATTACATTTCGACTGATGAAACCTTTGACCTTCTTTTTGAACTTAAGATCTTATACAGAATTTCGAATTGAACTTTTTAAGATGAGGGTAGATTGTTTGTCTTTCATAGACATAATTCGAATAGAAGATTAGCAAGGTTGAAAGGATGCACATGAAGAAAATAAGAGGCTACATCAGCCGAAACGTTATTAGAATGATATTAAAAAATGTGAATAGTAGTCAGAATAATCCAAATTACCAATATCTAAAAAATCCCGAACCATGTATATCCAGATTTATGTGAACCAATTGTTAATGACATTTGAAATATTGATAGAAAATCGAAATAAAACCAATGATGATAACATTATTCTTTCTTTATCTAAAAAATGAGAATTTCACTTGAATATAAATTCTTATTTGATGAAGAAATCAAGAATAAAATGATGCATATCGATTCTATTAATCAACTTAAACATGACAAATTGTTTATACAAAAATGCAACTTGTATATTGAGCTTATTACAGAACCAACTGGGCACCCGGCGTTGCCCAGTCGTACAATACACTTGAACATGATATTTTAATTTATGCAGATTGCATATGCATTATTATACAATAAATCCTCTGTTGAATATTATTTATTACGAGGAATAATATGCTTAGTGGACTAATTTGCAAAAAAAAAAAAAAAAAATTTTAAATAAAAATAATGATAATGTCGTTTATCAAATTCCATCTGTGTTTGTTTACAATATTACGTCAGCTGATATTTGGGTTAGACGCTAAATGCCCTTGAAAAGTCTCTTCTGATTAATGTTTAGTTTTAAAATATGCAAATAAAGAAAGGATTTGCAGCAATTTTAAATGGTACCTCTTCTTTTATCATAAATTGAATGCATTAATAAGAAAAATTAAAATAGTGAGGTATACCCAGGCTTCAACAGGGGATAATTCGATCTGTAGTCAAATGCTCTACCACTGAGTTATATGTCCAGATGACAATAATTCTGGGGGGGTTTTTAAGAAGAAATGATTTGCTCAGATTTTATTATCTCCTGTGGCCAGTGTAACGTACAATATTTCCCGATAAAAATTCTTTCATATCTGTAAGAAAAAAAGACTACTTTTTAAGATCTGCTTTTTTTTTTCTTTTTTTTTTTTTTTTTCGATTTACGATACTTATTGGATGAATTTCTGTACAAAACATATCTAAGAACACTGCCAGACATATAAATTAGCTTTGTTGGAAATTTGCAAAAGATAGGCTCGGTCGTTTTGGAACCTATGAAGAAGGAATTTACACACACACACACACACACACACACACAAAGTGACTAGAGATAGAGATGAATAATTATGTAATAGGACAGAGTAATTTTCTAACTCAAATTAATGTTAAATTCATTGCATGTAGTTTTGTATTATTACACGAAGTTGTTATATAAAGAGAAGGTAATAGAGGTATGTTATCTTCAAGATAAAATGACTCTAGAATCTAGCAAACTTTACTGGGAGTAAAACTATAATTATCTTATGACAACAAGGACTTACCTATGGAACAGTGGTAGCATTTTATTTCCTTTTAAGTCTTATACAGATCAATGTAGATTCATAAATACACACCCAGGACAGTTGGGTAATCCTAATGTGTGGCAAATATCTCCAGGTTTTCTCGGTTTCGCAATTTAGTGTTATCTATTTATTTCTATCAAGGAATCATTTACTGGACAGACTTTCATTTTGAATTGGAAGGGTTTATTTGGAGGTGGTCGATCAATTTAATTGATCATTTTAATAATTATTATTTGGCAAGTTATGAAAATATCATTTGAGGTGAACTTTGTAATATATTTTCTTTGTTTTGAAATATATATGCTGTTACATATCTGTTTTCAATAATTTGATTTAACGACACAAAAGAAGATCGATTTTATCAATATAAACTTGATTTTGAATTTAGTTTTATAAGATAGCTACTAGTTTTATTAGAGTTCAAATTAGAACAGTCTTTACGATTTGCAACAATTTCGTATTCCAAAAGAATACATGAAAAGTTTCTTCTTTATATATCTTTTTTTATGCTCCAAACATTTTGATCTGTTATTTAGTCAGAAAGCAGTTTAATTAAAATGAGAAAAAAACCTATGACAGAAGATAAGATTTGTCTGGCTCAAAGAAAGTTATGTTTAAAAATGCTTTTTTTTCTATTTCTTTTGTAGTCTAATCAGTAACGGAAAACAATTGATATGTTCTGAATGCTGACATTTAATGAAAAATAAAGTTGTTAAACGTGTTTCTTTTATTATAAACAAAATAGAAATTAAACAGGCAAAAAATGATTTCAAAACATTCATTGAAGAAAGATCATAAGACGACAGATCACAGCATAATAGTAAGAAAAAAAGACAACTTTTTTCTTTTTAATTCATGAAATGCTGTCAGATTTAATGTCTTTCAGATTTGTAATTACAAGATTTAGTCAAAGTTGAGGAGGAATTGAAAACAAACTCTCTTGGAGGAAGTTGTGTTTTTAATTTTTTTGTTTATTTTACATTTTAGCCATTTCCCAACATAATCTTTTTGATCTGTTGTACTGTTGTCATGCGGAAACACACTCCATTGACCTTTCGGGTTCAATCACCAGTTCGAAGTAAGATGACATAAAAGAAAATAATGGCTTTTTGTTACTAGTGAATAAAGTCTTCTTCTGCACCAAATAAAAGAGATTTTTTGTTCTATATTTTTATGAGGAGCCTGTTGGCTTTATTGATATGGAAGGCAATGCCAGCATCAGCTTTTATGAGAGGCTGAACCACAAAAGGAATTGGAAGATCTCGTATATATTTACAGATATTTAAAAAAAATATAGGATATAATGAATCTACTTTTCTCTATTGCTGGAAGTTGAGAGAGGATAATCAATTCCTGTGCAAGAAGGATAAAACAATAGAGAAGAAAATCAGAATGTGGAGAATGTGTATTAGGTTGTCAAAAAGTGTTATTACTTTGGTGATACCATTGGAGCAAAAAGTGGAGCAGGTGCTAGAGTAATTACAAGAGTTGGGAGCGGATGGAGTAAGTTTAAGGAACACCAGTCATTACTAACCAGCAGAGTGATACTATTGTTAGCCAAGGGAAGAGTCTATCATGCATTTGTAGACAATTAGATTATATAGAAATGAAACTTGGCCAGTGAGGTTTGAAAACATGCATTGGCATTGCATGAAGAAAAATAATGATATTATGCACATGGGGTTAAAAGGGGCAGCTTCTGTGGTAGAAAGAAAAGTTTATGCCGTGAATTTCCTCCCAGATTACTCAAATTATGTAACAGTAATTGGTAGGCAGGATTCAAATTAAATATGGAAGAAAATAGAATTTTAAGCAAGAAAGCAGCAGATATATTTTGCTAATGATTACTCTTTAACATTTGAGGCCATACACATCAAAACATACATTTTATATTTGTGTTGTGGTGCCCACCTTACGGTAACAATTCATTTTTCTGTTTACTTAAAAGATCGGGAGAACATGCCGCTTGATGTTATATACACTTAGCAATCAGACTGACGTGTAACCACTCTCTTATATCTGTTGTATTTGCCTTTCTTTTCAATATATTTTGTTTCCATTAAATATCGAGTTGTCTTTGTTTCTGACTCTTACCAGTCCACAACAGTTTGTTAGAAATTAATGATGAACTTGCTCACTTTGTAAATCATGATATACCTACTATGGTGACAAAGTTTGCAGTAGTATTACTTGAATAGAATAGTTGCATTCTAAACTGAAATTAACACTGAGGTCATTTTTATTTTTCGTTCCAATCCAGTGTGTTCTATTTTTGGGAGCTGATTTCCCCACATTAAAAATGTATTTATTAAGAATAATATTTTAGAACCTATTTAATTATAGGACGTGTTCTGAGAAGGAAAAGTGAAGAGGAATGTTGTCAAGACAACAATCATAGTGTTTTATTCTGTTACCACATTTCATCTATTTTGTCATAGGTCAGTGAAGCACAAATCTGTTTAGACTGAGACCGTTTTATTTTGTTCTAATCCAGTGTGTTTTGTTTTAGAGAGTTGGATGTTCTCCCCATTAAAAATAGACCTTGTGTAACTCTGCCCTCGTAGGGAGGAAAGTATATCGGAACAGAAACAATAGTGAGCTCTCTGTTTATATTTTTGATTCCCAAAACAAATTCCAGAATATGTATCTGGTTCTGTGTTTTCTTGGTGATCAGTTTTAATGAAAATATTAAAATGTTATGCAACTTTATTTTTGTTATTTTAGCCTCCATCAGACTTCATCTCTCTTATTGATATACTAGGACTTCAGCCTGACTTTGCATAGACTCTATGTACTGTTCATAACTTCATGTGCATATGTATATATATATATTATCAAGTTTGACTCATGTCCAGGTAACCTACATCTAAAATTTCAAGTGTTTAGACCCAAAATTGGCAGAGGAGTTTGGGTAGAGTCTGCAAAGGTCAACTCTTTCAATGTTGACCTCTTGGCAGCCAATTTTTGCCCAACAAGGCCAATAGCCATTAGTTGCATGCTCTCGTGTAATAAACGAATGCGTGAATGTAGGATTGACATGAAATTCTTAAAGATAAACTAAAATGACCGAAAAATGGGCTGAAATGACTTAAACAAATAAAAAATAAATGACTTGGAATGACTTTAATGAACTTAAGGATGAATTGAATGATCTTAAGAATGACTTGAATACTTAAAAAAAATAACTGGAATCCTTCAAAAACAACTTGAATGATCTGGAGAATGACTTGAATGGCTTTGAGACTGACTGGTTGTAAAGTGGGTGATCATTTTACATTAAATTAATTCAGAAAAGTTATCCCCTACTTTATATCACAATAAGTACAGCATGTAGTAAGAACAGATACTACACTTTGATCTTGGCCAAAAGGCCAAGAAAAGGGTATTTATTTGCTCCTCCACCGAGCAAATTAGCCACAAGGCCGATTTTTAATGTGAGGAGTGAAGGGGAAATGGATAGTGACAATTGGTATGAAGGGTTGCCCCTACATTGACCAAGGTCTTATATGTGGGGTTGCCCCCACATATGGTCTTTGCTGGCAGTATCTGTCCCGGCAGATACTACACTTTGATCTTGGCCAAAAGGCCAAGAAAAGCTTGAAAAGCTAAGAACAGCATCTATTAACAGCAGACCTTTGATCTTAACCAAAAATGCCAAGCACAAAAGTGTTACGGCCGGACCGACAGAGTGACTTATAGAGTCACTTGCACGCGACTAAAAACTGATTAAAAAGCTTGCTATATGTTTGAATACCCTTTATGTAAAATTTCAAATGTTTAGATCCAAAATTGGCTGAATAGTTTGTTGGAGACCGCAAAGGTAAAATCTTTTGAACTTTTGCCCCTTAACAACTAAATTTTTGGCAAAAAACGATTAGAAAGCTTTTTTGTAAAATTTCAAATGTTTAGACCAAAAATTGGCTGAGAGGTCATTTTTTTTTAAACTTTGACCCCAATTTTGACCCCTTAACATTGTTTTAGGCTCAAATCAAATGAAAAAGTTTGATCCACGTCCAAAGAACCTACGTCTAAAATTTCAAGTGTTTAGACCAAAAATTGGCGGAAGAGTTTGGCACTTTTCAAAGGTCAATTCGTTGAACTTTGACCCCTTGACATCCAAATTTCTGTCCGAAAACCAATTAAAAAGATTTTCCCAAATCTCAATACCCCTTATGTCAAATCTCGAGTCTCTAGACTGAAAATTAACAGAGTAATTTGGTAGGGAAATGTACACACACAGACACATGCAAACAGACAATTTCACTTTTATAGCTATATAAATTAGCAAAAAGAAATAATAGTTGCTTTCTTACCTATTCTAAAACGCTATATTTACTTTTTACTCTTACCTATATTATATTTCCCTGTCTGTCCATTTAATATTTTCTAAGAAACTATTTTATTTTGTATGAAATGTTGTTATGATAAAAAAAACCAAAAAACTTAACTTAAAGGAACAAAGCGTCATAGACGTCCAAAGAGTAACAATAAAAAAAAACAACCAAATGATTCTAATGAACAAACATCCTAAACTTCAACACCCAATCCTCCTACTGAAATAAAAATCTGATATCTAATAGAAAAAGTAGAAGTTTATATACTAAACCCTTTGCGATGTCACAACTGCAATGAATTTGACCATCATAAAGACAGATGCACTAGACCACCAACATGTAAAAACTGTGGTGAAATTGAACACATTAATTGCGAAAGGCCATTAAAATGTGCAAGCTGTAAACAAAATCATGCAACTGACTCCAAAGAATTGGAAGAAAAAAAAAAATAACTACAATCAAACACACCCAAAATCTAAAAGCGATAAAATTGAGAGCACATCAGACTCCTCAACATATGCAAATATGGCTAAAATGACACAAATAACTCGATTTCAAGACAAGAAGAGGCACAAAACAATCTGATTGAATTGACAAAAGAATTAAGATTACTAGTAGAAAGATTAAAGGAAAGTTTAACTAGGATATCTAATTGGAACCTAAAGGATAATTCTTAATCCCAGAATGATGAAACTGAAAATCCTACAAACCAAACAAAAACAACAAACTTACCCAGTACTACTATCAAACCCAAAGAATCTTTCACCCACCAAAACAAACCCCTTAAGAAAAATCAACGTAACAAACAGAAAACAGAAATGGTGCTGTGTGAAGACAAAAACAAATTCAAACTAATCAAAACAAAGAACCAAGAAAGATGCCTAAGACAGAGAAAATCAAGAAGCCCAAATAAAAACAAACCTAAAAACCTAGAGATTGAAAAATCTCGCCAACGCGCCCAATCTAGATCTAAGCCAGAAATAACACTAAATGAAGTGCCAAATCAAAAACCTAAAATATTACAAAAAATGGAAAGTGGATGAACATTCAGAAGCACCTACAAGACATTCCCAGAAGCAAAAAAGATAATAGAAGCACCAAAATATGCAGAAGAATATTAATAAAAGTACAACAAATACAATCACACGAGATTCTAAAGTTGATTCTGTAGAAGAATAAAAGCAAACCTCAACGAACTACAACTGCTAATAAAAAAACTTGAACCCAGCCATTATCTGTTTACAAGAAAATTTTTCTCTAAGATGACCAAAAAAATAAACATTAAAAAATATTACTTCCCCATTATCCTTGAAAGTCTAAGCTCTAACCATGAAGATAAAATTCCCAACTGGAACCTAAACAAAGCGAATTGGGAAAAATTTAAAACAATCTGTTCCATAGAAATAGCTTCCAACCCAAACATCGATAACGAAGATCAAATCTCTCTCTTAACTAGAACAATAACTTCCATAGCAGAGAAATGCATCCCAAAATATACCATAAACACTAAACACAACTATCCCTGGTTCAATGAAAAATGCAAAAAAGCAATACAATTGCACAAAGCTGCCCTATGCAAATGTACACATAACATCAGAAAACTTGAATTCCTTCAAAATATGCAGGGCCAAAGTGCGGCAAATCATCAAACAATCAAAACGTTCCTCATGAAGAGAATTTATATCCAAGATTAACATTAAAACAAAAACTGTATGGAACATAATTAGAAAGATCCCTAGAAAAAAATAAACAAACACCCCTTTCAACCATCTATCAAACAGCTATGGAAAAATAACCGACCCTAAAGAAATAGCTAACACATTTGTGCAAAATTTCACCCCAAAGACCTCTGCAACAAACCACAACCAAAAATTCCAGAGCATCAAAAGAAAAGATGAAAAAGTAAACCCCAGCTTTCACTCCAAGATTACAGAAACATACAAATTACCTTTTACTCTGACTGAATTGTCGGATTCCCTCAGCCAATCTCACAACACTGAAGTATGACCAGACAATATACACTATTAATTCCTTAAAAAAACTGCCAGATCCTTCAAAAGAAACTTGTACTAAAAATTTTCAACAACTTTTGGTCCAGTGAGAACATATCTAGCCTCTGGAAACAAGCCAATATCATTGCAATACCCAGAACTGGGAAAGACTTGTCTAATCCCTCCAACTACAGATCTATTTTCCTAACCAGTTGTCTCTGTAAGACTTTAGAGAGAATGGTCAACAACAGATTAACATGGATACTTGAAACTAACAATTTACTGACAGATTTTCAATTAAGCTGCAGAAAAGGACGTAGCATCATAGATAATCTAGTCCATTTTGAAGCACTTATCAGAAATGCCTTCATTAGAAAAGAACATCTAACTGCGATTTTCTTTGATCCCGAGAAAGCATTTGACACTACATGGAAATATGGTATAATGCGAGATCTATATAACACTGGCCTCAAAGGCAAACTACACATTAAAAATTTCTTATCTAACCACTTCTTCAAAGTTATACGTGGAAAACTCTTTCTGAGCTCTACGTGCAGAAAATGGGCGTCCCACAAGGAAGTGTACTGTTAGCCACATTGTTCAACATTTAAATGAATAGTATAACAAAAACTTTAAACACTGGAGTAGACCCGTTCTATATATTGGCGATTTTCTAATCTGTTACAGATCAAAACACATATACACCATAGAATGTCAAGCGCAACAATCTCTCAATAAAATCAGTGAGTGGGTCAACGAAAATGGTTTCAAATTCTCACTAACTAAAACCAAATTCATACACGTTTTCCAGCATCTGGATCCCTCTCTTAAACTCAATAATACAGAAATACCAGTAGTTGAAGAACATAAATTCTTAGGCATCGTCTTTGACAAAAAAACAATCTACAAACCACACATAAAATATCTGAGAGTCTTTATGTGAGATTTGCAGTTTAGTTAAAATATCCGAGAGTCAAATGCAATAAATGAATTTAACTAATGAGAGTAACTGCAAATATTAACTGGGGAGCAGACTGATAAGTTCTAATAAAACTCTACAGAATATTAATCTGATCAAAACTAGACTATGACTGTTTTGTCTCTGGAACAGCTAGGAAATCCTATTTAAAAACATTAGAAACCATCTATAATCAAAGAATCTGACTGACATTGGGCGCTTATAGCATCTCTCCAGTAAACAGTTTATATGCAGAGGCCTATGAATGTCCATTCCACCTAAAGTGGAAAAATTAGCACTACGATATTATATCAAACTTTTCTCAAATCCTACAAACCTAACTTGCAGTTGTGTCTTCCAACCTGGATATCAAACTTTTTTCAGCAGAAAAAAAAATAACGTAAAAATTTTTGGATTAAAAATGGAACATTCACCAGAAAACTGTGAGACAAAAACAACATACATAAATTGAAATTTCCTCGTTGGTTGCTAAAACAACCTAGAATCATTCTAAACCTATCAAAATACTCAAAATCTAACACACACCCCACAATATACATTGACCACCTAAACGATATATTAGAGCAACATCCACATTGGACACACATATATACTGACAGCTCTAAAGACAAGTATAAAGTCAGAAGTGCAGCCATCATATTCCCAAAACGCCTACCAGACAATACATCAATCTTCAGTGTTGAAGCCACAGCCATAGATTCAGCCTTAGACCTTATCCTTGAACTCAACTATAACAAATACATCATAATCTCAGACTCACTATCAGTGTTAACGTCACTAAAAAAACAAAAATCTAAACAATCTCATACAAAAACTCAACATAATTACCAAAAGCAACGACATAATCTTCTGCTAGATACCCAGCCATGTCGGACTAACAGGAAACGAAAAAGTAGATACAGCAGCAAAACAATCACTCAAAATGAATTCAAGCAACACAAAAGTACCCTACACTGACTACAAACTGCTAATTAATAACTTTATTATATCCAAATGATAAAAGTTATGGAACTCATGCAAAAACAACAAACTTTACCAAATCAAACCCATCCTTAAAGAATGGGCAGAAGTTAAAATCTCCAACAGACAAAATGACAAAAACAGAATTAAAACAGCAAGTCTCCAAATAGGACATACCACTGCCACCCATTTATATCTACTAAAAAGCGAAAAAGTATCAAGCTGTATCCCATGTCAAGAACCCTACACAGCGAAATATATTCTAACCAACTGCATAGATTTTAATCAAACACAAATAAAATACTACCAAGAAAACAATCTGAAAGACATTTTTGACAAAATTGATCCCCAAAACATCTTAGAATTTCTAAAAGAAACAAAGTTGTACAACAAAATATAGTTGAAAATAAAAAACATTTAAAAAAAAAAAACGCAGTATATAACTAGTACTCATAAAAAAAGCATTATTTCTACTTAAGTTTTGATACCAACAAAATCTGGAAAAATAACAAATAATAAATAAACAAAATAAAACCAATTCTTTAGCATTAAATAACCCAAAGGGATTGATGTGCGTGTAAAATAAACCAACTAAACTAAACTTTGCTCAGCACTGAAATCTTTATTAATTTCACAGTATCGTTTAGTTGTAATTGGCTTTTTTGAGACGTGAAACCGACATTTTATAAAGGGATGATGCTGAGAATTACATGCTTAGAATAAAACGTATGGAATGATATGACTTTAAGAACATACTATGAGAAACATTTATACTTTTTACTTTCTTTTTAATGAGAAAGCACAGAGAAAAATGTGTTTAGTATGTATGTCTTTGTTGTAATCTAAGGATTAGGATTAAAAGAGAAAACAATCAGGAAATACTTAACAAATATTAAGGATAGAAAAGAAGCTTTACTAAATCAAAACAAAAATGAAATTATTTATTTATGTATATATTTATTTAAGAAAAATAAACGATTTGAGAATATTTAGTAGGACGACCTCAGGAGTAAACGTTGTATTATGGTGATTGAAGATTCTAGCTAGAAAAATGTTACACAAATATTAGGCACAGTGACAAGAATAACCATAGAATTCCCTTCCCACAGTATGAGTAAAGAAACTATTGGAGTAAAAGGCTTTTCGCCATCTCAACAGTAAAGGGGTAAGATTTTGCTGCTGCTAAGGAGTTTGAATGATAAGCTCTCGGATAGTTATTTGCCATGGCAATCAAAAGTTGAGAAGTTGTTTTGAAATTGTTAAAGGAAAGAAGCTTAGTCTTAGTAGCATTAAATGTAACCATCCATTTACGGCCTCATTCTACAGCCAGGTCGTTTTCTAGTGATTATTTAAGGCACACTGCCACTTAGATGAAAGAGGATACTATTTAAGACTAAAGCTACAAGAACATTATGTAGAGAGTTGAGCAATAAGGTGTTTTAACATTACACTCCAAGATGGAAGCAATGTGGAGGGCCACAGCAAAAAGAAAGATTAGAGTATGGGCATCTTGGAGGTTTTTATCAGGGGAAAGAAGGTGCATTCACTCGACTACTAAGAAACTAAATTAAACAAGGGCTTACCTTCAGAGTTCTGGGGCCCGACAGGACTTGGAAGCGAGCCCCCCATGCTCAATACAGTAAGGAAAGCAGGAACCCAGGATAGAATTCCAAAGTGTAGCAATTCGTGGGAAGTAACTATTAGAATAGAAGGTTTTCCTGCATCTAGGGATCTCTGCAATTTTGGGGTGGGACTTTGCTGCTTATCGAGTTAATCAGGGTGGATTTACGTTGAGGGAGTACAAATGCTTCCAGTTTGTCAAAGCACATTCCATTAAAATACTTGTAAAATAGACACAGGGATACAACATTTCAGTGATGGGACAGGAGTTGGAGTTTGGCTGATAATGTGCGACCTACGATCTTGGAAACTCTGTTTTGGACCCTATATTAAATCAAAAGACTAGTAGCAGATGCACCAATCTAGATGTGGCAAAAATATTCCATGCATGAGTGAATAGTTGCTTTGTAGAGATATAAGATTCTGTCAGGTATAAGTAATTTTATAGCAGGGTAGAGAGAGTGTGTCTACGATTACCTTGTATTTATTAGTTTATGTTTATAGGTAAGTGGGTGTCTGAATAAAGATAATATCTTATGATGTCTGCACTCTTGCTTTTTTCCAAACGTGAAGTTGTCCCCCCCCTCCTTTTATTAAGTTAAAATTAGTGCTCAAGAAGAAAGTTTGAAATATTCAACTAAGACATAAACAAATGAAATAGAGTACCATGATTAGAGTAATGTAAGCACACACAAATACGAGGGGTGTTCCAAAAATAATGCCACCTATTTTTTAATCCGCCTGAATGGATCAGATGAGATTGCATTGTTATGATGATTGAACTTATGCATTTATTACCTGAAAATTTCATCTCTCTGTTGCAGATATTGACGATGTGAGACTCTAAGAAAGCAACTCCTGTCATGGGCGTGTGTTAGAAGCAGAGATGCATCATTGAATTCCCTCATGCCAAAAACAGTGAATCAGCCAATATTCACCAGCACGTGTTGAATGTTTACGAAGCTGATGCAGTTGATATCAGCACAGTTAGAAGATGGGTTTGTCAATTTCAGAGTGGTGACAGAGATGTGAGTTAGAAGGCGTGCTCAAGACTTTTACAACCTAGGCATCAAAAGAGGCTGGCAAAAGTGCATTATGAATAGTGGTGACTATGTAGAAAAATAAATTCTGGAGTACAAAACGTTGTTCATTTTAATGGTACCACTCCCATTTTTGTAAATTTTTAACGTTTTAGTTTTTGAGTTAAAAAATAGGAGGCCTTACTTTTCAAACGACCCTCGTTGTTAAGTCAGTCATTTGGTAGTCAGTGAAGCAGATGCTAGTGCGATTGTACGAGGCAGGGGTGAATGGAGTCAATTCAGGGAACTACTGTCATTACTAAGTAGCAGCTGTTGCTACTATTAACCAACAGAAGAATTTATTAAGCAAGTGTGATGATATATAAAACTGAAAGTGAGAGTTGAAGACATGTGGTGTATGTAGATGTAGAACAGTTGAGGTAGCAAGTTCTGTTCACAAGGTAAGTCCAAACAGAACATAAGATGAAGTGGAAAGATCAGACTTGAGAGGAAGGGGTGGGGGCGAATAAAAACCTGGCCAGATAAGTCAGTTTGAAAGTTAATTTCTAAAATCTGTCCAACACATGCAAACATGTAAAATGGACGTTCAATCGAATATAATGATAATGATGATTTTAGAGTCGGCATTTTTGTTCTTCTGAAGTATTATAACGTTGTCCGGAAACACACATGTTGTAGCCTTAGTTGTAAAATAGACAAAGAATAGAAAAGAACTTCAACTTGCTTTTTCTTTGTTACAGCGACATTTATTTCCTCATTGTTACGATCGTGACGTCACCCACGTGATCACGCTCTCGGACATCATCCACACATCTAACGTCTTCTTTCTCCGTTTTACCGGTGACGTCATTTCGCATAAATTTGCATATAGCCGTCCGCGCTATATTACAGTATTAACCTTTTAAAAGTGAGAGTTCTGTATTTAACCTTTCTAATCAAAAGATGGTGCCGGTATAATCCCGTTTCCTTCTTAACATTTTTCTTCTTTTAACACTGTGAGTTTTTACCTGAATTTGTATTTTCATGTTTGTTTTGATAAGTATTTTATTTAATCTCATGAATGCTATTTTTTCTTCTTCTGTTTTGATGCTCTTTAGTAGTTTTATAGGATTAGTACTCTGGTGTCTTTTCCATTTTCTCAGTTAAATCGACAACTTTTTATAATGATTTAGATTTTCTATGAAACTTGGTAAGAATAAAACCAATATAAGTTCTGTAGACAGCAAACATCACCGAAAAGGTCAAAGAGCTGAAACATAACCAAAATCACAGTGGTACTTTTTTCTAATGATCTATTGAATACGAAAAGCCGTGTCAGATTAGTAGTAAAAAGATAGGAGGAATAGAAATGTATCTTGAACATCGTGGTTCCAAAAGATTAAGAGATGAACAATTAAAAAAAAAATACAAGCACGTTGGAATTTTTCACGATCAAATACAACAAACGGATAATACTCTGTATTGCAAACAATGCTCAAAATATTTATTTGCAAGTTGAAAACAAGTTGGAGATTTAAATGTTTGATCAGTAATGGTGACTAAATCTTATTCGGAAAAGCAATTTTTCATCAAAACGTTTTAATATTATTATAGAAATTCATTTTCTAATTAATCTCATACTTTGCTCTATTTATACCAGAGTTCTCCAAACTTTTGCGGACTGGCTTCCCCTTGACTTGTAAAGTAGACTGCTAACATCCCCTCCCCCATAAACACATGTAAGCTTCTTTTCAAAGTGAAAGCACCTATATTATAAACAAAATATGTATTTAAAAACAATGTGCAGATAAAAAAATATTTAATAAATACTAGACTACCCGTGACCCGTTGAGTTAGTATATTATATTAGCTATGGATGAGTGTGTCACTTGTGGCGTAAAGAAAATAGTTTTTTGTGACATAACAGAAACAATTCTATGACAGTATATTAACATGAAAAAAGAATATAGGTAGATTTCTATGAGTCGTTCTGTTTATAATTGTTTATTTAAAAAAGAAAAAATACAGCTATTGAATTATAAGTGGTTTGCCATACTTATAGGTAAATGTGCACTGAACAGATACCATAATACTTAAAGTTAAATTCAAATTTTGATATATCTTTTAATTTAAAAGGGGGGGGGAAAACAATTGGGACGTTGAAAACGTACACAGTAAAACAATACGTTTTATTGTGGCGTTGATTATTTATTTGTAACGCAAATTAAAAAAAAAAAAAACTTATTTTCGGAGTTATTTATTTATGTTGGTAGTGTAGAAGAAAATGTATGAATATTTTTTAAGAAAGGTGTATTAAAAAATGGAGAATAAATTTTAAAAAAATGAAGGCGGTGGATAAATCGCCGTTGTAAAATGCTCTTATGGTTGTCAACGGGTTAAAGTAGATTTATTTGTAAGAAAATTGCGTTAAAATAACGTAAACGTAATACAGAAATGAATGATGTAAAAAAATGCAGAAAGTATTCACAATTGTTTATTTGGATAATTCGACAGCAAAAAAACAAAAACAAACAAACAATTGGGACGCTGAAAACGTACGCAGTAAAACAATATGTTTTATTGTTGCATTGATTATTTGTTTATGTACGTATGTGCAACCGGAAGTCGTAAACCGGATGTTGGGTTACAACACCCGTTACAAGGTGATTTGAATTTTATGATTATATAGATTTAAATAAAAAATATTGTAATATTTAACAAATAATAATAATAATAATAAATACGCCCCCAAAAATAGGGGCGACGCAAATAAACAAAGGGCAGGTAACTCCCTCAATGCTTAAGTAAGCGAAATAATGAAATGCAACAGAATAGCTAACAAAAAAATAATGATAATTAAAAATCCTAATAGATCTTATATTTAAAAACAATGATATAGTGCACATTTTATTTCATCCTGACGATAACTTTTGATAATCACACCAAACATTTTTTTTTTCAAATTCAAAATAATATTAAACACAAAATTTGCTTTTTGAAAATAATAATTCATCTAATTAACCATTCTTTTTTGCCTATTTTCTCTCTATGTGTGTGTGTATTTTTAAGTTACCGTTCCCCAACCAACACTTTTTGCATCACTGCTCCCTGATATAAAAACACCGCCCCCAGGGAGGCGGTACCGCCAACTTTGGGAAACATTGAAACGATTCACCACTTATCAGAGCTATAAGCCACTTGAGGATAAGAATTAATATAAATCGGATGATGAACAATATTATAAGAGGAATCATAAGATCGGTGGAAAGGCTAAAATTTGATTATTTAAGAGGATGGTTCGACAATTATTAACATTGCACATGAAGCCAACCATGTTGTAATCAGCAGTACAGCAGTTCCGTGATATTATGTTCCAATTTAAATTAAATTGAAAAGTCTAACTTGTTTTTGGTAATATTCTATCATAATCGAAATTATTCTATTATTTTTGCCAATATTTAATATATTAAAAAACTTTTTAAATAGAATATCTAAGCTGCATTCTACAAGGTATAAAAGGTAGATTTTTATGTTAAAGTAATGAGTGGCAAAACTCTTTTAAAGCTCTTGTAGTTATGGAGAAAATTATGGGTTTACACTTTTCTAAACCTTCATTCCCTTCTGAAAATATATCACACATTGGATTAGTTAGATGAAGGCAGAGTAGTAGTGCTAGATGTCTTCAAAACCTTTTACAAATTCTAGCATGAAGTTCTCAGAAATCAGCTCGTATGGTATTACATAACGTCTATCTATCTATCTATCTTCTACTATTATATAAAAGGAACTTTGTCTGTGTGTCTGTTCTTTATAGACTCGGAAACGGCTGGGCCGATTTTTTAAAAATATCACACAAAGGTACTTGATGTGTCTGGGAGTGTTCTTACGTAGGTTTTTTTTTTAAATCACAATGCCTCTGATAAATTTCGAGAATCGATTATTGAAAAAAAAATCCATTCAAGAAGGAAGTTCAATTTTTACCTAAGACAAACACTTTTATACAACTTAACATCACAACTGAATTTGAAAAGTTTTATCACCGCATAAGCAGTAAGGCACAGTCTATTAAATCAACTGTAGATTCTTTTATAAAACAGGGGCGTCTCCGAAATAAATGTTTCTTTTTAGAGTACAATTGAACCATGATACTTGACTTTTGTATTTTAAACATTAAGTGAAGCCATTGTTTACAGATAATTTTAGAAAATCAACGGTAGATTCACTGCAGTACAATGTAAACGACAATATATTGTGGATTAGGATACTGTAGGAAGCTTCCTCCCGGTACACTGCGGTGGGGTGGGGGTCCATAATTAATCACGCGATTTAATTTAATTAAAATGGACGATTTCACCGATTTTGACGATACTAAAAGTATGGGGGGGGTGAAATATTTGTTAATCATCATTAAATCCCAAGCAACGTTGTGTTACCCTGCTAGTATGTTTATCTAACAATCATATATATATATATATATATATATATATATGAAGTAGTGATATTTTCAAGTAAATAATTATTGTTAATGTTAACAAGTATATATTGAAACAAATGTTCTGTCGTATCACAAAAATAATAGTAATTTTAACTATACTGAATTTTTTTCTTTTTGTAATAAAAACGATTTCAGCACATGTTGAAATGCATTGTGGGAAGTTACAGATTCTAATCGGAATTTGCAGTTGCTCATACATAATTAGAAGATTTACAAGAGCAAATCCTTGATCGATGTGCAAAAAGTGTATAAAAATTGTTTATTCAAATCCTATCGAACACTTAGATGTTTGCATAGATATCCACCTACAAAACATATGCACGGTTTCTGCATGAAACAAATTTACGGTGGTTGATATATATATATACTCCTATAATTTTTTTTATGTGTGTGTGTATTGATATTCATAATAAAAACGCTTTTATCTATGTATTTAAAAAGAAACAACTTTCTTATATATGGTTTGTGGAATTGCATTCATCTGCAAACTATCTAGCTAATTTGCATATTCTTTTAAACATTCATTCTAATTAATTCCCTATTAGTTTTTTCGCTTTTCTTATAGGATGATCATCTTTAGTTAACTATTACGTGTAATTATATTCATGCAGATATTCTACATGATTTATATTTGTGTAAAAAGGTTATGGTAAACAACTCTTTCTATATATATTTATGCATGCGCATATATATTTGTTTAAAAAATTTTGCTTAGATAACTTCGTTGTCAGTTTTGGGTCTACAGACATGAAACTTTATATATAGGGTATTTAAACCCATGCGAAACTTTATATTTTTATTTTAGCCAGGGAAATCGGTGGAAACGTGTGAAAATTTAAAAAATTGAATTTGTCAGGTGATGGTCAAACGACGGCATTACGAATATGCACGCGTAACGTAGTAGCTGTTGGTTCATGTTTTAATTTTTAGCATTGCAGCAAACATGTTTTTATAGCTCAGTCATTAATGTCAAAGGAAAAAGTAAATCATAAGCTAGACGTTTTGGTTTCGATTCTCAGTGGTGGTGCACGAGTCATTTTCTTTTATTTATTTTTTTTTTTTTACTTTTTGAATCATTATTATATATTGGGTCCAATATAATATAATAATAAATACTAAATTTGCATTAATCAAAATATCATATTTAAGTGTGTTTTACGACCGAGCAATGCCGGGTGGCCTGCTAATATATATATATATATATATATATATATATATATATATACATTATTTTTAACTATTTTCACCTCAAACAAGGCATATTGCAAATTCGACATAAGGGGCTACTAATCAGGATCATGTTTACAGGAGAGTATGTGGAGAGTTGAGCAACGAGAATTTCTAAGTCTGAGGGAAGAAACTATTAGAGTAAAAAGATTCCAGAGATCTAGAAACCTCAACCATGAAAGGTTGAGATTTAGCTGCTTGTCAAGTTAGTCAGGAGTATGTATGTCGAGGGGGCACAAGTGCTATGCATTCATTAAGACACATACCATTAAATTACTTGTAAAACAGACACAGAGATGCAACATTGTGGCGATATGACAGGGGTTGGGTCTTGGCAGATAATGCAGGACCTATTAACTTGGAGACTCTTTTTTGAACCTTGTATAAAAGGGAGAGACTAGTGATAAATGTACCAGCCCAGATGTGGCAAGAATACTCCATGAATGGGCGAATAGTGGCTTTGTGGATATATTCTATAAATCCTAACAATCAACGATTATTGACGTAAGATATTTATAATATAATTATTTTAATGTTCTTCTGCAACATATTGTTTCTTTGGATTATTATATATATATATCTTTTTTTATTTTACATTGCACAGTTATAAAGGAAGAGAAGAGGGAAAATAAGATTCATTTTATTATGAGACTTGATTCAATTGTGAAATATCTAATCATCTTCTGATTAAATTATTCGGGTGCTAATGCAATGTTATAATAATGAAGTGCAAAATTCAATTAGCTCAGCCTTAATCGAACATGAACTCTATAATTAGAGGAAGGATCAATGAATACATTTCCAGCAAGGAAGATTACTGCGTTTTCAAAGAAGAATTTTGTTGTAGATTTTATAAATTGGACCAATGTGTTTTCATAGAATAATTCAATAAAATTAATAATTTGGAAAAGAGCAAAATATTTTTTTCATTTCTGAATTCGGTTTTGTAAATATTGACTCGGCTTGCAATTAGTTTATAGCGAACATAATTTTAATCTCACAGCAATATGTGTTTTGAGGCTATTAAAAATCAAACAGAATGTCTACAGCTTGTGCAGAGATCGGCCAAAAAAAAATTGGTGACTGAGAAGTAAAAATCATGACATTTACAGAAGAATGTCTCTACACTATGTGTCATGTAGGTAATTCGCACTGCTGTTCTTATTTTGGATGTAATTCTTACAATGTTTCAGCTGACGTCACCTCTGACCTTCTTTCACCTTTGCATCTTATCTAACTCTGAAATCTATACAGAAGTTTGAAGGTAATGTTTATTTACTCTACAGCTAGTTCTCGTTCCATCAGCCATGAATGGGTAGAAAGTTAGGTAATCCACAATTGCATTTCTACTGAAGATTGACTAACACTTAAAACTGCTTATAACTTAGCACTTTTATCCGTTGCACTACGGATCCTTGCAAGCAATTCACGTATGAATTTTAGGAGCCTCAAACCCATTTTAATTA
This sequence comes from Euprymna scolopes, assembly GCF_053919585.1. Taxonomy (NCBI): domain Eukaryota; kingdom Metazoa; phylum Mollusca; class Cephalopoda; order Sepiida; family Sepiolidae; genus Euprymna; species Euprymna scolopes. The sequence goes on along the minus strand of NC_136494.1, from coordinate 131,444,857 downwards.
TTATTACTTAACTAATCAAGTTCATATGTATTTATAGAATGAACATAAAAAAATTGTTCAATACTAGGTAAAGCTTTAAAATACTTATGTAAACACTTGTGTCGATTACACAGTCGTCTTTTGGTTAGAAAACTTCTCATGCAAAAAATGATTATGAAAAAAAAAAATTATTCAATACAGTTTCAAATTAATTTTTATTTATTGCGAACTATTATCCTCGTCTTTTCTTAGTTGTTTCATGACGTTTCGGCCAACTATTCATCTGGCCTTCGACCATGGAAGATCAGATAATAAACATGAATTTATAAAACCAAAAAATTCAACCGTGATCGCCCTTCGGAGCCCGTGGCGCAGTTGATAGAGATATTGAATCTCTATGGTTCCAGGTAAGAATTGTCTGAAGATAGCGGTTTCAATCCTACTCAAAGCCGGCCAGAGGCTTACTTGGCCAAAATGTGGTGAGACGACAACGATTACGAAGGCAGTAATTGCAGTCAGGAGATTCAGAGTTCCTATCTGTCGCAGTTACCACCTGACGAAGGCCAGAGGAATAGTTGGCCGAAACATCGTGAAAGAACAAAGAAAAGATGAGGATACTAGTCCGCAATAAATAAAAATTAATAACTAATACTCATCTCAATGAATTCCGCTTAAATAATATACAGTTTCAAATGTTCAATTGAACAATGTCATTCAATTATACGGTATAATCATGTTGACACACCGGTTCCTGTCAGATCACTGAAGTTAAGCAACATTGAGCCTGGTTATTACTAAAATGGGTGACCAATTTGGGAATTCGAGGCGCTGTATGTAGGAGGACGTCGACTCCTCCCTGCAAGAGTTGCAAAAACCTAACTTTGTCATCTCCACTAACATGCGACTTGTGAATTTCATACTCTCATGAAACTTCCACCTTTGGAGGAAGCCAGTTAAACCCGAATAGGGTTAGTGCCGACTGACCAGCACAATGTCATTTAACTCATAATTATAAAAATAATCAGAAATTTTGGGATTGGAGTTGAAAAGATAAAGAAACTCAAGGAAAAATTAAATGAGCTTTCTCCAATATGGTTAAAGGTTACACATTTAATATTTGTTCTCCCTCACTCACCTCTTTTCTACCTGTCATATGTTTTTTTCTTTTTTATGGAAATCGCCCCAGACAAGGCATGAAGCCACTTGATGTAAGAGCTAAAAATACTGCTTCAAGGATAAGAGTTAGATGGAGAAATTCAGATCCAGAAAACACAATTCTTTCTCCTTTGTCAGAAATATCGCTCATGGAATATGATGACTAAAGAACAAAATAAAGGAAGCAAGAATTACTTTTGGTAGCCTCGGCCAATTTTTTGGAAACGAACAAGGTCCAGTTTATTATTAAGAGAATCGTAGTTATAAGCCGCCTATGACAACATCTACTAAACATCCAAAGTATGAATATATAGAAACAAAATGTAGATATTGTGTTTAAATTAATTGTTATCTTGATAACTGTTATTATTATTTAAAAATTAGACCATTAAAAATGAGCACAAATTATAGCTCGTTGACTTAAAATGAGTGTATTCTGCCAAACTGAAAGTTGAATATGGTTAAAGCTGTGCTCATTTTTGCATTAAGTACTAATCACTATAAGTTCCTAACTGTACATGGAACGGAAACCATAATACCGTACATGGAACGGAAACCATAATATTTAGTCTGTATGTAAATCTTGGATGCTTACAATTTCTTTTCTGTCGTAGTTCTTTGTTTAATCTGCAAACAGACAAATTCTGATCCATCAAAAATTGTTTATTTTCGAATCCAGTCAAAGAGTTCCATCATTTGTCACTTATCTCTGGGAAATTTTCATTATTCAGATTTTATTTATTTACTTATTTATTTTTATATGTTTTATATATATTTTATATTTTAGTACTTGATGAGCCGTTCCCCTTAACTAATCCAATTTACCAAATGTACACTTCTAACGATTACTATGATATTGTCCCTTTGACTACGGTACACTCTTTAACCCTTATCCTCGAGTAGCCTCTGGGCTTTGATAAGTGGTGATTCCTTTGTAAAAATAAATTATGAAGTCAGTTTTCTTTTTAATTGTAATTGCTAGTTGGCCAATTAAGAAAAATGTTGCAAAATCGTAATTTTTAACAAACTTTGAAATATATACTTTTATCATTGTCTGATTTTTATATAAAAAAATGTATTGTTTAAAATTTGTTCTTTTATTTAAAAACGAAACAAAAGTATAAAAACATGACAATATTTGCTGCAGACGTTTTTAATATCATTGGCCATCACTCATTCAAATGGTGCGAAACAGACTAGTTTGAAATAACATTTTCTATGATCTGTTATGCTTAAGTTTGAAATAGCTTTTTCCTTGGTCTGTTATGCTTAAGTTAAAAATGGCATTTTCTTTGGTCTGTTATGCTTACGTTTGAAATAGCATTTTCGTTGATCGCTTATGCTGAGATTTGTAATAGCATTTTTGTTGGTCTGTTATGTTTTAGCTTGAAATAGATTTTCGTTAGTTCATTATGCATTAGTTTGAAATAGTATTCTTTTGGTTTGGTCTGTCAGGTTTGAGTTTGAACTAGCATTTTTGGATGTGCTGCAGCGTCTCTATGCATCTGTCACTCTTCAACATAGTTTTTCCGTTACAAAACTTGCATATCGAATGGATGCATCTAAAGAATGAGCATTCTTGTTTTGCTCTTCCATCTCTATCAACCTTTATTAATGTGTCTCATCTTTTATTATCAATTCATCATTCGCTAATATCATAATTTCAGTATAATTGTTGATCAATTAATGCTGTGCAGAAATGAACGTCTTTTTCACGTTTTTCTTTATATATATATATTACAGAATTTGTGAATGGCAAAGATCACCATTGCAGGAGGTAAATTAATTTGCATATCTCTTATCTTTATGCAATTGCAGCAAGAATAATCAAATTAGGTGCACTTAAAGATCGTCAATCATCTAGGTTGGTTTGTGCAACTAATATGTATTGTTTATGGATTGATTCTCTTGCAACTTAGATAATTAGTTTTCTTGAGCGTAAAGCCATTCTTGTATTAGAAAAATGATCCCACAAGAAACAATTATCATAGAGAAAATAAAATTATTCAATCACGAATATTAAATGTAATTGTTCCAAGTAAAAACTTGCAGCAGCAATCTAGTCCAAGAATTTTTTAATTGTAAAAATTGGTGATTATAATCCAGTCAGGATCAACAGAGTTCTATTCTAGTATCAAGACGAAAAGCTATAACTGAAGAATTCAAAGAGATTCAGTATATTTTATAAATCGATCCTATTGTCTGATTAGTTCGTTTTTATTAACCCTGGTTATGAATATAATGGTTCAAATCTTTGTTATTATGTCAAAAATATTACCTTAAGTTTTGTCACAGATTTCAATCGAACATGGCCATTTTGATGCTAAGTAAAATTGACAAGCTTTTTGGTAAAGGGAAGAAACTTCTAAATAGAAACAATATGTGGAAGGCGTTTTTATTTTTAGTTTCGTTTTAATAACATTTTTTATTTGGTGCCACTTGTTATCTACGTACCATGAATCTATTTTGGTATGATATCTTCACTTACATTGCCATCTCCATCTCATAAATCTACGTTGTTATGCGATCTTCACCTTATATTGCAATGAATATCATACAAGACCAATGAAAACGTTTTTCTAATTATTGTCAAAAGAATGTGTCATTAATAGGGCTAGGACAACGGCATATTCTTTTCATTGTTTTGACTCTCGAGTGTGTATCCGTTTATATCTTATATGCTTTTATATAGAGTGATGTGGTTATCGGTCGATTAACTGAGTCTGTGTCTGATATATACTCGAGAGTCAAAACAATGATAAGAATATGCTATTGTCATAGCTCTATTCATTAGACAGCCTGGAACCATAAAGCTAATCTAAATTCTAACATTCAAGGAAGCGACAGTGTGATTATTCTGCCAATTATTCAACATGAAGTTGGGGAATCAGTAATCTATTCCTTGTCGTTATTAAGTCAAAGCAGCACCTAATATTCTATATCTGTTAAGTAAAGCGTATATGTGTGTTTCATACGAAGCTGCAAAACCTATTGAGGATATACAAAACAAATTATATATTTTTTGCTTGAGTATTACTTCAGGCAAGTTTTGGTAATACAAAAAAAAAATTGATGTGAGTTAAGGTTTTGCAAAAAAAAAAAAGATGTAATAATAAAGTTAAACCATAAACAAAATTAGTACATAATACGTTGCATTAAGTAAAGCAGGTGATGACTTAAAAGATATAAGGAGAGGAGAAAAAAAAGAGGAAAGTGGAAAAAATAGATTGCAGAAGATCAGGGAGAGAGAGAGAGAGAGAGAGAGAGAGAGAGAAAGTCTTATTTTCGCTTCTTATAATAAAAATATATTCACTTTTCTGACGAAACTAACTTTTACTTTTCACTTCTCCATTTTTAATTGATAATAACACAACTTTTAATACATGCTTAAAAGCTATGTTATCAGTCTTATATTAGCTTGAACCTTAAATTACTTCAGTCATAAAACAATGTAAATTAAATATATATATATATGTATATATATATATATGACAAAAATCTATATTCCAAATTTAAAAATGTTGACCATCTTACCGTTTATTTCTTTAAGTATATTGAAATACTTAATTCTTGACAGCACCTGTTTACAGCGAAGAATCATTCTTGTAATTAATTGTTTTTAATGCATTCCGCCCTTAACTCATCAGAAGACAAAGGAACTCATCAACTTAAATGAAAGAATATTGACATGATTACAAAATCCAAAAATCGAAAGGGAAGTTGCACTTGATTTTTTTTTTTTTTTTTTTTTTATGATTTTCGGATTTGGCAATCATGCCATGTTCCTTTTCTTCTGATGAGTTATGGGCGGATTGAATTAAAAAAAAATGACATAATAATTACAAGAATACTTCCGCGCCACAAAACAGGTGCTGTCAAGTATTGAACATTTCAACATACTTAAAGAAATAAAGGGTAAGATGGTCAACATTTTGAAATTTGGAATATACAGTTTTGTCCTTTATTTGCATATGCTCTGTAGTTACATCGACCTTCATAAATTAAAGGCTTGGTATAAATAAAAGCTGAAATATAATTGAATAAACATATATATATATATATATATATATATATATATATATATATATATACAGTGATGATCATATTTATTGGCACGGTAAAATAAAAGTTAAATTTTGTCTAATAAATTCTAAAAAAGGGATTAAATTAAAGAAAATAACAAAGTATATTATGTATTTTTAACTGGCTTTTCCGATGCAGCAATCGGATTTTAGAAAAAATAAATAACAAAGGAACAACAAACATAATTGCAAAAAACCCTTGTTCAAAATTATTGGCACGATTTATTTAATAATCAATTGTATAGCCTTTGGCCTTGATTACCTTCCTCAGTCGCTTTTCATAGTTTACAACCAAGTTGTTGCACTCTTCAGTAGTAATTTTAGCCCACTCTTCCTGACAATAATCCTCCAATTGAATAAGATTCTTAGGCTTCCTTTGCATTACCCTCAGTTTTAATGTTCTCCATAAATTTTCAATTGGATTAAGGTCTGGGCTTTGTGATGGCCACTCCAAAACATTAATATGATTGTCCTCAAGCCATTTCTTAGTCAGTTTAGCCGAATGCTTTGGGTCATTATCTTGCATGAACCACCAACGATGACCAAGTGAGAGCTCTTTAGCAGAGTCTTTCAGGTTTTCATCCAATATTTTAACATAATCTTCCTTTTTTATGCTACCTGTGACCTTAACAAGTCGCCCTGGTCCAGAGGCAGTAAAGGATCCCCAAAACATCAAACTGCCTCCACCGTGCTTCACTGTGGGTATGGTGTTCTTAGGCAGGAAAGCTTCGCCAGATTTTCTGTAAATATAAGACACTTTATTATGGCCAAATAACTCTATTTTCGTTTCATCAGTCCATAGAAGACGTTTCCAGAATGCAACATCTTTATCAATATGAGGTTTTGCAAAGGCTAGCCTTGCTTTCAGGTGCATAGGCTTCAATAAGGGAGTCTTTCTCGGACGACATGCTTTTAAACTAGCTCTCTTCAAAACTCTACCAACTGTATGTCGAGATACATTCACTCCAGAGGTGCTCTGTTCATCAACAATCTCCCCAACAGAGATCCTTGGGTTTTGTTTTACTTGTCGAACAATTTTCCGTTCATCTCTTGGGGAAAGAATCCTTTTTCTCCCTCTACCCTCTAAACTCATAACGTGGCCTTGCGATTTGAACTTGTTTATTATGGCTCTAACAGTGGATTTGGAAAGGTTTAGCTTCTTTGAAATCTTATCATAGCCCTCCCCATTGGTATGGCATGCTACAACAAGCTTCCTGACGTCTTCGCTGTGTTCCTTAGTTTTAACCATGGCGATTGAAAATTATAATTTAGTCACTTATAATAGTTTAAATAAATCGTTATCTAAAAATTATCTGAAAAAAATTATTCACTGAATTAGCGTTAAACAAGCATAATATGGCTATAAAAAAGTTCAGAAAGCACGTAAACCGGAAATTGATTGATATTATACTGATACTAAAAGAAAAACAAAGCCGTGCCAATAATTTTGAACAAGGGTTTTTGCAATTATGTTTGTTGTTCCTTTGTTATTTATTTTTTCTAAAATCCGATTGCTGCATCGGAAATGCCAGTTAAAAATACATAATATACTTTGTTATTTTCTTTAATTTAATCCCTTTTTTAGAATTTATTAGACAAAATTTAACTTTTATTTTACCGTGCAAATAAATATGATCATCACTGTATATATATATATATATATATATATATATATATATATTTCTGTGGAAATATACTTTATTTCCTTATAATAGATACCAATTCTTATTTAAGAAGCTCAATGTAATTACAGAGCAATATAGTGAATGAATGGAAAAAGTCTATATTCCAAAGTTCATGATATTGACTATCTTACAATTTATTCCTTTCATTCAGTTGACATTTACAATTCTTGACAGTATCTGTTTCATAGCGCAAAATCAATCACTTAATTATTATATCAATCAGTGAATCTATTTTGCCCTTAACTCATCAGAAGAAATAGCAACAATCAATCCATCAAAAGGAGAGAAAGTACGTTTAGACATGATTAAAAATTCGAAAATTGGAAGAGAAGCTGTAAATATCTTATAATATGTTTACATTACGCCATTTTGCAAAATGTGTAATATATATATATATATATATATATATATATATATATATATATATATATATTTAGTTTCAATAGAATGTTTAATTTTTTTATTCTCCCCCAAGCGGGAAAGTTTTCAGTTTGAAGAAACGGAGTCGACTGCAGTTTAATCTTTTGTGATATTTATAAGCATTGGGCACATTAAAAAATGCAATAAAATTGCTGGTAGGTTTAGAGATGATAACCAGTTTGTATACAAGAAGTGTAAGACTATGGGGATGAATAAGATTTGGCAAAGTAAATCTGGATGACCAAACTATTGAGGTTATCGAATTAATTTTTTGTTGCTTTGCTGATACCATTGTAGTAAAGGGTGGAGTAAGTGCTAGCATAATTGTAAGAGTGGCAAAAATAAGTTCATGGAACTTTTGTTATAACTAACCAGCCGAGTATTATCACTGTTGACAAAGGAAGAGTCTGCAAGGTATATGTATGGAGTGTGATGAGGTATGAAAATGAAACCGCGCCAGTGAGGGTTGAGGACATCCATTGCATGGAAGGAAATGATATGAAGATGATACAATTTATGTTTAAAGTAACTCTTTAAGGCAGCCTTAGTTCTGAAGACCTCAGAGAAAGATTGAATCTGGACAGTATAGGGAGATGTGTGCAGAGTAAAAGAATACGATTGTGCGGCCAAGTAAAAAGTAAGAATAAAAATTCCTGGGTTAGTATATGTAGCACAACTTATGCACCAAGTTTACTAGTGACAATCAAGGAAAACATGGGAGGATATGATATAGACTATATAGAGAGGAATAAATAAAGACCTTTCTAGAGATAGGTTACTCCAGAAATCAATTTCTCAAATCCATCCAATGCAGGCCAACATGCAAAACAGGCATTAGATTGATAATGATGATCGGTATTAGAGTTTTCAGGATTGTCACTTAAAAGCAAAACAATGTGAGATGGATTTCTCCAAGAGTAAAACACTCAACCTAATTTATACAATGGTTGTTCATATTTTTTTAATGATAGAATAAACAATACTATTTTTTATTGCTTAGAACATTATGAAAATAAAAACAATCCACTTAAAAAAGATTTTAATAAAATGTTAAATTTTGTTTATTTAAAAATCAATATTTTTTAATTATTCATAAAAATTAAAGAAAACTAATAATAAACATTTACTTTTCATTTTTTAAATTTGCTAAATTATTTTCGCACCTGATTGTAATTTAAAAGAATAAAAAATTACAAATTGTAAACAAATGGCAATAATTTTATTTTATAAATAACAATAAAAAATTATTGTTGGTTAACTTTGCAAAAATGGAGAATAAAATTAATATGAAAAAAAATAAATAAAAGTGAAAAGCATTATCATTCAATAATTTCTTTTATTGAATATTTAAAGAATTATTATTGCAATAAAAAATGTAATATAAAATAAAACGTAATTTAAAAAATCTTATAAAAATCATATCAAATTACAGAATAAAATCTATTACCGTGCATTTCGGCATTGTAATAATTCATCCATTTTCAAAGTTTTAAAGAAATTTGAACGAATTTAAACTTTTGCATAGTAAACTTGTTCTGACTTGAAAATTCTTAGCAAATCCACATATAATGACTGCGAAACAAATGAATCTCAGGACATTTACAACAGGAATAAATATTTGGAAATATTTTACCAAAATTATTGGATTTGAAATTAAATATACAAGAATAAAGGTTAATATGGCGTAAAGCAAAACAACTAAACTAATCATATTTGATTTAATTTGTGACATTATCAGAAAACCTCTTATTCTGGATTTGAACTCTGTATCATTTGAGACAAAAAAACATGTTATCAAGTAACCTAAGTCAATTTTCTTTAAATACTGAGAAGGAGCATCTGAAGAAAGTTATCAGAAACTCGTTCTTGGTTGTCAGGCAAGTACAGGGAAGGAATGTAAGAAGAAAGAATTGGTTTGCAATGATAAGCTTGGCATTTCTAGTGTTGGTTGAGTTCTTATAAGAATCCTGGTTAACTTCACATGTTCTCATTTGTTTTGTAGTGTCAGCTGATTTAAGATACCTTCCTTTGGTGATTCATCACTGATCAACTTTTGCAACCATCCACTGCTAATGTGCTGTCAACATAAAGCCAGCAGGATTAATGAAACCAGTCAGTGTCAAATATTATCAGTGTAATTCACAGATAAATATAAGAGCATGAAACAAACAAAAAACAAGCATGTCTCTGCGTGTGAATGTACGAAAAGCCATGAAAAAAAGTATTGTCTTCATTTTTATTCAAATGCTAGATACTAAAATCATTGAACATTATCAAACAATCAATATATATTGCGAGTCTCTTTTAAAAATATGATTTCTATCAGTAAAATTGAAACTATTCTGCTATGGCATATGAAATTGAAGTACTTATACAGAATGTTATTATTGTGAAACACATTCTTAATATGGGAGAAGGTGGTGTCATTTTTAACTATTCTGTACTTTCACATAACAATTTAATAAAGAAAATGTACCGGAAACATTGAATTTAACTAAAAATCCTATCTAAAAAAGTATCACGTTCCGTAGAATAGATACCGAAATTTAAAGACAGAAACAATAGCTCTTTCACTGTTTAGATACCAACTGTAAAGCGTCATTATGAATGAAAGAGAACATTGTTTTTCTATTTTCTGAAGTGAACATTTATTAAAAAGAAAATTAATTTGATTTGAGAATAAAATGTGTTGGTTGTTGAGGTTTACAGCGTATTATCAATTTTAGGATCATTTTATGCTTAAAGCGTACATGCGTTCCGTATACAATTAATTTCTGTTTTGTTACACTTGTTCCTCAGCCCCCGAAAAAGGCATATTGCCACTTGGACATAAGGGCATACTATTTGTCTATAAGGGACTATGTGAGGAGATGAGTGAGTTGTCTGTTCACATTACATTTAAACATCTGCATATCAGTACAGACAAGAAAGCAGGAGACAGGGAACAAATGCCAAAATCTAGCAGTACGAGGAAAGAAACTATTATAGTAGAAGGTTTTTAGGCATCTAGGGACGACTACAGTGAAGGGGTGTGATTTTGCTGCTAGACGGGTTTGATTTGTAAGTTCATATTTTGTAAATAATTTGTACATGATAGTTTCTATTTAATCAAGTGATGAGATCCTGATAGGTACTACCAGTTCAGGTCAGAGTGGACCTGGGTGCAGTAGCAACTTAAGATTAAAAAATTGGGATTAGTGCTACCAGATCAGGCTGTCTGAAGAAACTGTCTTCCTGACCAAAAATGCACCAAACATTAATGTTATTGTTTTTTTTTCCATTTGCAAAACTTAATCTTGTTCTGCAAAGTTAAAAGCAAAACCAACAAAATTCCACTACAAAACAACCAAACCAAACATCACAAATAAATATTTGAAGGTATAAAGAACTTGAAACATAAAAACATTTGCCAAAATGTCAAGATTTTACATTTAAACCTGAAAAACAAAATCACTAAACCAAACCAAATTGGGTTTTCACCACTGGATTCAGTTTTGTGTAACATGCAAAGCAGTTGGATGAAGCTTGACTAGTTGATAGGGTTGTAAAATAGGGTAAGCAGAAAAAAAGATAGAACAGGCTGGAAAGATTGATTTCATGGTGAAGGGAAGAGGCAAAAGCCTTATTCGGAGCAGTTTAGTTTCTTGCCCTTGACAAATTTTAATCAACCCATAGATGGGAATCTGATAGGTAATACCACTTTAAATCACACTTAACCTGGTTGTTATGGAAACTAAAGGCTAACCCCATTTTTCTCGATTCCCCAAATTGAGACAGCACTATTGAAGACACTTTAAAATCATACGAATACTGATGTCTGCTTCTTCTCTTTTGTGTGTTTTTGAAGCATGTAGTCATACAATAAATTCCACTTTTTTATGCAGTCCTTTGCATTATTTATGTATCCTGCAAGATATTTCAAGCTGTACCAATTCGGCAGTAGAAGGCAGACAATGACATAAGAATGTCCTCTTCTGTCCCTCCCTTCCGGTTGAGAAGCCTTCTAGTTTTAGTAGAAAACCCTCAACTGTCTGAGAACGGTATATTTGGGTAGAATTTTGTAGGTTTTCAGATCAACATATTTTATTAGACACCAATGTTTTGGAGAAAGTTAATTATACTCTGAGGTTTTATTGTTTAGATAGTTCTATTATAAATACTATGCTTATTAAGGTATTTCTTTTTGCATTTATGATTTAGTTCAGTGTAAAAATAATCCAACTTGATTTGAGCTAAGAAATTCTATTCATATATTCTTAATTGCAAGCAGTTTAGTAGAAATAGACAGTTATCATTCAGTAAATAAATTTGAATTTATTTTTTCTCCTCTATTTAAAAATAAATGTTTGTTTTCTTTTCAATATTGAATAACATTGTATTTTTGAAATTTTTTTTTTTTTTTTTACAAAGTAGTTACCATTTATCAAGGCCCGGAGGCCACTTGAGGATAAGGGTTAATGAGTTTACAGTGGTCAGAGGAAACATGTGGTAGTAATCGTTAGTAGAGGAAATGGCTCATTAAGAATTTGTTCACATTGGGCTTGAAGACAACCATATTGTAGTCAGTTGGAAAGCAGGAAAACGGAACAGTTCCACATGCCTGCAGTTCTAAGAAAGTAGCTTTGCTCATGGAATCTACGTTTAGGTTAAGGCATAGATAAAGAGTGGGGAAAATTATTGACAGTGGTTTGAGTGAGATTAAGGACGGGGGGGCATAGATTGGAGCTCAGACGAGCACTTGCCATGAAAATAATGATAAAGCAGAGACAGGCTTTGGGAAAGAGGTTGCAGAGAAGAGAAAATGGCATTCCCCACTAAGCTACAAAGTCTATTTTGAACTCTGTCAAGGCAGGATAAGCTGCTTCTAGCAGCTCCTGCCCAGATGTGGCAACAGTACTTCATCCTTGGACATACTTGGCTCTTATACAGTTAGAGAATTGCATCAGCAATAAGATATCTACTAGAGCGGTAGAACGATCCCACCGTTTTTTCAGCAGCCTTGGCAACGGATTTGATGTATGTGTCCCATTTCAGATTAGGAGTAAAAGTCAGACCTAGAAACTTGTCAAAACATGGAGCCTCTTCAAGACGAGAGCCATTCATTTCGATTGATGCCAGACGGGGATCAGAGTATTGATGATGGAAAGCTTGGTTTTAGATGCATTAAAATTAACCAGCCACCCCTTTCCCCATTGCACCACGTGATAAAAACAGAAGAGAGGGAATCAGAGAGAACTTGGTCATTTACAGCCTTTGATGTGTTGCCATAGATGGTACTGTCATCAGCATAAATGTCTACAAATGATCTTAAGATATGGTTTGGGAGATCATTAATATAAATCAGGAAGAGAGTTGGGCCCAAGATGGACCTCTGAGGAATTCCAGCATTTATACTGTGAGCTGCTGATTCTGCCCATCAACCATTACTCTTATGAACCTCTCAGAGAGAATTGATGAATAATAACTTGAATTCTGTATATTTTTTCTTATATTTTATTTCATTTTCAATACAACAATTTAATATTGTGTCCAAAATAATAACATTGTTCAATCTTTGTACATCTATTATCATACTGAGTAAATCAACGTTTGTTTCCTTACGATTTTTCCCTCTGTATTTTAATCACACATAATGCATTCTAAAATATTTCCTTATTTTGGGATTGAATTATGTTTGAAAAAAAATCTATTTTAATTGTTCTAATTAGCTGTAAGTTACAATTAATGCACCGAGCTACGCATCTCTTACAAAACTTAGGCATATCAGGCTCTCCTTTTATCACTATATGTTTTTTTTTTTTTATCCCATTTTATTTCTTAACATATCTATCATTCTCGCTTCTGTCATTCTTTCTGTTTATCATCAGTTAAAGGTGAAATGAAAAGAAAAAGTATATTATGGATACCTTCTGTAGGGGTAGGGGTTGTGAGGCAAGAGTTGTGCAATTTCCAACCACAATCAGCATTGCTGCAGTCAAGTGGCAAGTTTAGGTCCAGGACGACTGTAAACAATGCTAAGATAAGCGGAGAGCACATAGGGTACCTGGGATTGCCACATGCTCACTCATTTTAGTACTGACTGGCCTCAAGGTTGCTTAACTTTGGTGATCTAATGAGAACAGAGTGTCAACGTCATTATGTCTTAAAAGATTGGAATCATCCACTATGAACAAAAGGGAATATCACTTCAATTAGTAATTCTACAAAGTAAAAGAGAGGGATATATATATATAGCTAACAGAAATAGACTAATTCTGTATATTTTTTATTATTTCATATTTAACTAGCTTTGCAAACTCACTTTCACTCCTGATTCAACCAATTTTATTTGAGCTCAATCGATGACCCAACGGATCATCTTTATTTTTTTATTATTGTATAAACCACATTTGATTGGTAAAAGGATAAAACAGATCAAACATCATGTCTGAAATGAGATCCGTATAAAAATAAGAAGAAAGAAAAACCATGCATGTATTTTTGTTATCATGACTAAATTATCTATTTTTGTGGTAATAGGGAAAAGTTCCGTCGAAACATAAAATTTATCTGCATATATGCTGCCAGCACTTGTTCTTCGAAATAGGTTAAAAACACCTAGAAAAAAACGGTACATGCAAATGAGTTTGAGAAAAAGTCAAGCTAGCTAATTTTCCGATAATGTAGGCTTTCTAGTTGGAACCTTTCTGAAAATAATTATAGCCACAAGTTTTCTCATTATTTCTTGAATTATTCAGGCTATTAACTGCCCCTTTTTTTGTTCCAATCGTTGCATTAGAGCTGCTAGCCACTGCCGAATGTGTTAGCTCTTCTAATCATGAAGCTTCACTTCCATTTTACATCCATTGAATGTAAACACAAAAAAAGAAAGAAAGCAAAATTACATGATACAGTGATTTAGTGATTACAGACATAAAAAGAAATCCGGTTCTTATGGCTTCAAGTTTGGAAATATGTCAAGCAATATTGTCTGATTCAACTAACTATGGTATATAGCGTCAATAGTCTCACTCAGAAAAATAATATTTTCACGTTGGAATGCCTTGTTGTGACCAAATACAGGTTTACGAATACTTACGCTATGTAACGAGTGGCATCAGTTATTCTTTTATATTAGATTTAAAAAATATATATATCTTTCAGAATTGTGTATTAAAAGTATAAAATTTATGATATTTTTATGTTATATTAAACAACTAGCAGATTTCCCGGTGAATAATTGGAGAGTGATAGTAGATTCTTTTGACGGAGTCAAATCTACTCCTAACTCTTTAAAGTATGACTTTTGAGAATCAGCTTGGTCGAATTAATGTAGGTAATTAGAAAGTTAAATGAAACTGACTGAAAACTTCTGAAAACATGCATGATATTGGCAGGAAGAGTGACCATAGTGGAATGATGCATTACGCCCGTGTTTATTGCCATATGATTTCTGATTGGAGAGAGGAAAAAAAAAACAATATTACTTTCTTTACATAGTACAACAAATGAACTTTATTACTAGAGTAGATAAATATTATATATATTTTTGATTTTGTCAATTCGCAATAGGATAACAATGATAGACAATAATATAGTAGCATATCATCATCGTATTTGGTTTAATGGCCATTTTACATGCTCGCATGTGTTGGTCGGATTTTAGGAAGTGACTCCCAAACTAACTTATCTCTGGCCAGATCTTTATTTACCCTCTTCCCTCTCAAATGCATCCTTAGAATTTATTCCCATGCTTTTTCTGTGAACTAAAGCTGATAACTCAACTCGTCTGTATTTACTAATACAAATGGTTCTAACCCATTCTTTCAATGTGGTCATATTAGCAAAGCAGGAAATATCACTATTCAAGTATAACATGTAATTATATGACAAAATATATAAAATCAACAAAATATTGGTTACTTATTCATAAATTGAAGCTTGCCATGGCATAACAAGAAAATGCTGAAACAACTTAATAATCTCAGTCGCACAGGAGTAAACCAGTTGATGTGCAAATGTAATGTAGCCGTTATGCTCGAACTGCACTTGTCACAGCTCAAACCTCTCTTGGACTCCCAAGCCGTCCAGCACTATCAAAAAGGAATAAAGAAACAAAAACAAATAAACCCGAGTCGGTATCTTTTCCTTTTAAACAAAAGCATTTATTACCGTTACTCTCTCGTCTTGGCGGCCCTGTCAGTGGGGCATTAGAATACACCGAGTGCCCCCTTGCAGAGGGTAAAAGTCCCTCAATGGGGGTCCATTTTTTCTTCAAAATCTTTGGATTTGGCATTAAATAACCCAAAAAGGGTTGATATGCCGTAAAACAAAAACAACCAACCAAATCTCCCGTCTTGGCACTACTTAAAATGTTTTTCGTTGCCACATGTTCATCTAATTTGAATGGCGTTTCTCTCATTCCAACTCCATGCTTGCCTTCACTTTTCACGTCCATCTGCTTTGGCGTCGACTTTTTTTTTCTCATTTTACATGTCCATCTCCTTCTGCCGACTTTGTTTCTTTTCGACTATGCAGTGTCTTTTTCCCCCTTTTTCTTTAGATGTAAGCCTGAGCACATTTGCCAATTTGCATACATGCCTAAACACTGCTCCTGCTGCTAATACAGTCACTTGTCATCCATCCTTTGGTTGCTGCTGATACTCTCATACGTACTCAAATACGCTATGTTACACAAATATCAATTGATCACACCTATTTAATCAGCCATTCCATTATTCTGAGATAAGAGTTCAATCTTTAGTGTCGGCAGTGACACTATTGTGCAGATTTAACACAATGTTATTAGTTATAGTATATTGTTTCCTCGTCATTACATAACTAAAAAGAAAAAAATATTACAGAGGATTGTAAAATACCATGAAGATGATTGAATATGAGTTTTTAAACCCACATTTGTAAATATTAGAATACTCGTCCCAGGAGGAGTAAAATTAATTTATCGCCCAAAAAGTTTTGCACCACTTTTATGTCACCTTATGAGATTAAAATCAATGCATAATGTATCAAATTCAATGCCAGCCTGATATGTTTGAATTTATAAGTTGCACTCATATAATGTTATCTTAGAAAAGTTTAAAATATCGCACAGAAACTGAAATATGGGGATTATTTCTTAATTGAGTTTTAAATACATATTTTTAAAATTTCACAAAAATCAGAGGCATCTAAATTTTTATGAAGCCTTTCAACACCCTATTTTATTCTCCTTTATATGAAAACTAAATTAAAATATAGCCCACATTATGACCCAAGGATATATCAGTTGTGTTCTACAATTGATAATGATTGGTTTATTCGTTTTTGTATGACTCATGTACACATGTATATAAACATATATACCTATATTCATAGAGATGAAGAAGAAAATTTTGCAAACTCGATATTTAATAAGTTACACAAAACTATACTATTTAATTTAACAAAACCACATATTCTTATCAAGTGTGTGTATATAATATGTGTGTGTTTATTTGTTTTTGTTAGCGATACTTTTTGAATGAATTCAATTATTTATATGAAAGTACATTTTTACCTAAACGCGAGTTGGGAATAATTTTCATACCCACTAAATGGGCAGCGGCATATATATTATTTTAAAAATATTTTTAAAAAATAATTATCCACCACGGACACGTGTATCGTCGTCGATTCCCCTTCTCTGATGAGTCGTAGATGACGAAACACGTGTCAGTGGATAATTATATTTTAAAAATAATATATATGTTTGCATTTTCTTTTAATATTTAAAACATTTTTATTTATTTATTTATGTGACTGCAATTAAAATTAATGTTTTAAATTTAATGTTACAGAAAAGGAATACTCTAGCCAACTGTAAATTGAATATTCAAAAAATATAAAATAAAAACATCTGGTGTTATGAACTGGGTGAAAAAAGAAAGATATGAATTCTTAATTTAATCGAGGCTAATAGCGAATCTTTTCGTTAGCTAAAGATATAAATCCATTAGAACTGTTTAAATTTCTACAAGATTGTTTAAATCTGCTTGGAAGATGTTTTGTAGTGTTAACCCATTAAGTGACAAAAACACTTCAATCTGAAAACTTTCACGTGTTATATGTTAATTTACATTTAAGTTGAGTAAATTATTCGCCTTCATGAACCTTTCTCTAATATATGAACTTTGGCAACTGATTCAATATAATAAAAATGGGGGAAAAATAATAAAAGAACAAAAACAAGGTAAACACCAGCAATTGACTGTTCGACCTAGTTTCAGTGTTTGTTTTTCTTTTCGAATATTTCCCTGTAAGACTGAAGGATTTTTTTCTATTCAACTCGTTCAATAATTTGATTCCAGATGACCTAAAGTGAATAAATATTAGAGTATTTTTTACCAATGGAATGGGTTCTGATTAACTCATAGCAATTGTACCCCCTCGACGCACATGCTCTCGACTAACCAGACAAGCAGCAAAATCCCACTCTTATACTGTTGATGTCCCTAGATACTTGAAAGTCTTCTACTTCAATAGTTTCTTCCCTCAGACGATTAGACTTTGAAATTCCATCCCTGTTTCTTGCTTTCCTGACTATATTAATGTGCGGAAGTTTAAATGTAATGTAAACAGATATCTCACTGTCCAACTCTCCACATAGTCCCTTGTAGTCATGATCCAAATTAGTAGCCCCTTACGTTCAAATGGCACTACGCCTCAGTTGAAGTGGAAACAGTAAAAGAAAACATAATTAGTTCAGGGTTATACCGAATTCGATTATGTAAAATTTGTAAATGTATTTTCAGTAGTTTCTGAGTTTTACGCAGACACTTATGTGTTAATATAATGTGCTGGGGAGAGTATCTTGGTGTGCCCGTGTTGTGGGAACGTTTCTGGCATGGTTACGTTCTGCGTATTGCAGCCAGCTCCCCGGTGGAATAACTGGTAGTCTATAGACAATAAAACGTTGATAAGCACATCCCCTTTTGATCAAAGGTTGATATGACGTTGACTACATCTGTTATGGGGGAGGGGTCTTCTCTTTGAGTTCTCTGTTAGCGTCATTACTAACAGGGATCTTTGTTGTTTAAATTGAATGCGTATGTAAAATTAGCGATGGACAAATCTATATATCTATAAAAGTGAAAGTGTCTGTGTACATTTCCTTATGCAATAACTCTGTCAATTTTCAATCTACAGACTCGAAATTTGATATACAGGGTACTGAGATTTGGGAAAATCTTTGTGATCGGTTTTCGGACAGAACTTTGGCTATTAAGGGGTCAAAGTTCAACGATTTGACCTTTAAGAACTCTACCAAACTCCTCCGACCATTTTGAGTCTAAACACTTGAAATTTTAGATATAGGTTCCTTGGACATGGATCTAACTTAATAACTTGATTGAAGCCCAAAACAATAAATGTTGAGGGGTTATAATAGGGGTCAAAGTTTTTAAAAAATTGACCTCTGCGATCTCTATCAAATTACTCAGACAATTTCTGGTCTAAACATTTGAAATTTGACATGAAGGGTATTCAAAGATAGGGCAAGCTTTTTAATGGGTTTGGGTCGAAAATTTTTAGTTACCAATATATAAATGTATGTATGTTTGCATGTCTGCCTAAAACTTTCGACAAAGGCGACGGATTTTACCAAAATCAGTATCGTTTTGAAGTTTGACATTTCAGACGACAAATACCGAAAAATTGGCTAAAAACATTGATATATTTACCTTCAACTGGACACTTTTCTACAGGGGGGGGTCGCTTTTTTCGCCGATATTTTTGGAAGTCATCCTCTCCTTTCGATTGTCTAGCCTTAATTAAAACCTATGTCACTTCCGGTTTGGCGGTGGTCGTAACAGCAAAGACGTCAGGTTTTTTTCCCATCTTTCACTCCTTCGTGGTACGGGTTCGAGCCTGCCTTCCGACTACCACATTTTTTTTTTTTTTGCTCAACATACACATCCAAACACCCGGGCAACGCCGGGCTTAAATGCTAGTTTTCTTATAGAAAATAAAATTCATTTTATTTTAACAATTTAAAGAGCATTTTAACTAGGGACTCGTTCTCGACAAAGTCGAGATGACAATGTTTTAGCAATCGTCCACGACGGTCTCCCGATACCAACTTCTAACTGAATTCTCCCCCGTTGCAACACATGAGAGAGATAGAGGGAGATAGAAAAAAGAGGGAGACAGAGAGATAAATAGATACATGAATATATATTTTATTAAATTATAACAAATTATTCTGAATTTTAACATTTTCAGAAGCCCGTCCCATGAACATTGATCTGACTGTTTTCACCATGGCTGCTTTCGCTTTTTGTCAAACTTTCAGCTTGTGTTGAGCGAAGGTTTGCTATATTCGTCAGGTTTTACTAACACTTTTTTCATCTTTAATTGTTTCCCTAAAAGGGCAAAACAAGTCGGATATAAGACTTTTAAATGAGTGAAGCTGAAGAACTCCCTCACAAAGGACGCTTTATTATTGTGCCTCAGCCATGAACAGAAATATGAATTCCCTTTATGTAACAGACAGAAAACAAGATCTGAAACTTGATGTTGAACAATAAAGCATTGTACACTTCTTTCAACATGCTAAAGAAAAAAACGTATTTTTCAATTTCCTGAATCCTTCATTTTGTTCTATCTTTTGTTTGTTTTTCTTTGTGTATAGGGAAGCATTTTTCTCTTCCAAACATATTTATGAATTCTGCATTAGTTTCAAGACGAGAAACAACTTTTTGACATCTTCTTATCCATGTAAACATTACCAGTTAAGTGTTGACTTCTAAAGCCAAATGCAAATACACAATCCTCATAAATTTTCCTTTTAGTACATGAATATTTTAATGTTCTTCTAAAATTCGATGAAATACTGATTTATACTATGTGATAACAGCTTATAACTATCACGTGTTCCAAAACAGTCTTTTACCGATTCTAATTAGTCTCATTTCTTTTGCCTACTGAGTTCTGTATGTATTCTCATATAAAACAGCAATTACGTCTTTTTTGTGCATTGAATATACTTAACAAAATAATTGATCATTCGTGTCTATTTGATATGATTTATCTACCCACCCACTGCAGGAAGGTGTAACACAAACTGAAGATTGCAAAGCCAGCACACAAAAAATGTCCTCTAACCTATAAAAATGCGTGAGCAGGAGTACCTCAAGTGATTAACAATGAGCTAACGTTAGTTCTTTACATCAGGTAGCTTCATGTCCTGTCTGAAACGATTTCCATGAAAAAAAAAACTTTCTCAGAGTGCTCCAAGGTAAAGTTTGGGAAGGTTGGCTTTCTACGACTTCACAGAACTATTCCTCAGTCTGTCAGAGGGAAGAGTACACACTTCAAAATTGATCAAATTATGTCAGACTGATCCTCGATTGGTATCACAGCTTCTATGTAAAACTAAGCACAGCTACGTTCAGTGCTTCTTAAATTATTTATATAGCATTGCAGACGATACCCTGTTTGTGAAATTTCGTTCCAGTGATAAGACTTGTGAATATTCACCACAATCTATAAAATGAACTTATATAAATAATGGTGATTTAAAGTGTCGTCGAGTTAAGAAGATATAATTTGAAGAGAAAATGTAAGTAGTCACTGCTGAATAGTAAAGTATAACTGAAAACACATGTAGATCTGGTTTTTAAGTTTTAGACTGTTCTCTAATCAGAGTGTTACGAATATATACAGTATGGAAGCTATTAAACTTGGGACTCTTTTTTGGACTCAGTCTAGTGGTTGTTGTATCAGCCCAGATGTGGCAACAATACTCCATACAAGTGTGAATTATGGCTTTGTAGACATATAGGATACTGGAAAGTATGATAAGTTTTCTAGACTGATAGAGAAAGCCTACATTTTTTTGCAGCAGACTTGGCCGTATGTTCTATATATTTATTTCAGTTCCTGTTTTCTGTGAACGTTAGGTTGAGGAGT
Organism: Euprymna scolopes; assembly: GCF_053919585.1. Lineage (NCBI taxonomy): Eukaryota > Metazoa > Mollusca > Cephalopoda > Sepiida > Sepiolidae > Euprymna > Euprymna scolopes. Next base: position 131,423,610 of record NC_136494.1, on the reverse strand, counting down.
TTGAATGTTGACCTTCCAGAAAGGATGCTATCAACCATGGCAATCGATGGTTGGGAACATTTTGTATATACTTTTTCGGGGTAATGCATGTAAAATAATCTCCAGCCTTTGTAAACTTGGTTCTGATCAAACACACTGGAAGAATATTATGTTTTTCTTTTGAACTTGAAGCAATGAATCGCTTCTATTATTTTATCTGGTTTTGCAATAAATTTTTAACCATTTATTTACTTTGAAAACATGAAAAGTAACTGTGAAATTATTATAATTTTCAATCAAATGTAAAAATCCAAGTTTAGTAAAAAAGAGTTTAGTATTTTATGAACAAATTAGAAGTGAGCCAACAGTATTTAGTTTGCATATAAGACTAGAAAACATGAGGAATCCTTGCTGATCTCTGACTTTTCATGCTTAATGTTTAATTAAGCATGAAAAAGAAACATTCTAAACATTTTTAATATAAAGATTTGCTTTTCGCACTACCAAAACATTTCTTTTTTTGTATAAAGAACTTTCCAGCTAATTCTACCCTATGCGACGAAGGCCATCAACTCCCCATATTTCCTCCTATAACACAGAACACGCTAGGTAACATACAAATATCTGTGCATGAGATCGCCAAGCTAATCAAGAACCTTTATTCCAGTAAAGCAACTGGTCCTGACGGCATCCCAATTATAGTGTTAAAAAAGCTTCAACCAGAACTAGCTCTCATACTTACAAAACCGTTTAAGCGTTGCCTTAAGGAGAAGTGCTTTCCAACACTCTGGAAAACCTCATCAGTATGCCTTGTAATTAAGAATTCAGGTGATAAGTCATCTCCCTCTCAGTACAGACCAATAAGTCTCCTGTGTGTTATGATTAATTTGCTGGAATTCATATTAAATAGAGAAATAGTCAACCACCTCAGCAGAAATAACCTTCTTAGTGACACGCAATATGGTTTCCGTTCTGCAAGATCTACTGCAGATGTGCTGACGGTTATATCTCATAGGATTAGCGAATCTCTCGACAAAGGCTTCCTTTCTAGAGCAATTGCTCTTGACATATCAAAGGCGTTCAACAAGGTATGGCGTAAAGGCCTACTTCACAAGATTTACAGCTATGGTATAACTGGAAATGTTTTCTGTTGCAATATTTTGGACATATAATGGGGTATAATCCCACACAGTCAGACGATTCTATTTATAAACGATGCTGCTAGGAACTGACAAATCGAATTAATTCACATTCTGCTACCAACCAATCAGAAACCAGAATTGCTCCATAAATATTAAACCTTTTCTGTAGCAATTTCACATGTTTTTTTTCCGTCTCAACACGGTAAGAATATTTTGCTCTGTGGAACTGTCTACTGCAAACAAGTCACCTCTCAGGACTTGTGTGTAACAGCGAACCATCGGAAACTGTTCTGTCTACTGCAAACCAGTCAACTCTCCAAACTTGTTTAGAACAACGAACCATCTGAAACTGTTCTGAAACTAAACATGGCTTACACTTCTTCAATCATTAAATCATTTCTCTCTGATAGGCTCATAAGAGTAGTGGTCGATGAACAAAAATCAGAGGCCCGCAGTATTAATGGTGGAGTCCCTCAGAGGTCCATTCTGGGCCCAACTCTCTTCCTGATCTACATCAATGATCTCTCTGAAACAAAAATGTAGTAGGCAAAAAAAAATAAATAAATGTTCTGTCAGCAACAGTACAACTTCAAAATAGTCAATATCGCCCACCTCCAGAAGAGAGGGAATTCCTGTCCGTGATAACCGTGGTAAAAGAAGACACACTCCAATCGCCAGAAACACCCACACACACAGTTTGCAGGACACTGCCGACTCGTCTCTAGCCTCCTGCTTTTATAGTGGCCGGGAATTATCCATTTGCATAATCACATGAGACAGAAACGTGATTTTCCGAGAGTTGCATGGGGTAAATGCTAATAAAAACCCCCGGACGCCATCTTGGAATTCTCTTTTTCCCCCCAACTGGTGACACAACAGACGTACCCGAGGTAAGCTCTTTTTCCCCTCATTTTAGTTATTGCTACTTCTGCTACACTCTCTAAACACATACTTAAATCATTCATTGACATCTATGCTGATGACACGACCATCTACAGCAACACATTAAAGGCTGTAAATGACAAAGTTCTCTATGATTCTCTCTCCTCTGATCTCGAGCACGTGATTCAGTGGGGTAAGACGTGGCTGGTTACCTTTGATGCATCTAAAACCAAACTCCTATCTTTACATCTTCAACGCTCTGATCCCCATTTGGCATCAGTTGAAATGGATGGCTCTCGTCTAGGAGAAGCCCTATCTTTTGACAAGCTTCTGGGCTTGACCTTTACTCCTGATCTGAAATGGAACACATACATCGTCTGCTGCCAAGGTCGCTGGAAAGATGGTGGGATCCTTCTACCGCTCCAGAAGATATCTCACTACTGATGCAATTCTCTATCTGTTTAAAAGCCAAGTACGTCCAAGGATGGAATACTGCTGCCATATCTGGGCAGGAGCTGCTAAAAACAGCCTATCCTGCCTTGATAGAGTACAAAATAGACTTTGTGGCTTAGTGGGTGATGCCCTTTTCTCTTCCCTACAGACTCTCTCCCACAGAAGGGACGTTTCGAGCCTATCTTTGTTTTATCGTTATTTCCATGGTAGGTGCTCATGAGCTCCAATCTCTGGTCGCCCCTCGCCAATCTTTTACGAAAAACACCCGTCTAGCTGAAACCACTGTCAAAAGTTTTTCCCACTCTTTATCTGTGCCTAAATCAAAACATAGATTCCATGAACAAAGCTTCTTTCTTAGAACTGCACACCTGTGGAACTCTGTTCCGTCTGCCTGTTTCCCAACTGACTACAACCTGGATGTCTTCAAGTCCAACGTAAACAAATTCCTGATGAACCGCCCCCTTAAGTAGACACTTTATTAAATCTCAACACTAACGTACTGTACATGCAATTGCCCTTATCCCTGAGTGGCTTCCGGGCCTTGATAAGTGGTGACCACCTAGTAAAAAAAAAAATAAAAAATAAAATACCATTTACGGTTCTTTTGTCGGAATTCATGTCGATTCCACGTTTATGGAGCAGAGCCAACAGGGGAAATTTACATATGTTTTTATTGTAAAGCATTTTCAAGATGTGTTAAGGAAAATGAAAAGATGCTAACGTTTATTGCAGAGTTTGTAGAAGACAAGTTATTGCTGTTGATGTTTTATGATGGGAGAGGGGTTTGTAACTAGAAAATTGAACACAGCTGAGCACCTACCATGAAATATCAAGAGAGTAAAATAAAACCAGTAAAGTGTATTCTGTGAAAATGGAACTGACGAAAAGGTTGCCGGTCGATTTTGTACTTTTTTGTACTTTGGCTGCACAAAAAGGGTGCTCTTAGTGACATCTTAACAAATGTGGCAACAGCAAACTGTTTGAAATATTTTGCCTATGTTAAATCATCAAAAATTTAGTTAGAATAAATCATTTACAACATGTATTGTAGTTGGACATAAAATAATTTTTTAAAAGTCTGTATTTTTTTTAATGTTTCCGATTACTATTCTAATATTGAGTGTTATTTGCCCAATGTGGCGACCAATAAAACCTCCGACCTTCTTATTGAACTTAGGAATCTTTCTGTCGCACTCAGAAATCTGCATAGAATGTCTAACGGAACCCTTTATTTTATCCACAGGGAGAACATACTCTCTTTCTGTCAGCCATAACTGAGTAGAAATCCTAAGTAATTTGGCATTGTATTTTTGAGTGTCACCCGCAGGGATGATTGAACCAGCAACTTCCATAAGAGTGTAACTTGCAACTTAATAACGAAGTACTTTATCCACTACACCACAGACAATTCAGAAATATATATAAAAAAGGTTGACATGTTGTATAACTGACAAGCCAAAATAAAATCTGTCATATTTGCATGGATTTTAAATCAAGCAAAACAAAAATGAGAAAAGAAAAAACATAATTGTATTTTTTTTTTGTTAGTACAATCTTAAAAGCAATTCAAAATTGTCAGAAGATGAAGTCTGGAATAAATTTGTTTGCAAGTTGTTTTTTGTGTGATTTGTTATTCTCTATTTTTGATATGATTTATGATTAATACAGAAATGTTATTTTTGCTGACAGCAAAAACATGAGGGAAAAACAAATGTTTGCCTGGATGGATTCTGTTTGAAGGATTACAAAGCTTTATTCCATGAGACAGTTTTCAAATTGTTGTTTGTTTACTAAAAACGAACAAAACAATACACTTTTAATGGTGTTCTGATACCAAAAATTACAGATGATAATGAAAAAAAAAAAAGACTGGGAGCACATGTCTCTCAGCGTTATGTACGTTTGGAATAATGTACCACTTTCTATATTTGTTGCATTTGTTTTTCTGTTGAATATATTCGATTTCCATTAAATACCGAGTCATGTCTTTCCCGTGACAATATTTAATTAAACTTTCTAAGTCAGTAAACTGGCAGGTTTAGTCTATATAGGCTTTTGTTAAATACAAAGAGCGATTTTTTTTTACGTAAGAAAACATCAAAATAATTGACCTTTATAGCACTGCATATTCAAAGATTTTTCTTTAAAGAAAATAAATTTAGTTCTTTATTAATATATGTATCTAATCAAACTCTATGTTTCTGATATTTTTATAAAGATTTGTTTAAATTTTGGCAGTTGGAACAGATTATTTCGAATATTTATTTCACATGAATCAGATGATTTTTGGTTGTCATTGGTTTCCCTGGTATATTTCTAGTCAGAATTCTTTCTAGAAAGATATCGGGTTCTTAAGAAAGAGACCACATTAAGGTTTCCAACATCCCTGTGTAAAAGTGTTTCTGTAGAACGAATTGGATTCGAACTTGGTACACCCAGATTGCCAGTTTGTGTTGTTAACCACTTAGCCACCATCACCTCCCATTTCGATTAGAACGGCCACAGAATATATGTTTAACTTCTTTTTTTAACATGTATAAAATGAAACATTTATGTAAATTAAAAAGTAGACTATAAACTGTTTAGAACTTTTTGTGTCAGTAATTGTAAAATGATTCCACAGAGCATATCTGCATTAATAAATAAGCAGATTATGTTGTACTGAACTAATAAAAACGTGTGGTGCAAGGAAAATAAAGAATATGAACCTGAAAGGTGATTTCATATTCAAACGCGCCACAACACAGCATTACCATGTAAAAATGATAATTTGATTATCCATGTAAATCAATTAATATCTTGCTAAAAATACGATGAAGAAGCGCAAAGTGAAGATAGTGTTGATACTACAAATATTTATAAACATGGCCAAGAAAGCATAGCAGATAAACCAATAACTGATCAAATTTCGTTTGAAGTATCGAATTTCCAAGCATCAAATACCAACTCTAAGTGTAGCTGATGACGATTTCCATTAGAAATGCTAATAATACAACAGAAAATGGTAATGGAAGAAGAATCCATAGAACCACACGCTGTGAAACCAAACAGATTTCAAGAGATGTAATAAGATTGTCTAGATTAAATCTAAGAAATTAGTGTAACCAGATTTATGCCTGTAAGTAAAGTTGGTCTGAAACAAAGAACAAGTGAACGTTTTGACAGCTAATAGAACTTTGATTAAATTTAATAAATGAACGATTTACATCATTAATTACTTGGTTGCTGTTTGGTCAAATTGAGTTTCCTTTCCTGATCTTCGCCGAGAAGAAAATACAAAACAATTATTCTTATATTTCTCTTAGTTTGTCTGTCTCTTTGTTCCATTTGTTTCTTAGAAACTATTATGCGATTTTGTATGGACCTTTGTTATGATAAGGTGCAGCGAACTAAATGTTATGGTATTCTATGCACAGTTAGAAATAAATAGGAATTAGTCACCTCAATATCACATTGTCTCAAAAACTTCTTAGCCGATTTGGCTGAAATTTTGTATGGATCTTTTCTATGATAATGTGTAGTGAATTAAGTATTATCGTATTTGTTCGATTCACAGTTAGGGATTAATAGGGATTAGTAATAAATGCAAAAATTAGCACAAATTTAACTATACTCAACTGTCAATTTAGCATAAAACACATTTTAAGTCAACAGACTATCCATCCATAGTCCTTGAGCCCCTGGAGGAACATAGGTCATCTACAACTTTTTGTAGATGTTTTTGTAGCGAGGAGTTCTTTTTATAGGGTGAGGATGTTGGTCCCATGCCCAACCTTCCCAGAATGTACATACAGCGCCTAGCTGTCCCAAAATGGTCACCCATCTGGTACTGGGCAGGCTCAATGTTGCTTAACTTCGGTGATCTGGTGAGAACCAACGTGTCAACATGATTGTACCGTACCCTCAACAGGCTATAACTTTTGCTTATTAAAAATTCATTAGTCCTGCGAATTCCGGAACCATCCATAGAAGGCAGCATTAACAAAATGCATCTGTAAAAACTCTTGGATAATTCCCTTTATAAAAAGGAAAGGATTTTATTTCCGAGTAATCAAGTATGGAAGAAATTAAGATAATAGTAATTGACTTATAGGAAAAAGTTTAGGATTAAATTTGTTAAATTAGAAGAAAAGAATATGTTGATGTTAAAAAAAAACGAAGAAAAAAAAACAGTACATAACATAATAAGCACATAAAGACATACGTTTTCATAAGTGTAGGCCACGAATGGACTGAACGCAATCTGGAAATCAAATACTTTTACTAAAATGAAACAGGACTTATTTGAAGCGATTGTTAACAGTTCTTTTTTATGTAAGTAGCATCTGGGCTTTTACCAAAAGATTTGTAAAGAAAAGGTAACATCTATAGGAGCACCGTATACGATAGCCACTATATGGCATCTTTCTGGGATCTCAGCCTTGATCAGATAGTGAACAAACAAATATGTTGATAACTGCCACAAAGCTAAAGATGAAAGTGTACAACGACATATCATTTAAATGTGGATAAGTACTAGAATTAGTATGTACGTTCAATGGCTGGCAATTTACAAATCAACAGAAAATTAATATTAAGCAATCTGCTGAGAATATTAAAATACTTAAGTGTTATTTTCATGACGTTTCAACCGTTGCAACTTTCGTCCGTCTTCAGGTATTTCTTGTCAAATTAGCGAATCTTTCTGTCAACCTTGGGAACCTTTCTGCCAAACTCGAGAATCAGCACATAATTTTGAATGGAACCCTTTATCTAATAAACGTAGGTAGCATGCTCACGTCCCATCAGACATAGCTCAGTGGAAGGCTTATGCAATTCGCAATTATATTTTAAGGCCTCTACCTAGTCAGGGCTGATGGAATGAGAGCATATTACCTTCATGGCTTAAATATCTATTCGAAATTCTGTACAGATTCCCGAGTTAGACAAGATACATTTGAAGAAGGTTGTTGAAGAAACGTTATGAAAATAACATTGAAGATGAGAACAGTCGTCCGAAGAATCCAAATAATACGAATAATCAATCCTTATCTCAAAAATTTAGAAATGAAAAGAAACCGTAATGAATAAATATTTTTTCAATTCTCTTATTTATAAAATTATGAGAAAATATGGGTTAGTTTTGTAAATATTATTTTTGAATATTATGGAATCGTTTGATTTTTTTATGAACGCTTAAAAGGTCTGTATGCATTTAAACAGTTTTCTTAATAAGAACAAGTGTTTTCAGAGAAGCCTCAGCTGAAAAAAAAAACAAAACTTCTGCCAATAACATAGTGTCGCGAGTTGAAGGTGCACACACGCAACCACACACGACAACTGCTAGCCAAACGCACTGAACGATGGGGTCAGGCTGTCAATTGATATTGTCGGTGGTGAAAGGTCAACTATTTGATGCACGCAGCTGTCGAGGTGAGCACACCTGCAGAAGAGCAGGTCACATATATAGCCTAGAGAAAGAGAAGAGAAGCATGCACTCAGCCAGCAAAACAACATTAGCACGAACTTGTAGCTCTATTCACCCACTCTCCTGCCAAACTCCGTCTCTAGTTCGGCACCCACATACCAAACAATAAAAAAAAATAAGAAAAAGAATATTTATTTTATTTTTATACAAAACGATGGTGTTACAGATTTTTTCTGTCTGGCAAAAATCGATCACACAACAATAGTGAAGAAAACTAATGGCAAAAAATATGTTGAATGAAAATGTGATATGTCAGATGGATTGCTATGTGGGTCTGATTTTTTTAATTCTACTGACATTTTGGATAGATGAAGATTTATTTGTTATCCTCCTACAATTAGATTTAACCCTAATCTTTTATTATCTTCGTTTCTGCTATTCAACATCTTCAATATTTGAATTTCGTTTTACCTATTTTCCCTTCTTTTCTCGCTCTTTTTTGTTATTGTTGACATGTTTTTCGCTTTTTTTCTCTTTTCCACAAGAAACTTTTTTTCTCTGTTATTCTTTTCTGCTTCCTTTCTCATCTCTCTCTTTCTCTCACACTCAGTTTCCACTTTTTCCCTTTATTATTCACAGTATCTGAACTAATGACATGCACGTGTTACCGTGTACATTGATTCCACATTACTTCATATAAATAATTGGCTTTAGTCTAGCCATTCTATTTGTTTATCATCATTGAAAAACTTTTGTATTTCTATGAAAAGTTTGTCATGATGAATTCTTTGGAGATTTCAAATATCATATTGCCAAGAACTAGCTTCAGCTATTTTTGTTGAAATTATTTTTCTTTTTCTGGATTCACTAAAAGAAATTGGTTAGCCACAATCTCAATTCCTAACAATTCAATTTGTAATTTAATTTATTAAAAACTATTTAATTTATAATGAAGAAGCGTTATGGACGTTGTCTGGTAATCTTTTTACTTCCATTTTTTTATGATTGTTTCCTTTATAAATCGCATACAAATATTTTTGATAAAAAAAACTTTCATTTATAAATAACTAGGATACACATTTCAGGAGGTGTAAAATAAATTCTGAAAGCAGCACAGTTTTGCACGATTTTCGTGTTCCTTATAAAATTTTCAATCATGATATAATAATACTAAACCTTGTGTCTAGAATCCGTATTTTGATTAAAATCCATTACATGATTTTGATCCTAGAATATATCTAAAATTTAAGACTCAGTCTTGGAATTGAGAGAATTTTACTTAAGTGATGACTAGGAATCAAATTCAATGCCAACCGGTAATATTTGAGTTTTCAAAAGTTAATTAATTTATAAGTGAATCCTGCACATGTTCAGCTAAGTTATAAGGTTAAATAAAGAACTAAATAGTTGAGAACGTTAGTCGCTCTTTCTTGAGCCAATTCTCTCCAAAATAAAACCTTTAATAAAACTCTCAGCAAGCGTCTTCTTGTATTACTTTCATCATAAAATTATTGTATTGTTCTCTTATTATGCCTTCCTAAAAAAACTTTTAAAATACTTCAAAGGAACTGAAATTTGAGGGATATTTATTAATTGGTGTCTAATACTGATTATTAAAAGTTAAAAAAAAAAATCGAATGTATCCGAATTTTCATGGAGGGTTTCTATCTTCTTTTTACTCTCTTTACATAAAACTATAGTCCACATTTGAACCCTTTATGCCTAACAACTGCGTTCCAACATTCATAATAACTGATGAATTCGTGTATAAGTGAATCCTGTACATAAAATACATATCTAATGTGGTCTAATCTCCATCTATAGTTAAATATAAGAATCAAAGATGTCATCAGTAATTAGACTGATAAAGAGAGGGTGACTGTTGATTATGTGACGAATTCAGGGAGGAGGGGATGGAAATCGTTACATTGTGCCAGTCTTGTATATAAAAGTGAATGAGAACTGAGAGTGAATATTAATAAAACCAAGAATATGATTTTATTTTGATTTCGTTTTAGTTTATCTATTTACTTTTTTATTTCAATAAATAGTAAAATAAAAATATAATTCCGTGTATTGTTCCCACATATCAGCCGGTGCATCAACAAATACTCTCTATGCGATAGGATACAAAAAGAGTCTCCAATCTAATAGCACTCACATTGTCTACCAAAGATAATCTTTGGTGTGAATAATTTTTTTGAACGATAGAGGAAGCATAGCTTCTTTGCAACAGGCTTGGCAATGTCCTCATTTATTACAATTCATGTTGTCTGTGACTGCTAAGCCGATAAGCAACATTGCAGTGATAGAATAAAGGCTGGAGCTTGACAAATAGTGCAAAGCCTATTAGATTTGAGACTCTTATTTGGACCCTGTCCAAGAGCGCGAAAGTAGTCGTAGATGCACCAGCCCACATGTGGTAACAATATTCCCTGCATGAGAGAATGGTAGCTTTGTAGAGGCATAGGATACTCTTGGGTATGAATAATTTTTAGGGTTGTGAAGTTGAAGTCCAATCTTAACAAATTCAAAGTCCAAGGGACAGGAAAGCGGTTCGATCAGTACACACACAGACACGGTGACACGCCACCAACACGGACCAGCGTACACAATTACAAACCGCTTGTCCTTTACTCGCCCCTTGCCTTCCAAAACGACCTGGATTTATAGTTGTCGAAGACCAACTGATTTACATATATGCACGAGATTTTGCGAGAGTTTCCGAGATCACACCATTACAAAACGCCGTCGGCGCCATCTTGGAATTCTTTTCTTATCCTAGCTTTGCAGCGATGACAAAGCACACACGCACACCTAGGTCGTTTGAACGGTAAGCCCTCATTTTCACAGGTTGTATAGGGATCCCACTTCTTTGCAGCAGCCTTTGCAATGTACTCAATGTATTTGTTCCAATTCATGTCACCTGTGAATGTTAAGCTGAGAAGTCTGAACAATGAGCTGTCAAGTAGTGGTTTTACTTGTCATGGCAATTGGTGGTTGAGAAGAATTCTTGTAGTTGTTCAAGAAGTTTAATCTTAATAACATTAAATGTTACCATCTACTTACGGCTTCATTTTACGCTACAGACTGATGGTTGTTTTCTAGACTTTATGCAATTGTCTTGTTATTTATAGTGTGTTGTAAGAATTGGACTCTCAACCTTCAAAAACCCACTTAAAACTGATTACTAGTCAGTGTTATTAACAATTAGGTCATGGGTCCAAATGTTGAGAGACTTAAACCTAATCTTGTTTAAATGTGTAGTAGTGCTGATTCTTACTATAGGATAGAGTACTGTTGTCACACCTAGGCAGGAGCTGCTTGAAGCACCCTATCCTGCCTTGACAGAGTTCAAAATAAACTTTGTGATATAGTAGATGATGCCCTTTTCTCTTCTCTGCAGCCTTTTTCCCACAGAAGAGACGTGGCGAGCCTGTCCCTAATCTATCACTATTTTCATGGCAAGTGTTCGACTGGGCTCCAATCTATAGTCTCCCTTTCGCCGATCCTTCACAAAAAACACTTGTCTAACCAAAATCACTATCAATAAATTCCCCCAATCTCTATCGCTGCCTGAACCTAAAAATGAATTCTATAAACAAAGCTTCCTTCTTAGAACTGCCCGTCTGTAGAACTTTGTTCTGCTGGTTTGCTTTCTAGCTGGCTATAATATCATTATCTTCAAGTCTAATGTAAACAAGTTCTTATTCAACTGCCCTTGTAAATAATCTTATTGTACCGAATTACTTCTAGAAAGGATTATTATGCAACTGTCCCAATGTCTACAATACACACATTAATCTTTATCCTCAAGTGGCTTGCGGGCCTTGATATGTGGTAACTCCTTTGTAAAAAGAATATTTCTTTAAAATTTCTTTTTTTGTGAAAACGATATATATATTTTTTAAATGTTCTTAATTTTCTTTGTTGTAGTGTTATAACAGATTCTGCTAAAACATGGGAAATAGCATTTTTTTTATTTTTACTTACTACCCAGAAGGTCTATTCAGTTGAACGCAAGGTGGGGGGGGGGGCATGGGGCGGTGGCCTCGGGCATCCAACTTAGGGATGGAGCATCCAATCATATTTAAACTGTCTCCGTTTCTCATCATATTTCTCGGTACTATGGTTTATATTTGGGGCATAGAATCAAGAGGTTGGTAACGAGCATCACAAGACGTTTTCATGGTGGCCGTATAAAACGAACAAAGCGACAAAAACACTGAAAAATATATTTTTGTTTTTTCTTATTGTTTGTATTTCTCCATCTTCACTTCAACTTTTCTTACTCTTTTCGCCTTGTATCAACCTCTTCAAACAAACTGATGTAATGAATGTGAATACATCCGGGTTCTTCCTCCTCACAAAAATATGATTAACTTCTTAAGCCATATGATTGGCTGGTTAAGTCCTAAATACCGATTTGAGGCAAACATCAAAAGATATGCCGACATCCTCACAGTTAAGTATATTACTAGCTTTAGTCATAAACACCCAATCTGTAAATTTTTTGAAGTAGCCCAGTGGTCCTAGCTACAATATTTACGTAATAATCTACTAAGTTTAGTAATTTGAAATAGCAGCCAAAATCACTCAGATACTTAAAACAAATATATTCCTTCATTTTCGCTTTATCTGTATTTCTCTATTTTCTTCTATTAATCTCCCCAAACAAACAAATAAGCAAACAAGAATCACATATCTGAATTATTCATTTTGCAGCTTTTTTACCTGAGGTCTATTTTTTAATTTTTTTATTTCATTCTTTGGAATTGGTACTCGTGATTTATAACTAAATCCACGTTTTAGTCCATTCCATATTTTTGGTCAACTTGTATAAATGTTCCACTTGTTCAAATTATTCATGTTTTATTGATCACACTTTTACGCTGTCGATTAAAAAAAAAATCTTTTCCATGTTTATATTGACTAAATAAAAAAAAAAATCTCACGTTTTAAAAATGTGCATGTATCATGTCTTGCGAGGTGCAAATGTGATAGAATTATTTATGTACAAATATGCAGATTTCAAAATGATTCTAAAAATGATTTTCTTTTCTTTTACATCTGAAATCTTTCTCATATGAACGTTGCGCTAGTGCACAGGGTTAACATAGATATGAAATTTATGGCCGGATACAATTTTATTAACAATGAAATTGTATTATTTCTGGAAAAAAACCTTGAAAATAAAATCTAACAGACAATGGAAGAGGGGGAGAAAGAGGCGTCTGTTTGTTTATTTTATGTATTTACTGTAGAAATTGCAAAACTTAATCGGATATTGAGCGTGATGAAAGCAAATATAGTAGACCTTTCATATTTCCAAGCAAAAGTTTGTCTGGTTCTCTCTTAACTTTTTGTTACAATTAATAAAAATCCACTGTTTAGAAGCACAATGAAAATGAAATTCAAAACATGGCGATTAAAAGAGCAGACACGTGTATTATTTTTATTTTTTAAATAAATATTTATTTAAAATTCATACTTTTTTTTCTTACTTGCCATCATGGTGTTTGGTGCAGTCTCTAGTTGTCGAAGATAGAGGTTTTATCATTCGGTTCAGTGTGTTAGCACTCGATCATGCGCACGTGTTAAAATTAATAGGAATTCACTGTTTAGAAACACACTGAAAATTAAATTCAAAACATGACGGTTAAAAGATCACGCACATATAATTTATGCTTTAAATAAATATTTAATTATTTCAAATTTCTCATTTTTGGTTTATACAAAAGCCTTCATCAGGAAGGTTTAGACAATATTTTTTCTTACTTGGCATGATGGTGTTTAGGTTACATATTACAAACCCTGTGTCGGTAGTGATTAGGCTAGCTTGTAGTATAGAGTTTGGCAAAGGTTACACTGAGTGCATGAAAACCCAAATCTACAAAACAGAATCATTCCCAGTGTTGAGTCAAGGATAGTTGACATGTAAAATCAAAACTAAACGACATAAACAAAACAGAGTGAGATGGGGGATGACGTCACAGTTTTCGTGCTGAGAGAAAGAAAGGTTTTCAAACCAGTCTCTCCATGGAAGCCATGCGAAGGAGACATTGACAATAGTGTCGAAAACCTTGATAATCGAAAATTGCAAAATGTTACTTCGATGTCACTCATTTTAGTTAAGTTAGGAGGTTAACTAAAGAATTAAATAATTAGCTTTGAACGTTAGTCTCTCTCTCTCTCTCTCTCTCTCTCTCTCTCTCTCTCTCTCTCTCTCTCTCTCTCTCTCCTGCGTCAATTCTCTCCAAAATAAAACCTTTAATAAAACTCAGGAAACATCTCCTTGTATTATTTTCTGCATAAAAAAGGTTATTGTATAGCAACCACTAGATGAAACTGTCACGAAGAGAAGCAGTGATGTCAGACAGGCGACGAAACATCCAAGTTGTAGTGGCGTCTGTGAATTTAATATTCACTTGACACTTCTTCCTTTGAAGGAAGCCGGTTCAACCCACTTAAGGTAAATGCCATACACCAAACAAATAAACAAGCATTTATGTATATAAAAAAACAATTATTAAAAATATAACATTTTCACTTTTTGTTTATTTCATTTTACGTATTTCCTACGGAAATAGCAAAACTTAATTAGATATTGAAAGTGATAAAAGTATAGAGTGGAATCTCTTTCATATTTCCAAGCAAAAATTTGTCTGCTACTCTCTTACCTTTTCACTGTGTGTGCTTTAACTTATTCTTTTATTCATTAGAGAACAGACGCAGTTCCATCACTTCAGCCATTACTAAATTTATATAGAACGAAAACCCGAAAACAAAGAAACAAAGGATCGAAATCCTCCTTCCAGATTTCCTCATTCAGTTTCTCTTGCAAAAGAATAATGCTATTTGATTGCTTAGTTAATGTTATTAGATAAGATGGAACAAAGAAACTAAGCATGATTTCCAGCAGAAATCCAGTCTCCATAGAATTCTACAACAATGGATGTTTCATAAAATACCATTGAAATGAAACTTGATTTTAATTGTTTTTACAACAATTTTTTGTGCCACAAAATATAAAATGTGGAAAAGCACGATAGCAATTCGAGATGGACATAGATTATAGTTTAAATTGCTATTCATTGAATGGGTAAGGTCTTTTATTGGTTGCATTAAAAAGGTGTTAAGCTTTATCTCTTTTCATTGGATAATCAGGAAAAAGTTAATGGATGTGATATTTTCATATTTGTTGCTTGAGTGTGAATTCAAAGACTCCACCAAGTTATGAATTATTTGGGGAATTAGGAGACAGAAGAGAGTTGTAAATTATTATTGAACAGTATGTTAATAAATGGGAAGATTACATCAAGGTGACCAGAAAAATGGTTGTATCATTTTATCACTTCAGAAAGTATCTCACTCCTGACGCAATCCTCTACCTGTATTAGAGCCAGATAGTCCTAAAATGGAGTACTGTTGCTATATCAGGGCAGGAGCTGCTCAGAGCACCCTATCATACCTTGAAAAAGTTCAAAGCCGGCTTCCAAACTTAGTAAGTGATGCCCTTTTTTCTTCCCTGCAACCTCTTTCCCACAGGAGACACGTTGCAACCCTGTCTCTGTTCTATCGTTATTTTCATGGCAAATGCTCATCTAAGCTTCAATCTATGGTCCCCCCTTGCTAAACTTTCACAAAAATACTTGTCAGGCTACAACGACTATCAACTATTACCCCTACTCTCTATCTATGCCTAATTCTAAATGCAGATTCCATGAACAAAGCTTCTTTCCTAGAACTGTCCATCTGTGAAACTCTGTTCTCTTGGCCTGCTTTTCAGCTTACTACAATGTTTTCATCTTCAAGTTCAATGTAAACAAGTTCTCGTCGAGCCATCTCCTAAAATAAATAAATTCTACCTAATTTCCACTACTATCTATTGCTACATTGGTATCTTGGTGACGACCGTACTCATTAACCCCCCCCCATCCTCAGGTGGCTTTTGCGCCTTAATAATTGCTAAAAATTATGTGAATATTAGAAATAGCTTTCGTGAATTAAACAGCATTTTCATGTTAGTATATCTGTGAAATCCACAAAATATTCAATTGTTCTTCAGACGAAATCAGACAGAATGAAATTGGCCAGCAAAAAAGAAAAAAAAACCTTTTTCAAAGTAGTAACTATCGAGGTGGTTTGGGTTAGGCTCTTCTAAATGTATCATTATCACCAACTAACCGAGAGGTTTACGTCTATTAGCTGGTAATAATGATATATTTACCCCCCCCCGATAGCTATTATCTTATGAAACTTTTTCTTTTGCTGCCCAATTTTATTCTGTCTGATTTCTTTTGGAATAATTTAATATTTCATTGATATTACAGTTCCAAGAAGATATACTAACATTGAAATGCTGATTAACTTAGATAGACCTTTTCTAATGTTTTATTTTTTGTTTTTTTTTGTGTGTGTTTGTGTAGATTTCTTGTTGATTTTGTAAACGATAATACTCTTAATTACCGTTTTCACCTTAAAGATCTTTTTCCTAAGAAAATCGCCCATATTTTTGGACGTAAATATTTTATTTATTTGTTATTTTTATTTTACTTATGGAGCAGTAATCTACGGATATACATGTTTTGAGGTCCTACCTCTCTTCAGCATAGCTTAGCTGTTTCTAGGAATCAAACCTCGATCTAGTGCGTTAACCGTTACACCACAAAATCTTAGATCCTTTTACTGTTATTTTTTTATCATATAATACATATGGTCTGAGGTTCGATTCCCAGAAACAGTCAAGCTATGCTGAAGAGAGCTAGGACCTTGAAACATGCATGTCCGTAGATTACTGTTTTATGTGTAAAATATATATATTGCTGTTTAATACATGCATACTTATATTATAACTAGCATGTTGCCATTGTCCAGGGAATCTTTCCTTTCATCCCCCTCCATACATGACCATGCATGACGTCATTTTCTATGACGAGAAGTAAGAGAAGAATCAAAGTTGTCTTCGATGGTTCTAAATCAAAACAATGTGATATAAATGTGGGTGTGCCATTAGGGGTCTATCCTTGGACCTTTATTATTCCTGATATTCATAAATGACCTCCCTGATAAAATTGTCTCTGAGATGGGTATATTTGCTGACGATACCACGCTCTATGGCAGGCATGAAGGGAAAACAAATGAACACAAATCTAAGGCAATGGTGGAAACTCTAGCGGAAGACCTCCTGTCTGTAGTGGAATGGGGTCAAAAGTGGGTAGAAACATTCAATGCTGCCAAGACTAAGCTTGTTTCTTTTAATAATTACGAGAAACCTTCTCAACCACTAATAGATATGGCTAATGATACATTACATGAAAGTACTTCGTTTAAACTCCTCGGCTTGATGTTCATAGGGAACATGAGCTGGAATAGATACATTGAAAGCATTGCCACGGCTGCTGCAGGGAAGGCGGGCTTTCTCTACTATACTAGAAAGTTACTTATATCTGAAAGTATCTTGTACCTCTACAAGACCACCATTCTCCCATGTATGGAGTATTGTTGTCACATTTGAACTGGTGCATCTGCTGCTAGTCTCTCACTCCTGGATAGGGTTCAAAAGATAGTCACCAACCTAATAGGTCCCAAACTGTCAGCTAAACTTCAGCCCCTCTTCAACCGACAAAGTGTTGCATCCCTCTGCCTGTTTATAGTATATGCTTTAATGAAGTACAAACCCTTGCACCCTATCGACGTAAATACCCCCGACAAACTTGACAAGCAGCGAAATTCCACCCATACACAGTAGTGATCCCTAGATGCCAGAAAGCGTTCTGCTCTAATAGTTTCTTCTCCAGAACTGCTAGACTTTGGAATTCCCTTCCGAGTTTCTGCTTCCCCAGACTATACTGACGTGCAGAAGTTCAAGTGTAATGCAAACAGATACTGCTGCTCAACTCCTTTCATAGTATCCCTGCAGTTTTGTCCCAGATAGTAGCCCCCCTACATCAAAGTGACACTGTGCCTTGTTTGGGGTGAAAATGCAATAAAAAAAAGAATAATAAACTCTGGTGTTCTAACTTCCTTACTCCGCCCACACCTCTTATTATCCCTTACAGACTCCCTACGTTCTTTGCATCTCATATGTCACTCAAAAACTGATGCTTGATTCATGCAAGATGATCGAAAAGCAGCCTGAAGCATTTTATACATTTCTGTGGCATTTTTTCCAAGTTTAAAACGGAAGTTTCTTGCATGTCATTCTTTTAAAGTGTCCTCATGTCCAGATTGTATTTTGAACTTCACCAGCTGTGATGACAATCAGGCTTTAGTAGGATGTCTTCCAACTTCTGCTATTCATTTGAACCTGAAATCATAAAAATCAGTCATCTCATAAGATGTATAGCAATAGCATACTGAATTTTCAAGAATCCATGACAATTTTAAATGCCTGTACGAAAAAAAAGTTTGAAAACTTATTGAAGGCACCTCGTACGCCCCCTCATATTGTATTCAACCGGAGAACGATTTTGATTTACAGATCTGGATTATCATGTACGCGGTGTGATCCTTGTCAAAATTCACATGAGCTAATCTAACCGCTACTCCCGTCTGGTTTCTTACATGCAACACTATGGCATTTACTAATGAACTCTACAAGGAATAAACAATAACCAAGATTAAATTAGTTCTTCATTTCTTTAATTTGTGAACACATTGTTTTCCAATCAGCAATTGACAATTCTTTTGAACCTATCTTATGCAAAGATATGTTTTGCTTCTAAAAACATTTTTTGAAGGGAAAAATATCGGATTGTTTTGTGTCAGAAAAAAAAATAATAATTTAAAATTTCTATTGAGTTATTGTGTTCATCCATTACAGCTCTTTTCAAGTTTGGAATCAGGTATTTTGCTAAAAACATATTCCGAGCTAAAAAAAAAAAAAAAAAACGTTAATGCAAAAAAGTAAGAAAAAGCATTAAAAATTTATATTCGTTTCTTTAAAAATCTGTTTCAATATGTTTATGGAATATTTGTTTGCTTTGCATAATTCATGAAAGTCATAAATAAAAGAAAGCGTTGGCGCTGTTTACATGGAATGAGGAAACCTGTAACTCAGTGCCTTTACTTTTTTGGTGGATACTTGTTTTTTTTTTTCAATCTTTGTTTTTCTCTGAAATGAATAAAAGTTTCAAAAAGTTGATTTAATTATTATTCGTTTCATAAACTACAGACTTAATGATAAGGTTAAAAGCAAAGTTGGTATGTCTTCTATATGCACTAAACATTTTATGGCATGAGAAAAATCTGCAAAATAGAAAAAAAAAACTTTAAAACTATAAAGGAAGTGACATATTTATGTTGCTCTCGACTTGTTCTCTCCGCTATTAACTGATTATTTATATCTTTCCAACTTAAATAATTCATTTTTATTTCAGTACTTACGTCGGAAATAGATTCACTACACACTGGCAAATAATGTTTCAACATCTATAACCGCAACACAACTAGATATTTTACAGATACAAGGTGGTCGCTAGAAAAGTAGGAAATTTGTTAAACGGTAATTTATTTTTATAAAGAATAACCTCTTTGGATGCGTTCCTTTTTGTCGAGTAGCATCTGCTTCAAGACCTTTTCGTTTCCAAATTGCAACAATATTGTCAAACTGATACTTTGCAATCATTAAAAGAAATTCGCTAATACAGCTAGACATTTTCTCAGTTCTCAAGTCAGATTGTCACTTTTGAAAAGAATAATCACCCGCTTTTGAAAGTCTGAACGTTTTCTATTGCTGCCGTTCATTAGGTGGATATTAAAATTAAAGACACAATAAAATTTCAACAATAAGAATTATAAATTCAAATGTTCTGCTTTTCTAACCACTAATCAATTGATAATCATCGTTGTCGTCGTCATCATCGTCATCCTCATCATCATAATGTACCAATTTTTTGCAAGTAATGTTGTTGAAAATACTTTTTATGAAAATAATCTGAATAAAACGTAAAACTTGATGCATTTGTTTAAATTGCTAAAGAATTAGAAACAGACTTTTTTATTGCATTTTCACCTCAAAACAAGGAACATCGCCACTTTAATGTAGGGGGCTACTATCTGGAACATAATTTGCAGGGGTACTATGTAGGGAGTTAAGCAGCAAGATGTCTCTATGCATTATACTTGAACTTCTGCATATCGGTACAGTCAGGGAAGCAGGAACCCGGAAGGGAATTCCAAAGTAGCAGTTCTGGAGAAGAAACTATTAGAGTAGAAGGCTTTCTTACATCCGGAGATCTCTACTGTGTATGGGTGGAATTTTGCTGTTATATTCTGTGATGATGTCCCGTTCTTTATCTACTTGTTTGCGTGTTCTCTAGCTGTGTATGTAACTTCTTTATTGAACTTTCTTTACACTCTTATTTATTAGGCCCATGATCGTCTAGTTAATGTCTCTCTTAACGGCATGCTCGCCTAGTCTCTGGATGAATGGATGGGTGTATCTGTGTGTATGTGTGTCAGAACATATAATACAGATATGCATGACTACATAACTGTCTTCTGCTGGTGGCTTCTTCTGAGAGGATTTGCCAATGTCTTGGTGAAGTTGGTTCTGTTACAAACAAAGCCACATACAAGACATCGGCCCAAGACGAATGATTATTTTTATATATTTTTATTCACTCCTTAGGCATTCCGTCACAGCAGACTGGAGTGAATGGCGATCTTTGGCTTTTTTGCCTTTCATTTGGGGAGACTTGTTTTAGCACATCTTTTCTTTTCGATTCCTGAAGCCAACTCAACTAAAGCTAACTCAGTTTGTTCAAAATAGAACTCCTAACACATCAGATCCGGTCTCCATTTGCATACCTTCTGGTACAACTTGATAGGTCACAGAGTTTGAGTCATGTCACAGAATGACCCTTTGACCCCGTAATGCTCGCTCAACAATCGTTTCCCATGATTCAAACTATTGTTTACTTCACTAGACAGATAAACAACCAGATAGATAGACAAAAAAGAAAAAAAAACAGGAGGTATTACTTTTCGAACGCCCCCCCCCCATATGAAAGCGAAAATGTTTCATTATGTTCATATATGCATGTTAATCACTTGGCCTTTGATTGGCTGCTTATTCACAAGTTATTTTTGTTTTTTGTTTTTTTTACATAGGCATCCCCACTTATCAAGGCCAAGAGGTCACTCGAGGATAAGACTTAAAGAGTGTACAGTAGAAATTGGACAATATAGTAATCGTTAGTAATGGAAATTCGGTAAATTTGTTAACAAGTGGAATGGCTCATCAGGAACTTGTTTACGTTAGACTTGAAGACAACTATATTGTAGTCAGCTGGAAAGCAGGAAAACAGAAGACAATTCCACAGGTGTGCAGTTCTAAGAAAGAAGCTTTGTTCATGGAATCTACATTTAGGTTAAGACACAGATAACGAGTGGGGGGGGAATTATTGATAGTGTTTTCAGCTAGACAAGTGTTTCTTGTAAAAGTTTGGCGAGGGGGGGACCATAGATTGAAGCTCAGTCGAACACTTTCCATGAAAATAACGATACAGTAGAGACAAACTCGTAACATCTCTTCTGTGAGGTAGAGGTTGCAGGGAAGAGAAAAGGACATCTTCTACGAGGCTACAAAGTCTATTTTGAACTCTATCAAGGCAGGACAAGTCCTTTCTAGCAGCTCCTACCCGGATGTGGCAACAGTATTCCATCCTTGGACGTAGCTGGCTCTTATATAGATAGAGAATTGCATCAGCAGTGAGATATCTACTGGATCGATAGAAGGATTCCACCATTTTTCCAGCGGCCTTAGCAACAGATTTGATGTACCTATTATTGTGTTAAGTGGATAATCTTTTATACTAATATTGTTTCATTTAACGTTATGCTACAAAAACTGCGACATGCATAGTGTTCCTAATGTGTATTTGATAGATAATAATTTTAAATTATTTTATTTTTTTTATGGAAATTACTCCAGGCAAGGCATGAAGCCACTTGATGTAAGGAGCTAAAAAATTCTACTTCTAGGTAAAAATCTTACCAATGATAAGTGTTAAACATAATAGATTCTGACCCCGAAAACAGTAATTATTTCCTCTTTGTCAGAAACAGCGTTTATGGAATATGTGGACTAAAGAACAAAATAAGGGAAGGGAAAGTTATGTGACTGCTGAAAGTAAGCCTAAGATCTTTTACGATTTTTTTAACTGACTTTTTCATCTTGGTTGTTAATATTGCATTTTGGATGGGTTTTTTTCTCCAGCTAAAGAACAAAATGGCTGAAGTTATGTGCTTAAAACAGCACAGATGAGGAAGTCAATCTGAAAATTGTAAATAAAAAAAATCCATAATAATGTAAAATTAAAATTTGTAAGTAAAAAATGATAAAAAATATTTGTTATTGAAAGAATGAACGAACACTGACATAAATGGCTCCATTATGTAAATGTCGCTTGAATGAAACAATATTAGTAAAATAGATTATCCACTCAAATGTCATGTGATTAACTTGCAGATATGAACATAATGAAACAGTTCAGCTTTCATATAGAGGGTGTTCCAAAAGTAATGCTTCCTATTTTTTCTGCCATAGATCAAAGAGGATTACAAATTGCATTGTTATAATGACTGAACTTAGGCATTCATGACCTGAAAGTTTCATCCCTTTGTTGCAGATATTGACAGTGTGAGCCTCTAAGAAGGTAATCCCTCTCAAGGATATGTGTCAGAATCAAAGATACCTCATTGAATTGCTGACAAAAGTGCATTGAGAATGGTGGTGACTATGTAGAAAAATAAATTCCGGGGCACAAAGGTCGCTCATTTTAATAGTACCACACCCGTCTTCATAGCTCTTTAACTGTTTGGGTTAAACCATAGCAGACTTACTTTTGGAATGATCCTCGTATAAATCGGCTTCTAGTGCTTTTTTTTTTCAATTTTTATTGCTTGTTCTTCAACTGTTCATACAATTAAACATTGATGAAAAATGCCAGAAAGCAGTGTCTTAAACCAATGTAAAAGTGAGAAAAGTTATCTTTATTTCATATTTTTTATTCTGTTAATAAAAGTAGATAGTAATATTAATAATGTTTGTTTACGCATATTTCTGACCGTACAAATGAAGAACGAATAAGTCAAGAATTGATGGTGGGAAAGAAATGTATTAAACATAAAATTCTCAAAATCTGGTGGTTGTGAGTTCAATCCCTGTACACGGCACTGTATTTTCCTTTTTTCTTTTCGATCACATTCTTAAATAGATTATCGCTAATAATCAAGAAACTGATGATATCAATTGCGATAATGCAATTATAAAACATAGTGTTTCTTATTAAATCCCAGGAAACGCTCTGTAATCCTGCTAGCTTTCGATGAAATGATAAATGTTGAGAACAGCTGGACATTTTAAAAATTTAATAGAAGAAAATAGCGAAATGTCATTTAGCTTTTATATGTGAATATCGAAAGTTGGAAATGACAGCCGCGGTAATTTCTGCAAACTAGTCAGAATAGAGAAAAAATATACTCTGCTCTTAATCACGATGAGTTATGCGAGCAAGTTCAGTTTATCTATAAAAACTAACTGAACAAGTACAGTCGAACATCTACCCTGGAGAGTTGGGGAGGGCGTGGGTGAGGAGAGAGAAAACATTGTTTTGTAAGTTAAACCTCCAAATGAATTATTCTACCAAATCTAATAAATCCAAGAATAGTAACTATAAACTAAGATTTGATGAACTGAGTTGAAAGAAATCGAAAATATAAACCAAGAAAACAATTAAGCATCTTTTTAAAGTTTCTGAATCTTTGAGATGAGAATTGGGTCTTCGTATTATTTGAATTCTTTAATAAACACACACACACACACACACACACACACACACACACACACATATATATATATTTATATCTAGAAATAAAATAAGTTTAAGGTTCCTAAAATTTGCACTAGAATTGTCTGCAAGGATTTGTGATGCAGTGGAGAAAGCATTTGGTAAAATTCAGTTGTAAAAGTGGCAATCTTTCTGAAAATTGAAGGTTCAATCCTCAGTGTGGGCGACCGAAAATACAATTGGAATTACTTATGACTTTTATCTAGTCATGGCTGATGGACCGAAAGCATGCTACCTCTGGGAATTAAAAAAGGGCTACATTCAAAATTCTCTGCAGATTCTCGAGTTTGACAGAAAGATTCACGAGTTCAATAAGATCACACTGAAGAAGATCGGAGGTTACAACGTTGGGAAAATGACACTCAAGATGAGAACAATAGTTTGAAAAATCTATGTAATGCAAAGATCTTTTTAAAGTTTTACAAATGTTAAACTAAAATAAAATGAGTAATTGTGCCATATATATTTCAAGATTTGGTAACTTCTATGATTCTTAGCCCTCGCTGATGAGATCATGGTTCAGTTAAAGCATGAACCCTTACAGCATGTCTGACAGTAGTACACAGTAAGGGTTAAATCATTATTGCGGCTGATAGAAGATAGCACTGTATAATTACGTCTTTAATAAACTATTGTCATTTAATGCATAATAACAAAATGCTTTTATGGCATTTCGAAACATTTTTAACTCTCATCCTTTGCGAACACATACACAAAGTCGATTCAAATATATTTTCAAGCAAATTAACAAGAAATAGTAGTGATACACCAAAAATGATTTACACTGAGTTAAGTCTTTGTTTGGGTGGATGAATAATGTTTACAGAAATTTGTTGACAAGTTGAAATGCAAAATGTTAATTTCAACTTGTTGACATCTTTCTTTTGTGCATGCACAAAGTTATTCATAGTTTGAAGTGGTTTGATTTTAAATCTTTATGCATCTCACGATAGCTCAAATCGTAGGAAACGCGCCTCGAACACTAAATGTTTTAGTTTCGATTCTAGCTGATGGTACTGAAGTAAATTTTTTAACTGTTGAAAGTTATATAACAATAATATATATTAAGTACAATATAATATTCAATAGAGAATTGGCTCTGTAGTAATAAATACGAAATCTCTATGAATTAAAATATATTTATGCAAATTTTATGTCTGAGCAAGACCGGGATCCCCCTCTCTGCTAGTGTATAATAAGTTAGCACTTTGATATTTGCTTTGAAAGCTACTACTCTAATAAATATTTCATATCGCGCCTTTGTTTAAAAATAGTTCGTTTTTGTATGAAATAGACTGTTTTAATTAGAACAAGTGTATACGTTCTTTATAATAAAAAAGGGAATAGTATAGAAATAGTGTAGTTTGTATTAATAAAACTTGTTATAAAAGTTGTAATTAAGCTTAATTTATTATGTTTTCTGTTTTTAGTCATAAAGAAAAATGATTTCTAATTTAGAGAATTTTCAGTTTTAATAAGAACAAGTATCATGAAGTGATATGGTGTTCACAATAATAGCATTTCTTACTGTGCTGGACATGTATTAATGTTGTTCTGTTTGAAAGGCTATTGCAAAGACACATTTTTAAAAAAAAAGAAGAGATCTATTAACAAATTGAATGTTTTTTGCTTATACAGTAATATGGAAAAAGGATGAAAAACTTGTAGCCGTTTAGGAAATTTTCAACGTTTCGTCCCCATTTTGGGGGGACTTCTTCAGGAAATGATAGAGATAATTAAGGAAATAAAACATACCAAGATGATCCAAAAAACCTTTGTGTCTTCTCCTCTGAAATATAATATATATATATAATATATATATATATATATATATATATATATATATATATATATATATATATATATATATATATATATGATTGTTGAGCTGGATTAAATCCGACTCCACCTCCATTTTATTTCATATATACATATATATATATATATATATATATATATATATATATATATATATATATATATATGATTGTTGAGCTGGATGAAATAAAATGGAGGTGGAAGGACCTGGGTACTCAACGTTTCGCCCGATTTATGCGGGCTTCTTCAAGAAGGATGGTCATTGACGAGAGAGTCGGAGGATTGAGGCTATATATAATGATGGGGGAGAGCAGCGTGTTTTCCTTATGTAAATTAGATGTCATATATACATGTATATACATTTTATGAGAGAAAAACTAAATTAGAGTAAACTAGTGTAGTGGATTACGTCTAAAAGATAAAATATCGTAGAGATAAAAAAAAAAAATTGTGTTTGGAAATATAGCGGTGATAGATTAAATAAATAAAATGACATGAGATTACGAAAAGAATCTTTTTTTAAAATTAGAAATAATTGAATTGGGATAAAATAGCGTAGTAATTTAAAAGATGGTGTCTAAAAATAAGAATAGGAGGTGATAAAATGGAGTCTAAAAATAGATAATGATAAA
This sequence comes from Euprymna scolopes, assembly GCF_053919585.1. Classification (NCBI taxonomy): domain Eukaryota; kingdom Metazoa; phylum Mollusca; class Cephalopoda; order Sepiida; family Sepiolidae; genus Euprymna; species Euprymna scolopes. Next base: position 131,397,440 of record NC_136494.1, on the reverse strand, counting down.
ATACAGTAAATAAGTAAAATAAAAATAAAATTAAGTGAAATTACGAATTTTTTTTTTCTCTCATAAAATGTATATACATGTGTATATGACATCTAATTTACATAAGGAAAACACGCTGCTCTCCCCCATCATTATATATAGCCCCAATCCTCCGACTCTCTCGTCAATGACCATCCCTCTTGAAGAAGCCCGTATAAATCGGGCGAAACGTTGAGTACCCAGGTCCTTCCACCTCCATTTTATTTCATATATATATATATATATATACATGCACATACATACATACACACACAGACGTTTTTATATATATTATTTACAAGGAGAGAAAGCGATTGAAAAAAAACAAAACGTATACATAAATATCTCACTTTTCAGACGAGAAGACACAAGGGTTTTTCAGATCATCATGGTATATTTTATTTCCTCAGTCATCTCTATCATTTCCTGAAGAAGTCTTCAGAAAATGGGGACGAAACGTTGAAAATTTCCTATAAGGCTACAAGTTTTTCTTCTTTTTTCCATAACATCATAATATCATACCTACTTTTATTCATAGAGTAATATATATTTTTAGGGAAATCTGATCAGATTATGAGTATCAAAATAAACAGAGAGTACTATAAATCTAGAGAAAATTGCTGTCCAAGGAACACTACATGTTATTCTCAGTGAGCGATCACTGATAACGACTTGTGTGCATACACATAGTAAGTAAATAATAATCTTAATAAACTATATTAAATTGCAAAATTAATATATTTTCAGATGAAATGGGGGTATTTGTATTAATTCCGATAATTCTTTACGCGCTCATTGCTACTGATCGATTATGCACCCACCTCCTTATGCAATCTATACGTAAAGAAGGTCAGTAGACTCAGAAATGGTGAATGAATGAATAGAATGGTAACAGGTCTGTTGATTGATTCGATTATTCCCAACAACGTGCATAGTACAAGACATTCCATACTCTTTTAAAGTTGTGTAATCTAAATCCTATTTTACCACGTGGAAATGTTTCCCAATTAATTTCCTGTTTGACAAAGAAATCCTAACCACATTGCAATATGTACCATCGGAACGTGTCCAATTGTCTAGCCAGCTTATGCAGACCACTTACCGCTGAGTGTCTGAAACTATAGCATTTCTTTAGACAAGTTTCTCTCATTTAGGTTTTCCTCTTAACTATTTACTCGATATAGATTTGTCATCTTGATTTTTATAAATATGACCTTATAATTTACATGTTCACAAAGACAGACAAAATAATATAATAAAAAATGTTAAGTACATGGGTTGGAATACCAATGGTTTCTTAACATATTTGGTTTTTAATTAGTTTTCCCAATTCTTGACGAAATATGTCCTTTACATAGAAGCAAAATAAACTTTTTGGAGCATCAGAATTGGAAAAATTTGTAACTTTTTTCGATGCCAAAAATGATTCTTTCTATTATTCTTATTTATTTGTATTTGTTTAAAACTTACTTTTCCAATGCTAATATTAATGATGAAATGATAAATATTTATTGCTTTTAAACTACCAGTAAAGAACAAATCTATCAATCACCCTAATAAGTGTATTTTTATGTTTTAGAAAATATATGTACATAATACATTGGTTTTTGCAGTAATCATTCCCCCCTCCCAAAGAAAACAACACTATATTTAGAAATTAAAAATAAAAGAATCAGAAGCAAGAATTTAGAACAGAATCAATAATTGTTCAAAATCAGGAAAAATATTGAAATCGTTTCAGCAATACAAGACACACTAAAGCAAATGTTCTGATCTTCAGTAATAATCAGAGAGGACTAATGTGTTTAGTATTGTTGGCTAGTTCGTTCATTTTCTGAGTTTCCTAAAATTTTAAAATTAGTGTGTAATAAAATATTTCCTAAAGCTATATGAATACAAACGGTGAAAACTGAGCTAGATTTGTCAATGGGTCTAGTTTGTTCCCTCAAATGGTGAAATGCTCCAAAATGATTAAAATTGTTCTTTATTAGCTTTTTTCTCGAAACTTATAAAAATCAATGATTATTCACAGGACGCAAACATTGGTAAGCATGTTTTAACATCCGGTAGGATTCTCCATTCCCAGCTAGAACAAAATAAGAAAATTGAAAAAAAAAAAGAGAGATAGGCAGTCGCTGATTTTCTCATTCAAATAAAAATAATTCATTTTTCTACTCAATAGCTTTTCCTTAAACTCCAATAAACGTTATGATTAATGGTTGTTTACATGTTTCATGTAATCGTGATTACATGATAATTTGTGATGCATTATGGGATACTTAAAATACATCATTCCCATGAATTACAGAATTTCTAAATGTTTGTTTATTATATGAAATTTTGTTGATGAATTTATTGTGATCAATATTTTTGTGATTCAATTATATTGGTCTAGAGAAACACAAAAGTTTATCTACTCTGAGGTTAAAAAATAGATGAAAAAAATTTTTTAATTCTCACAAATCTAATATTGCATTCACGAATTTTAGCTCAAAATCAGCCAACAGTTTTGATTTATACTTTTTTTTTTTATTACATTTTCACCCCAAACAAGGCAAATTGCCACTTTGGTGTAGGGGGCTACTATCAGGGGCAATAACTACTGGGGTACTATGTAGGGATTTGGGCAGCAAGGTGTCGGTTCACGTTACACTTGAACTTCTGCACGTCAGTACTGTTGGGGAAGCAGGGACCTGGAATGGAATTCCAGAGTCTAGCGGTTGTGGGGAAGAAACTATTGGAGTAAAAAGATCTTTTACATCTAGGGATCTCTACAGTGTGGGGGTGGGATTTAGCAGCCTGTCGGGTTTGTCGAGGGTGCTCACGTCGTGGGGGCACAAGTGATTGCAGTTCATCAGAGCATTCACCACTAAAATACTTGTAGAAAAGGCAGAGGGATGCAACATTTCGTCGATGGGACAGAGGCTGAAGTTTAGCTGACAGTTCAGGGCCTATTAGGTTTGCGACTCTCTTTTGAACCTTGTCAAGGAGCGAGAGACTAGTAGCAGATGCACCAGCCCAGATGTGGCAGCAATACTCCATACATGAGCGAATGGTGGCCTTATAGATGTACAGGATACTTTCGGGTGTTAGTAGTTTTCTAGCACGGTAGAGAGAGCCCACCTTTCTTGCAGCGGCCCTGGAAATGTCTTCAATGTAATTGTTCCAACTCATGTTTCCTGTGAACGTTAGGCCAAGGAGCTTGAAAGATGGACTCTCAGATAAAGAGTCGTTGGCCATTGCTATGGGTGGTAGAGAGGGTTTCTTGTAATTATTGAATGAAACTAGTTTAGTCTTGGCAGCATTGAACGCGACCAACCACTTATGACCCCATTCCACTACAGATTGGAGGTCTTCCTCTAGTGTTTCTGCCATTTCTTTAGAAATGTGTTCATTCGTCTTCCTGTCGTGCCTGCCATAGAGTGTAGTGTCATCAGCATATATACCCATCTCAGAGGCAATGTTGTCGGGGAGGTCATTTATGAATATCAGGAACAATAGAGGTCCAAGGATAGAACCCTGGGGCACCCCCGCATTTATATCATATTGTTTAGATGTACGACCGTCGAGGACAACCTGGATTTTTCTCTTATTTAAGAAGGATTTAATGATGTTAAGTATTCTACCAGTGATACCATATGATCTGATTTTACTGAGGAGGCCCTCATGCCATACCCTGTCAAAAGCCTTAGATATATCTAGAGCTACCGTTCTGCCCTCCCCCGCTTTCTCCAGTGAATGGTATATACGTTCAGAGATCACAGTTAGGATGTCTGCTGTGGAACGGGCTTGTCTAAATCCATATTGTTTGTCAGTCAGTAGTTTAGCATCTGTAAGATGATGGACTAGAGCATGATTAATTATGGTCTCAAATATTTTGGCAAAAAGTGGGAGGAGGCTAATGGGGCGATAATTTGATGGGTCTGTCCTTTCGCCAGAATTCTTGAATACTGGTACAACAGAAGCAGTTTTCCAACAGCCCGGAAAGCAAGCTTCATTAAGGCATTTGTTGTAGAGTTTGGAGATAACTGGAGCTACTTCGGCTGAGCACTTTTTTAATAGCACAGCTGGGATAAGATCGGGTCCACATGCTTTTGGGGTGTCAAGGTTTTTTATGATAGCATGCACCTGAGCAGGGGTGGTTTTCAGATCGTCTAGTATGACGTCTGTCCGCATAGGAAAGTCAGGTAGGGGGTGGTTGGAGGGGTCCAGTGTGGAGTTTAAGGCAAACTGACTGGCAAACATGTTAGCCTTGTCGGTTGCTGAGGAGACAACCTCGTGATTGTTGGTTAGTGGGGGAATTGTTGATTGCCCATTATTTACTACACTGTTGTAGATTTTCCAGAAGTCTCGAGTTCCTAGTTTTTGTGCTTCGATGCGCTTTTTAGTGGTTTCCGTAAATTCTCTCTTAGCTGTCGCTATTTCTTTCTTAACGTTATTTCTAGCTTCTATATACTTCAGTCTGTTTGAACTGGACTTATGTCGGTTAAACCTACGGTATGCATGCTGTTTTTGAGCAATGGCAGTTGCACAAGTCGACGTAAACCATTGGGGAGAGTGGGGCTTGCTATAAAATTTCCGCATGGGAACATGCGCTTCGATTGCAGTTTTGAACCAGTCAGTGGTCTCGTTTGCACATTGTTCAGCAGGGAGAGAGAAAATATTTTTCCATGGAGCATCTCTAATTAGTTCCCTGGTGGCTTCCCAGTCAGCCTTATTATAATATCTCGTTGTTTTGAGCACTGGCTCTTCAGTTTTGGCTCTAGAGTTCAGGGCGATTTCAACCATTATCACTGCATGATCAGCGTTCCCGAGTGGGCTGTGGGCCTTCGTTATGCAGTCATTGGCAACTGTGGTCAAAAACAGATCTAGAAGTGATGCGTGTTGTTCTTCCTGGTCAGGGAAACGGGTTGGAAACGTAACAATTTGTGATAGGGAGTGAGATATAGCAAAACTATGTGTTGTGCTGCCCGCTGCATCTGTGTGAGTAGAGAATCCAAGCCAGTTTTTTGTGGTGGACATTAAAGTCACCAAATACATGTATTTGTGCGCTAGTGTCGAGGGACAGTGCCGTGTCTATGCTGTCAGATACTTTGTTTATTATGGAGCAGTCCTGAGTCGAGGGAGAGCGGTAGAGAAAATAATAGTAGCTAATATTGTGTTGCATGTTTAGCCTAAAGCACATAAAGTCTTGATCATCTGTTTCTAGGTTTGTTTCTCTAGTCAAAGAATGTAAACTCCAAGTACGTGCATATGTCTGTCAGAGTCCTTACGGCAGAGTGGGAGATATCCAGGCATGTTAAAGTGGTTAGAGGGAATGGAGGAGTGTAGGTTAGTCTCACTTAGTGCTAAGATATCCGGGGTATTTGTTAAGAGAAATGCTTCAACATCAGCTAAGTTAGTTCTAAGCCCACGGATATTTGTGAATGAGAGCCTCAAGGGAGGAGGCAAGTTGAATTTGTTTGTCCCTAATCCTGGTTTAAGCTTATTTTTAGATTGTACTGTCGTCATATTTTTTTTTAAGAGTTTCGGTAAGGGGGAGCTAAACAAGAGGTTATGCAGAGCTTCAGACATGCATCACAAGTAGACCATCAGCTGACCTTTCTCCAATTAGGATTGTGGCCTCAGGAAACCCCACCGGGGATGAGTGCAGGGTCCCTTTCCATGCACGTCATGGCACTACAAACAACCTGATATTATTCAACTGTTGATGGAGCAGCCGCTCTAAGCGCTACCAAAGAGTTAGGGCTCCTGTACTACCAGTCGGGAACAGCAGCCAGGAACTGTCAATCCGGTACCCTCAACCCATTAGAAGAAGGTCAACCCAATCTAATTGCTCAGGCATGCATTGTTCAAGCAGTACCGATCATCTGCTTTACTTTATACTTAAATGTTGGACATTATCAATAAAATGACAATATAACAAATACGTCAGTGTCTGTAAGACATTAACATTTGATTCTAATTTCTTTACTAAATTTTGAAAATGACCAAGACAAACTGAAAGATCAATCCATCAAAATGAAATTGCAGTCAAACGTTAAACACCTTTGTTCCTAGAACAACAAGAACTATACGTCAACTTTAGCAAAGGTGAACTATTTTACTATCCAGCAGTGTTCTTGTTCAAATAACTTTTTAACCCTGATGTGATTAGGTCACTGCCCAAATATGAAAGTTTTATTCTTGGTCATTGATTTTTAAACATTTTGATATGTGCTCATTTTCGTGTCAACATTTTGACAGAAGCTAATCTTTCTTTTTCGATTGTTTATCACTTTCCTTGACTGATATCATTGGTAACTTTTTCAGTGAAGCAAAATTTTCATTATTTCGCGGTTGCATTGTATAGAATTACTTTTTAATATTATTGAGGTCTTTTCCTTGTTTTATTGTCTAAATATATAATGTTGGATTTTTCATATATATTTCATTTCTAAAAAACATGTTATGATAATTGTATCTACATATGTTTGAATTCGTCCTATGTATAGTCTTCATTATCTCGGAATTTTTTTTTAATTTTCTGATATTTAATTTTTTATTTGTATATTGTTATATTATTTATGTCCGACATATTAAGGCACAACAACTGCTCCTGCTAATTCCTTATTTGTATGATTAGGCATATTCGAGCAACCTGTGATGATGGATAACCGGGTATAACCACTAGTCGCAGCTGATTCAGGCAATTTCAGCACGTAAACAACAAAATGAATCAAGTCACAGTATCCAGCCATAAAATTACATAACATCCAAAGTTTTATTTTTAACAAACATTACAAAAATATTTGCCAAAAATTAATTTTCGATTTTTTTCAAGTCTGAAAAAAAAATTGAATTTTTTTTAACACAGTGATACAAAATTGCATTAAATAAAAATTGATGTTTTTTGTTCTTGACATAAAAATCCCAGAAAACTACTGCAAATATGATCCTAATTTTATTTTTGAATTATGTTGTACATAAATAGTAAACCAATTTGTAAATCTTTTTTTTCAATTTTACAATTATATAATTTTTTTTACGTTTTATAATTTTATTTTTTTAACTTCTTCTATGTTTGCTGTACATCTATAGATCAATTTTATTCTAGACTTGTTGAATTTTTTTATGTACTTTATTTGTCTTAGAGGAGTGTTATTCTATGATGTTTATAAATATTTTGCCTATATTTACTTATATTTGTTATATGGTGGATTAAACCATATATACATTCATCTTGTCACAAACTCGATGTTATGGCCGATGGTTTAAGGAAAAAGAACGTAGACACGGATATCAGGTTGAATATTATATTCATAGTAAAACGTAGTGCATTAGTAAATCAGTTAGTTCGAACGAACATTCAGTTAACCCTTACACTATGCGAGACAAATTAATTTTCAGAAACTTTATTTTCATTTTGTAATGTTCTGCACACTTCTAACATACCGGATGTGTATCATTTATCTTTTCTGTTTTAAAAGTTTCTATGAAAATGAAAAACATCAAAATGTCTGAAAAGTAAACCTTCTTTAAATAGGAAAAAAACAAAAAACAATTGAGACTGACATCTTGCAATGATTACCAATTCAGTCTTTTTTTACTCTTTTTCTCTTGGGAGAAACAAAAGGAAGAAACTGCCATTCTAACTAAACAATCTGCTCAAAGTTTACTCATTGCAGAAATAAAAGAACCTACTTAGTATGCCTTTTTTATTGGCCATCTCGTCTGTACCTTATCTGTTTTATTTGCTTTGTATTCACTTTGAATATTTAAAATGTATATTCTCGTAACATTCATTGCTTGGCTAAAAATCTACAAGTTTCACAAAAGTAAACCCCTAGTTAATTGCTTGTCTAAGATGGCAAAGTTTGACACAAGATTGCTTTTAAATGTAAGGAATATTCGACTTTCAAAAGAGAGGCAATCTTAATGGAAAAAAAAAAAAGAATTGCTTGAGTAGAATAGAGTTATTTATTTTATTTGTTTGGTTTGTATTCACTTTGAACATTTAAAATGTATATTTTTATAACATTTGCTGTTTGTCTAAAAATAAATCCCTAATTGTCCTTTTTACGAGAACAAAGTTTGAAACAAGATTGCTTCTGAATGTAGAGCATATTCCACTTTCAAACAAGAGGCATTCTTGATGGTACAAAAACAAATTCCTCCAGTAGAATAGGATTTCTCCATCACCGAGTACAGAACAGCTACTACGCTTTAATTCTACTTAAAAACAAACAAAAACATTTCACTTGATCTTCCATTTAAAGAACAGTTTTGTCTGATTTTGTACGATGAACAATTATCCTTATTTTGTTTTGTTTCAGACTTTTGTGCTCAACGTTAATATTTATATTTATACTACATTTTGACAGCATTATTCTCTAGTCTTCTGCACGTATATTCTTCATTTATATATATATATACACACACACACACACACACACATATATATATATACACACACACACACATATATATATACACACACACACACACACATATATATATACACACACATATATATATATATGCATATATACATACACACATACACACACACATATACACACACACACACACACACACACACACACACACACACATATATATATAGTAACCTTGTCGGTGTGTTCTCAAAAACCTTTTGCCAAACTCCCCTCTGAATATTTGGTCTACACAGTTGAAATTTGATATATAGGCTTTTTGGACCTGCAGCACATTTTCAATTAGCATTTTAACCAGTAAAAAAGCTGCTAAGGAGTCAAAATCGAAAGCAAAACAATTGGCCTTGGCAGGGTAATTCATATAAAACATTACTCCTGCTGTTACTTTTGCGCATGCTCCAAATTAAACATTCATAGCTCAAAATCGTTTAATTTTTAACTTTTCGAACCATATTTTAGCTCAGGTAGCTCAGACGGTATTGACGCTAAAAACAACTAAAGCTTGAGTGCGAAACTTCTAGTTTTAGTTCTAGTGGATAGTACCCAAGTCGTATTAAAAAAAAAACTTTTGAAGTCATTACTATATATGAATTATAATAAATAGAAAAATTTCTCTATAATAATTAATAAGAAATCTGTATGAATTAAAATATAATATTTATGTGCATTTTACGACTGGGCAACCTGCTAGTTACTATTGAAAGAACATAATTTGATTTTAGACGAAGGTTAACTCTCTTACACCGTAGAAAACACCACCTATAATAATTAATACATATAATCAGTCAATAAATTACGTAACAAAAATACGCTCATTTCATTTCAGTTACAAACACACACACGTGTGTGTGTGTGTGTGTGTTTGTAACTGAAATGAAATGAGCGTATTTTTGTTACGTAATTTATTGACTGATTATATGTATTAATTATTATAGGTGGTGTTTTATATATATAGTTTTAATGTTCGAAATATACCTTCAACCAAACAGAAATGCATTTTTATACATCAAGTAAATATATTTGTAGTTATATACAAATATTGTATGTCTCTCTCTCTCTCTCTCTCTCTCTCTCTCTATATATATATATATATATATATATATATATATATATATATATACATATATATATATATACTTTTTCCATTCGTTTATTAATTTTTATGTATTATTTGTGTAACCTGTATTTAATTTATGATCGTAGATTCGACCATTTTCGAGGAAAACATTTTTATTTTCTTACCGCATTAATTATATATGTTTATTCAATTTCTGAAAGTGTTTAATTTTTATTTTACAAAACAAATTTAGAGCTCGAAAAACATATACATTTTTAATATAATCTGTCATGTAATGTATGTGTCATACTTAAGTATATATGAATATATAGCTATATATAATGTCCACATTTGATGCAAGCACATATCTGTTATGTTTAGAAAAATGTATTTTTAAATGTTTTATGTATCCTACTTAAAATATTTATGTTGATGAACTAACATACCTAGACATCGAATTAAAGCTATTTGCATCAATGCATAGATCCAACTGCACTTGTATGTACAATATATATATGTGTGTGTGTGCGTGTGTGTGTGTGTGTGTGTGTGTGTGTATAATTTTGTATAATTTTGTTTTAGATTTTATTTATTTTTCTCGATCTTTATATAAATAAAATTACCTTGTGAGTCAGTGTATGTATGTTTCTCGCCTCTGTGATTTAAACATCATTACTTTTTAAAAAAATTACTATTCATTAATTATTTATTAAAAATGTTTCGTTTTAATCTTATTTTTCTGGCTACGTCCATCGTATTTTTTATATAGAAAATAAAATAGTTTCATACGTGAACATTTTCGAAATTGGGTATCAAATATTCAAGTTTATATTATTTTTAAATGGCCAAATAGCCGGGCAAACTGAACAAAAAAGAAAAAAATCAAAGCCATTTTAAAAATTAGCTATACAAGGAAAGATGCAAGAAAATGAGGAAATGTAAAAGAAAGATGATAGAAAAATTGGAAAGAGAAGAAAATGAAATCAAACAGAGATAACTCAACAGTAATATGCTTTTGGAGTTGAGTGCTAACGGATCAGGGTTTTTTTTTATGGAAATCGTCCCAGACAATGCATGAAATCACTTGATGTAAGGAACTTAAAAAGTTACTACTTCAAGGTCAAAAACGATAAGTATTAAATAGATAGATTCTGACCTAGAAACAGCCATTCTTCCCCCTTTGTCAGAAATATCGTTCATATAAATGTGAGGATTAAGACAAAATATGACAAAAGAGAATTACACAGCTGCTGAAAGTAAATCCAAAGCCCACTTTCTAGTCACCTATTAACTACATAATCTACATAATATTTATAATCTACATAATCTAAATAATCTATATAATCTACATAATCTATATAATCTTTTTAATCTACATAATCTTTTTAATCTACATAATCTTTATAATCTTTTTAATCTACATAATCTTTTTAATCTACATAATCTTTATAATCTATATAATCTTTATAATCAACATAATCTATATAATCTTTATAATCTACATAATCTTTATAATCTACATAATCTTTATAATCTACATAATCTTTATAATCTACATAATTTTTATAATCTATATAATCTTTATAATCAACATAATCTATATAATCTACATAATCTTCATAATCCATATGATTTATGTAACCTACATAATCTATATAATCTTTATAATCTACATAATCTTTATAATCTATGTAATCTTTATAATCTAATATAGTCTACATTATCTTTATATATATATATATTTATTTTTACATGGAAGTCACGACTTATCAAGGCCCGGAGGCCACTCAGGGATAAGGGTTATTGCATATACAGTAATCAATGGGACAATATAGTAATTGTTAGTAATGGAGATCTCATAAAATTTCTTACTTAAGAGGGAGTTTTTTCAGGAACTTGTTTATGTTTTACTTGAAGACACCCAATTCGTAGTCAGACGGCCTACATAGTTCAGTCGGTAGAGAATCAGACTTTTAAGAACATTATTATAATCTATATAATATACATGATCTTTATAATTTATATAATTTACATAATAGCTTTACTTGCAGCAACTAATCAAGTTTATTTTTGTTCAAATTTCACAGAAACTATATATATATATATATATATATATATATATATATATATATATATATATATATAAGCACGTTACCTTCAACAGCTAACATAGTTGAAGAGCTGACTCCTTCTTTTCCTTTAAATTAGAAGGATTTTTCAGATATTATACTAAATAGGAAACTATCCACAATTTTCCTGTTTTTTAATATATATATATATATATATATGCATTAAACTATGATTGTAAAGTTGTTTTAGCGTCATTTAAGGAATGATATTTATGAATAATATGTCATTGGTTAGTTTATTCATGTTTACTAGTAGTTATTCGTTGAGCATTGTGCTACAGGACTGCTTCTCTTCAAACTGCAACATGGTCATCTTCAAGTCAAATGTCAACAACTAGTTATCGAGCCATTTTCTTAAATAATCACATTTTGCCTATTCATCGTTTTTCATCCTTTCACGGTATTATTCATCATGTGATGTACAATCTGTCTATAGAATTGATCCTTGTGTTCGAATGGCTTTGACTTTGGTTATTCATTAGTAACAAAAATCTGGCATAGAAGGAGTTATAAGTGAGATATCAGTTGTAGTTTGTTTTTATTAAAATACAAGTAGTAATGTAAGATCATATTGAATAGGAGTGCTCAGACTAATGTGGAAATGGTCCAATTAGAAACAAGTGATGATTAAGCCAGATAAATACATGTATGTGCTGTGAACCGTTATATGAAATAGACAATGTCCAATTATCTAGTTTAGTCTGTCTTTTTCTAGCAAGGCAAAATAAAATAAGGCATGAAGAAAAAGACAGTGACAAAAACAATCTTGTGTGTAAAAATGATGAGTGTTTTTATTTCAGAGAAATAAATAGATTTCTTCACTTGTGTTTCATCATTCTGTAATTCGTTAGAAATAGTGCTGCTGCAGTACATGATGATGATGATGATGATTTCTGCTAGCAATATTTCTATGTAGCATTTCATCACTCAGGTTCTACTCTTGCAGTTATGTTGATTGTTGTTGTTGTGCATAATTCATTAATTTATTCATTTGGAATGAATCAAATATTTAATGTTGGCATTATTTCCCTGATATTTTTCTAGTTAGAATTCTTTACTTACAAGAGGGACCGCATGAAGGTTGCCATCGGTCCTAAGTGAAGTTTTTCTGTGGAAGAACCGGATTCGAATATGGTATATTGAGGTTGTCAGTCTGTAGTGCTGCAAAGAAGCATAAGCAGGACAGGACAAAGAATATTTGAAGCCCTCGGCACCTGCTACCAGTCCATGTCACCACTGTAGTGTAAAATTTACCAAGTTTGGATTCGGCTCCATACTCACAGATGATGACCTCGCCACCCACCCTCAAGGATGATTAGATGGTCTTCACTGTGCTGAGGAATGAACAACAACAATGAAGTGCTGTGGGCATTATTAATGTTGCTTGTGTTATTGTGATCACTATGTCTTCTGACATCAATGGAATGGGTTCCTGTCCATAAGTAACTATCAAAAATACATGTCTTTTATACTGTTGCATAGCTGTTACTATTTTGATGTTACATGATGAGTTGACAGAAATGGAGATGCATGAAGAGAGAATAAATTATGTCTATTTCTGTCACAAAGCCTAAGCTGTCAAAGGATTAACTTCCGGTTTTATTGTTACAAGTGCTGAGTTATAAACAGGGCATGACTGGTGTTCACAGGTAAGTTAGATATATTTTTTTGTTTTTATTATTACATTTTCACCCCAAACAAGGCACATTGCCACTTTGGTGTAGGGGGCTACTATCAGGGGCAACAACTACTGGGGTACTATGTAGGGATTTGGGCAGCAAGATGTTGGATCACGTTGCACTTGAACTTCTGCACGTCAGTACAGTTGGCGAAGCAGGGACCTGGAATGGAATTCCAAAGTCTAGCGGTTCTGGGGAAGAAACTACTGGAGTAGAAAGATCGTTTACATCTAGGGATCTCTACAGTGTGGGAGTGGGATTTTTGCAGCCTGTCTGGTCTGTTGAGGGTGTTCACGTCGTGGGAGCACAAGTGCTTGCAGTTCATCAGAGCATTCACCATTATAATACTTGTAGAACAGGCAGAGGGATGCAACGTTTCGTTGATGGGACAGAGACTGAAGCTTAGATGCCAGTTCAGAGCCTATCAGATTTGCGACTCTCTTTTGAACCTTGTCAAGGAGCGAGAGACTAGTAACCGATGCACCGGCCCAAATATGACAGCAATACTCCATACATGGGCGAATGGTTGCCTTATAGAGGTACAGGATACTTTCGGGTGTTAGTAGTTTTCTAGCACGGTAGAGAGAGCCTACCTTCCTTGCAGCGGCCCTGGCAATGCCCTCGATGTTTTGAATCATTATTTTTGGAGGATGAACCTAGACAAAGAGAAAGTTACATAGAAAGCATTGCCAACCTTGTACCATGAGATAAAGATGGCAAGGGTTTTGTATGAGAAGAGCGAAGAAAAGGGAAAATATTACAAGTGGACAAGTGTGGGCATAAAATTGATTGTTATAAGAAAGACAAACAAAACAAGAAGATGCAAATAAAAAGATTTTCACCTAAACAAAAAATGAACAGAATTAACAGAGTGTGAATATTTTAAATGGTTTCATAATTCAAGCGTAGCTTTAATTATGCTGCTAATGTTTCTATAAACATTATTAAATGATTAAATTACTTTTTCTTTTAAGTAAGTTATAGAATATGTTTATTTTCATGCTGCTCAACTCACAATGCATGAAGCAATATTTAGTCTTGTATATATATATATTTATTTAATTTTACAGAAGTTCAGAAAACATTGGTACCGTCAGTTTCAAGCCCAACATAAAGGGGACCAGTTTTGGGTTTGAAACCGACGGTACCAATGTTTTTCTGAACTTCTGTACAATTAAATAAATAAATATCAAGCTCTTATATCGAAAAAGTATTTCTTTGTAATCGAGCACTTTGTTGGAATTTTTTCCCCCAAAAACAGTAAACAAATATATATATATATATATATTATATATATATATTATATATATAAGGAAATCAAATAAGCATTAGAAATTATTTAAATGGAGACTTAGTGAGAAAATAAAAAGCTCAACATTTGAAGTAGGGAAAAAACAAGAGGAAAAATTGATCACTCATGACTCTTTGGACAAATTGTTATAAAAATAAATACAATTTAGGCGCGCAGTATGATTATGATTATGTTGGTGCGTGAAAAATAAAAAAATTACTCCCACGCAAATTCCGGCGTGGCCTTATATATTAAATCGACTCAAAACGAGCGGACGTAGTACAGAGCACCCCACGTGATGTTTCCGTCCAATGGGATTTCTCCAAGGATATTTTCCTAAACTTTTCTTTTTAAGCTCGTGTAGTGAAGTAGAAAAAAAAGAAATTTTAAAAAATATATAAGACACAGCTGTTTCTTCCAAAAGGTCGAGCTCTTCAACGTCCAAAAATAATTCACCGTCACAAAAAGAATTTGCCGTCACTTCTTCCAACCGTCGTTTCACTCTCTGCGCTCTTCACACCTGCTTAAAAAAAAGTACCGTTTATATGCTGCCCATTTCTCCACTTATGCAAATTGACTATCAACCAGAGCCATCTAGTTTTCCATTTCTCCAAACAGCCAATTTGCAAAGGGGGACAACTCAAACCACACGCCCCCTTGATCTACACGATTATCACATGTCAACCCATCACGTAGTCGCTCGACCAACATGGCGGCCGTCTCTCTCGCTGCGATCTCCATGGAGCCTCTTTGTGAACGTCACTACTTGGCTTGACGTCGCTGTCTTCCTCTGATGACACCACTACCGGCCGCACATCAAGGATGTGTCGAGGGATGCCATCGATAGATACATTGTTCGGGGACTGGACACTTGTCACAATTCCCCTCCCCCAGCGTGTGGTACAGCGAGCATCAGGCGGTTTGTTCCACACTTCCTCTCGCACTCGCACAGTCGCTCGCTTCTCACTTTCCTCCACGGGTACCTGTGCAGTTCGGGGATGCCGCCACTCGTACTTGAAGACTGCCCTCTACGGCACTAACTCCACTTTTTGCCCCGACTTTGGAGCCATATTATACCAGAAGACAGCTTCTGGCGGCGAAATCTGGCCCCTTTCAGCTATAGCCTTAATAGTCCTGTGATGCCACTCCACAATTCCGCTTCTGCCTGGTCTATATGCAGCCTTGAAATAGCGCCGCACTCCCCACTTATCCAACACATTCTCCATGGCAGCTGAGCGAAAGGCAGTTCCATTGTCCATTAGCACTTCCGTTACTGGACCCCTCTCCAAAAACACCCTTTCCAAGACCTTTGCAATTTCACCTGCATTTTCTGCCTTGATTTCCCTCCAAATGGCTACTCTTCCTGGTCCACAGTCGACCATTGACAGATACGGCCTCTGTCGATAGTGCGTTACGTCTATCGCCAACATGCTCTAGTTCTCTGCCACCTGATCCTCACCAGCTTCGTGTCATGTCTACTCAGCGCAGGGTCGATTGATTGACACCGGCTGCATCTCTCAACCACTGTCCTAACGGCCTCCTTTGTGATTCTGGGATCCACCTTCCTAGCCAAGAACAAGATTCTATCCACTCCAATATGGTGCATGTCATGTAAATCCTTCAAAGTGTCTTCATTCAAACAACATATTGCAACAGCCGCCTCATTCGGCGCCTTTAGCCAGGTCTTCCGCACCCTCGTCATCACATCTGCTCTGTTCTTCGCTGAAGGAACGATAGTGACCCTAAGTTGAAGATCAAATTCCCTAATCAGCTCCCTTAACATCATCAATCGACGCTTTACTAGCATCTCGGCAGCGCCTTTCGTCTTCACCCTCCTTTCTCCTGTAGCATCGGACTGGATCCAAGAGAACACAATGGCTGAGTCGGTCCTCACCTCAACATTCTGTAGCCCCCATTTCAAGGCTAAGTTGATGCCCTTCATAACCGCATCCAGTTCCGCCACATTTATGTGAGCCACGTCGTCCTTCTTCCGCAACCAAGCAGCATCTTCTGCAGTAACACCACCTATCTCCAAGGTGACCCCTACTGCTATACTGCTTGCATCACACCACACAACACCTTCTGCACTGTTGGGTACATGCCAAACACCTCTCACTGGATCCTCCCTCTTCACCTCTTCAATAATCTCTCTCATAATGTCCACAGTCTGTTTATCAACTTCATCCTCCCACTTCGCTCCACTAGCTAGCCTTTTGATATAATTACATGCAGTGTTAATGGTTGGTTTCTGTGAATAAACCTCCGTTTGTTTTGCATGTAAGTCTTCTTTTTATTTTTATTTATTTGTGGAGGAAGTTAGTTCCTAAAAAGGCCTGACGACCCCCACAACTTCGTCATATCAGACTGTAGCTTTCATTTCGCTCCTCCTAATAAACAGGGAGCGGGATTTTAAAAACAAACAAACCGATTCATTCACCTCATTCAAAACTGTCCCGCACAAAATACTTACTGCTGCATACCTATCCCCGTCACGTCAAAAACACGCACCTGTTTTTTTTTTTAACACTTTATTATTTTCCAACTGCGCGTCGTGAAGGCTTCGTTTTTTTTCACGGGCACCTGTTTTTTTTTTTTCACATACCCCGAAAACCACCCGGGCAACGCCGGGTACCCCTCGCTAGTCATATATGAAAGGCTTGTCTGAAAAATTTCAACGAATGTGTAGTTCATATGACATCAAGACAGTATTCAGAAGTGATTCAACTCTCCGGAAACAGCTTGTGAGAGTCAAGCCCTCTACAGAAATAAATCATGGCTAAGAACTGTGTATATGAAATCCTATGTAAATGTGGAAAATTATACAGAGGTGAACCGTGTTGTCCATTGAAAGTGCAGTTAAAAGAACATCGTGGAGAGACTGAAAAATCAGGTATAGCTGACCATATCTGGAAAGAAATGGGAAGCCATCTACCATTATGGGATGAAGTAAAAATTATAGACAGAGAGAAAGTAAGACGACTGAAAGAAGCAGCACATTTGCTGGGAAATAACCAACTGCTATGCAGACCTAGTATAGAATTCAATATGATATGGGAACGAGTTATTATAAACAATAGATAATATATACAAGTAATAAGTAAAAACATTATTATATACAAGTAATAAGTATAGAGATAAATATACATCAATATATAGTAATAATTACTAATAAATAGTGATATTTACAACTAGAAATAAAAATAGGTTTAAGGCTCCTAAAATTTGTACTAGAATTGTCCGCAAGGACCTGTGGGGATTGATAAGAATTGACTGCGGACTGGAAGATGCGGGACTTCCGGTAGAAAAAGGAAGTTTGGTTTTTGGCGTGTTTTTTCGGGAGTTTGAAGAAGAAGAAAAGAAAGGACGGTTGATTTTCCACGCGGCCGGAGGAGCTCCAAAAAGGTTATGAAAGTCAAAAACGACGTACTGGTCCCACATTATGGCCCGAACCCCTTGAATGACTAAACACTGCTTCGTTCACGAAAACCAGGAAAGGAAGACACTGAAGTAAATTCAAACCAACTTTGTTCCCACCTAAACCGATAAGTATAACCCAATGAACATTCTTTCTGTTGATTTTCTCACATTTCACGAGCATTCTCTTCTGCCACAAAACGAACCTTCTCTATATACCTCCCGAATAGTAAATAAAGTTGCTTTTTTTATTTATTTCTATGGAGTCAGAGAGTTAGACACAAACCTGATTAACCTCTATAGCCCACAGACCCATGGTGCAGTGGTTAAAATACTGGGAAAAATCAATTGTAAAAGTGATATTCTCCTGAAGGTTGAAGGTTCAATCTTCAGTGTGGATGATCAAAAAATACATTTGCGAATTACTTAGGACCTCTATCCAGTCATGGCTGATGGAACAAGAGCATACTACCTCCGTGAAGTAAATAAAGGGTTCTGTTCGAAGTTCTGTCCAAATTCACAAGTTCGACAGAAACATTTCCAAATTCAACAAGATACACCTAAAGAAGGTCGGAGGTTATATCGACCGAAACGTTGTGAAAATCACACTCAAGATGAGAACAGTAGTCTGATGAATAATTATATAAATAACCAATCCTCGTCTCAAAAATTCAGAAACATAATTTATTTTATTCTTTCTATATTTCTCTTTCCTTATCCTACTTATTATCTCTCCCTTGTTATCCATTCCCTCTCCTACCTTTTCTGATGTATTTATTTCCTATCCCCTATTTGTTTTTTATTTTACGAGACATTATTATTTTATTTGTATTTTTTGCTTCATGCTTTTTATGCCCCTACTGTTATTTTCATTCTTAATTTCTGTTTTAATTTTTCTTTACTATAATCACCTTGATCAACCTTTTTCTATTATTCCTTTATTTTATAATATCATCTCATCATTATTAATTTATTTTACTTCTACTACTATTAGCTATTTTATCCTTTACTTCCATTGTATACCTCATCACATTTCATATCCTTTAGGCCCTAATTATATCGCCTATACTATCATAGCATGCCCTCTAATCATATACCACACAAATAATTTCCAATGTTTAATAAACCCATTCTGGCTTAAAAACAATTCCAGCATTATTTCAATATTCTCAGACTATCTCTCATATCCTCTTCTACATGATACCCTCTCGGCAGGATATCCTAAACCTTTACTCTTAATGTGCCTATCGGTAGACGTGGGATTTCTTATTTGTTACCTAGCACCCTCTCTCCTTTTCTGATAAGAAGCTTCGAAATTCATAGACATAAAAAGCTTTTATTAGCCCTACTGCTTTTGATGTATCTTATGAATTGATAATTAAATTTATATGCACTAGCATATATTTTTGCATTGCCGATATTTTCCTTGTGTGTGTGTGTGCATATAGATATATACATATATATACACTAGCAGAGAAACCCAATGTTTCCCGGGATTAAATGATGATCAACGAATGTTTCACAGCCCCATACTTTTATTGTCATCGAAATCAATGAAATCGCCCAGTTTTCAATAAAATCAATTGGTTGCCTGCTTTAGTTGGGAACACATCGCAGTGTACCAGGAGGAAGCTTCACATGCCTCTCACATGTTCATAATACATTGTAATGTACATTATACTGTAGAGAACCTACTGTTGTTTTTATATAATCATTTTTTTATATATAGTTGCTTGCATTGTGACTTTTATATAATAGTAGAGATACGATATATGCCAATGTTCCAGTTTTGAATCTTGGTATTGTTATAAGGAAAAACTATACCCCCCTTCTTCCTTTCATGTCATGATAAATGTATGTATTAGTCAAGCAGACACCCCCATCCCAACCTCCCTCCATCACCCACGCAAAGGAAGTCACAGAGACAAGATCCCCTGCCCATCCCCATCGCCTTTCAAAAAGACGGCGAACATAACGGATGTAAACTAGACAGAAACGCCAACCCGCCCATCTCAGAAGGTAACACGTGGAAATAAAAAAACTTGAGCAGGAAATTTAGTTGGGCTACGAACAGCCATGAGAACACTGGTTAAAAATCAGTTCCCCCCGAAGAAAATGGGGTTAACACCAGCGTAGAAAGACGCATAGGTGAAATACAGTCTACTCAACTCAGATCGGCGGATCGCCATTGGACCGAAAAGGGAAACCAACTCAAAGCTTGGATATACCTTGGCCGAATGTTATCCTTGGAGATGAATATCCCTCCGATGAATAATCCTATGCTAAAAATCACGCATCAGGAATAATGTTAAAAAAAAAAAAAAGAGAACGGTGACGAAGAAGAGAAAAGACATTTGTGTTAATGATGCTCATCAGGACCGCACAATTATCAAGAAGCTAAGTATTTATCAATTTTCATTCACTCCAATCCGCCCAACCCACTCCCATGTCTCTATGCTAAAATATCATTCATGTTATATATAAATTGACTTTTTGCCATGTGCAAAGAAAGAAGAAATACGTGACTGATTTTAATTAATAACTGTGATTCAAATTTCTTTTCATTCAAAAGAAAAAACAATGAAAAGGAGGGGAAAGAGACAATACGTTCCCATGAATAAATCTTATTATCGCCCCCCCCCTATCTCGACCCGTAATGTTGTCTGCGCCCTCATTTGCATTATTTGTTGTTTTATATATATTTTTTTTGCATTCACCTGTATTACACTCATGTAAATTAATGTATTTTTAGTATGTTCATACCCGATTGTGTCATCGTCATTCTTATTGCCTTATTCTAATTATTAACCGTGAATGTCATTTCAGGACAATAATGCTGGTTCGAACCTTGGCAAGTGCCATTTGGTTGTGATATCGTTATAACCGGCACGCTGCATCTTTTTTTTTTATTTTACAACGTGCGTTTGGAAGGAGAATTTCACTTTGAAATTCCTAACCCTGGGCTATCGATACACAGGATTTCCATCCGGGATTCCAATACACATCAAACCCCTGGGCTGGACCCAAAACGGTTACAGTATAAATATGCCTTTACATCTATCTACTCTGATAAGCCGTAGACAACAAAACAGCTGCCTGTGGATGATTATATATATATATATATATATACTTTTATTCACCACAAACGAGGCATATTGCACCTTGGGCTTAAAGGGGCTACTATTTTGGAACCATGTCTGGAGGGGGACTATGTTAGGAGATGAGCAAGATATTAGTTTACATTTAAACTTCTGCATGTTAGTACAGTCATAGAAGCAAGAAAAGGCAGGGAGGGAATTCCAAAATCTTGCATTTCGAGGGAAGAAACTATTAGAGTAATAAGGCTTTCTGGCATCTGAGGACCTCTAAAGTGAAGTGGTGGAATTTTGCTTCTAGATGGATTTATCGGGGGAGTGCACGTCTAGGTGGTTACAAGTGCTATGAGTTCATTAAAACACATTTCATTAAAGTACTTGTGTCCATCTACTAGTGTACTGTCTTAAGAGTAGAACCTGATTTTATGTGACTCTTAAATGTTATGTTTTTATTTTGGTGTTTCTAGCTTAATAAAATTGTTGTGTTCTTTAGCATTGAGTGTAACTTTTTTTCCTTTATAATGAAGAGTTCTCCTATGCTTTGTTTTTTGTATCTACTAAAAATGAAAGTGAATGTTAATAAGTTCCTATCTCAGGAATTTCTCATAAACGAATGTTGTAATTTTGCAAAGAATCCAATCATAAGTTACGCAATGGGAAGAAAGTGGAATTGCACTTCTGTGAAACCTAATTGTTATGTCTTTGATGGATATGAATAATTCATATTAGTTTCGGAAGAGAGAAGTGAAGAATTCATGGTCCGGAGAGACGATGATTCTGCACATCCTGACAAGTACTAGAAGCGAACTGGAGCGAGTAATAGAAGATAATCATTTGTTGTGAAAATGCCGTCGGCCCAAAATGAACTCGTTCAATTATTTCTTATTGCCCAATAATGTAAGACCAGTTAATTGCTGACAATTCCTGCCAGAAATAGTAAATATTCCTCGTAATTTGCTGCTATTATTTTCCTTTTTGTGAGGTACATTTGTATAAACGTTTATGGACTTGTTGAATCTATGCATTCTCACCGCTGTTACTTTATTAGCAAGTAGAGGACTTCCTAGTAATTATCAGTGCTTTATATTAAGCATTAGAATGTCATCTGCTAGCGGGGTTCAAACTCTAGCCAAGTGGTCTCAGGTTTGATCTTGACTTGGGGTGGATGATAGTTTAGTGGTGTTGAAGAGCAGTGATATAGCAAAAGGACCTAATATATATTTAATATTATATTGAATTATCTATTATCTATATATGCTTCCTGCATAGATCAAATAATACAAAAAAATACAGCAAAAACAGTCACTGTTAATTAGTTCCTGTCTGGAGCTTGGTTAGGCATTTAGAACCAAGTTTTAGTATATTGCTTCTGTCTGACAAAGGAGTGTAGAGGCTAATCAACTAAAGAAGTGAGCTACAGATTTCTATATTTTAATATTTGTTGCTTTGATTTTTGTCATGATGGTCAACGGTAAGAATATTGGATTTGAATTGTTTGGGTTTGGAGTTCAGATTCTTAAACTGGTGATACAGCTAAATTATTTGCACTGATGATTGCTGGAAACATGAATCATATATGTCTGTGAATAATAAAAAATACTTATGAAAAATAATTATCAAGTACTGTGTAAGTCGTACACTTTGAGAGAAATATAAGCAGATTTAAAAAGCAACGTTGTAAGTTCTTTCCCTGGGTTGGATCAAATACCTTTTTCTTTTCTTTCGATTTCTTTGTTTTAAAAATGAAACAAAAATAAAAGTATTATTTGGATTCTTTGAACTACTATTCTCATCTTGAGTCTTATTTTTTACAACGTTTTTGGTCGATGTAAGAAAATAAATAATATGCATATTAGTGATGGGACGATTCCAAAATATTTCCTGATTCCGATACAAGTACAAATTCCTATTCTTTTAAAGTTTCCAAATATTTAATTAAAGATTTGATGCTGTTTTAAAAATTGTTCAAATTCCCTGTGTAATATCTGCATATATTTTTTAAAGCATAAAAAATATATTTGGAAGGGGAACGTATATTACAAGAGTAGAACTTTCTAAATATTTTTTTCAAATGTTTTCCTTGAAAATTGTGAAACAAGATTTGGTTGCCTTTTAAAACAAACCTCATTTGCATTTTTGCGTCCTTAATGCTATTTAAAAGTTTTATAAACGATAAAAAAGGATAAACAATTGGTATGAAAAATAAGAAAACAGTGTTGGAACAGAATAGTTAACAAAGCTGTGCCATGTTAAGAATTAGTTTCTACATCATGTTACTTTTTAGAAAACCATTCTTAACATTAGGAGGGGTCTCTGTTAACTATTCATTACCTTCTGTCTGTGAAGAAATGTTCATATTTTTCTTTTGCAATTATAAAGATTTGGTCGGTTTTTAGTTTGATTTGCCTTACTGTAAGAAGAAAAACAACAACAACAATAATAATAATAATAATAATAATAATAATAATAATACCAAATAGACTAATATCTTTAGCTAAATCACTCCTCCAAAATGGGATTCTACTTTTTTTTAGATGATTACGTGGTGAAAAGGAAAAATAATTATTTTAGAATTTCGAGTAGGAAAGCAATTTCACACATAAATTTAAAATAAAAATTAATCATTGCCAGCCCAATCATTTTCGATCTTGTGCAGGGCTTATGGGGCAGCCATTTTTTTTCTAACTCAGCAGAGAGGACTGTAAGTTTGTTTTTTTTAATCTAAAAACATGCTTACAAATAAGTTTAAATATAAATAATCTTATCCAGGTAGGTAGAAGAGTCTTCGCTTTGGTAACATTTAGTTGTTGCAAATTATTTTCTTTTGGCTCATTTTGCTAATAAATAAGAATGTCATTTTTCTTTGTTGTGTGTGTATTAGTTTAAACATAGATAACATTTCTTTTTTAATTCGAAAAATTTCAAAATATTTTCCCTTTAAGTATTTTATGCAAGATTTTGATAAACTCTTTGTGCGATTATCCCCTATATTTTTTACTTGTGTCCAAATCGAAAAAATATAGTAAAATATTAATTATTTCAGAAGAGGTCGATGACAGACCACAATAGTGTCCAGCTGGCGCCAATGAAATTAAAAATCTTATCAAAAGCATTTTTAATCTTTTAATAATCAAGTGTGAACTCCCTGGGAGAAGTCATATATATAAGCAAAGAGAGTAAGAAAGTTAACTCTCAAATGTTTACTTTGTTTACAGTAATTTACCAATAAATAAATTAGACTCTGAGAATGTAAAATCTGGGAGTGAGATTTATAACTCATTCTGTGGCCCTTAGTTTTATGTTGTGAATCAACAACTCCTAATAAATTAATAAATTTTTGTTCCTTTTTTTTTATTGCTAAGAAAAAAAATTCAAAGGATTGTTTGGAAATTAAAAATTAGGCTGAAATTTTTTCAATACCTCCAAAAGTTAAAATTTTTTTGATTCTGATCAATTGTTCCAACACTAAAGCATTTAGTAATAATATGTAATAATAAATAGTGATATCTACATCTAAAAACAAAATTGGTTTAAGGCTCCTAAAACACATGGCATAGTTCGATTCAGCTGTAAAAGTTACACACTTTTGGAGTAGTCACAAGATTTAGAATTATGGAGATAAATATGTTCATAATGTGAACATGCATGTGTAAGTAATATACATATATGAGTATTTGGCAGCGTGGCACTGTGTATGTGTGTTGGTTTACATTGTTAGTGTGTGTATAGCTGTGAGTAGCAATTCGTTCCTGCCCCTTAACTGTCACTGTATGTAAGAGTGTGTACATGAGATGAAGAAAGCTTGTATATGAGTCATTAAAGATTTCTTTGTGACTTGTGTCTTAGCTCCTTCAGCCAAAGGCATTGGTGGCAGGGGTGGATATATGTTCTAATGTCTTTCAGTGTGGCCAGTTGGTGAAGTCTTTTTATCTTGTGGCTTCAATTTTGTGTTGGCTTATTACTTTGACATAGACTTGTTACTTTTGGGCTTTAAATCGATTTTCATTAGTTGAAAACACTTTGAGTTAACACGTTATTGTAAAAACGTACTTACTTTAAGAATTAACAATTAGTCTGTATCTAGTTCCAGAATAAATAATTACTTTAAATTGTTTAAATATACACTCCTTCAATAATTTAAAACATGTCTATCAAAATTCAAATACATGATATGTAACCAAGAATTCTTTAAAACTGTTTGCTTTTTTAAGTTATTTTTATTTGCTGGGATTATCTCATGACGATGCAGTGAGATATTTAGGAATAGTGGAGTTAACTTATAATTAGAATAACTTTCAGTTCACGCTGACCCAATATGTAAATATCTGTCACAGTCCCATATACAGGTTCAATAAAATCTGTTCTCCATATAAAAGGAAACTGCATTAGTTTGTGTGTGTGTGTGTGTGCGTGTATATATATATATATATATATATATATATATATATATATATATATATATATATATATATATATGTATGAACTTGCATCATGAATAACTTGTTCAAACAAATATGAGTAGATATTTGTAGATATCTTTGCATATGAAAAACCTGAAATTTGAAACCTTTTTTCAAAATGATCTGAATTGACATTCGATAACCGTTTATGATGAAGGCAATCGTTCGATCTGTTTTCTTATATATTTTCTTTAAAAAATTATATAATATTTTTTCAGTTTTGATCTCATAGCAAAATAATTGCTTCATTATTATTGTGAGACATTTTTTCTAAAGATCAAACTGAAAAAAAAAAGTATGTAAAAGTAGATTGTGAATCTGATGGCAAATTATAACATGGGAATAATTTTCAAACTTGAATGAAAAATTATCTGAAACAAAAGATCTATTTAAGGATAATTTTGCTGCAGAACTAAAAGTTTTATTAAAATTCAAAGCGTTTTTTTTCTTTTAAAGCGTCACAGACATTTCAAAAGATGTCCGATCCGTCTGTTGTTTGTCATATTTACATATGAAATAGCATTTTCGTTAGCCTGTTATGTTAACATATGAAATGACATTTTCGTCCCACTTATGTTTACATATGAAATGAAATTTTCGTCAGTCTGTCGTGTTTACATTTGAAATGAAACACACACACACACACACACACACACACACACACACACACACACATATATATATATATATATATATACTAGCAGGGAGACTCAATATTGCTCCGGATTGAATTATGATCAACGACTTTCACACATTTTTATTGTCATCGAAAACGGTGAAATCAAATCGATTGATTTCCTGCTCTTGTTAGGGACCTATCACGGTGGACAAAGAGGAAGCTTCATGTGCTTCCATGCATTGACATAGTGTACAATACATTGTTGCCTCCATTGCACTGTCGAGAACCTACTGTGGGTTTTATTTTATTTTTTTATATATGATGGCTTGGATTAAAGTTTAAAATGCAAAAATCAAATATCATGGTTCAATTGTGCTCTAAACAGAAACATTTCTTTTGAATACCTCCCTGTCATATAAAAGAACCTACTGATGATTTTATATGCCTGGTCCTTGTGCTTGTGCGATGATAATGACTTGAATATAAGTTTAAAATGAAAAAGTCAAGTATCATGATGCAATTGTTCTTTCAAACAGCAATATTCATTTCGGACGTGCCCCTTTAATAAAAAAAAAAAAACTACTGTTGATTATATATACCGAGCCTTTTAGCGTGTGTGGTAATAAAACTTTTCAAATGCACTTGTGATGTTAGGCTGTGTAAGATGTTAACTTTCATCAAAATCACCTTTTCCTTTTTTCATCAAATTATTTCGACTATCGATACCTATCGAAGAAATTCTAATGCAAAACTTATCTAAGATCAATGTCAGGCACATAAAGTACATTTGTGTGAAATTTCATAAAAATCGGCCGAGCAGTTTTCGAGTTTATAAGGAGCTTGTTAAGTTCAAATTTTATCAATTTTTAGCCCTTAGCAGCTATTTTTATCAGCTGAAAATCAAATTTGTCCCACACGTCCAAATTCCGTATATATCAAATTTAAATCTGTAGATCAAAAATTGACAGAGTAGTTTGGTAGAGACCATTCCTCACACAGACAGACAAGGTCATTTTTATATATATATACTAGCAGGTCGCTCGGCGTTGCCAGGTTGTAAAAACGCTTAAATATTATATTTGGATTAATGCCGATTTCGTATTTATTATTATAGAGTCAACTCTCTATTGGTTTTTGTATTGTGCCCAACATATAGTAGTGATTCCCAAAGTTTATCTATAAATAACCTATTTGAAAACACATACATAAAATCTTTCTTATAAATAGATAGTTTTTTATTTTATTAAAAGCATTTTTGAGAATAAGAATATATTGCTTTGTAATTTCATTCAATATGGTTTTCTTTAGCTTTGTGTACGGTTCTTTTGTCAGTCACAATTATTTAAATGTAATAAATACATTACGAAATTTGCCTAATTTCCAAATATCAAATCTCATTTTAGAAATGAAGAGGATTGTTTTAATAGTAAATAAGAATTGTCAAAGCGGATGTATGACTAGAAATAGAAACTAAAACCTCGCTATCTTCAGTCTGAGGTTCTAGCAACTTATTACCTATTTTGATATGCTCATGAATACAGAGCTCAAAACATTACTTTAACAAAACAATTATAGCTAAGATGTGACGTCATAGATTTATGATTTACATGACCTAAATCATAAATCTATATCATGTAAATATGAATTCAAACATGTGCGATTAAAAAAAACAAATAAATGAGTAAATATTAATAACATTAAAAATTATTATAATAATCCAAAACAAATTATTTTACTTTGACACCGTATTTTGTTAACAATTATATTGTTCACTCAGCTTGGCAAAAATATGCGACCAGAGAGAAGAGTATATTTTACTAGTTAATAATAAAAAAAAAAAAAATTAAACTCTCATCTGGCTAATGAGGCAGTGATGTCCGAGACCAACTTTTGGCTATGACTCACAAAGTCATAGTACTGAAATATATTAAAAAAAAAAAAAAGAAAAAAGAAAAAAAAGGTAGTTCAAGTATGATTTGATGTCTTTCTACCAATTTGGATGCCCTGTGCAGCCACCTTCATTCTGCACACTTCTTCATTGAGGGATCTACAATGAAACACAACCCTTGATCATGAAGGAGTCCAACAGTTTGAATTATAATTCAAATGTTTATCTAAGAGTATTTTACAAAAGTTGTTTCAAAAGTAATGCATCCTATTTGTTAACTAGAACAAAAGTTGAATTGCTATGAAGACAGAAGTGGTACCATTGAAACGAGTGATCTTTTGCAATCTAGAATTTATTTTTCTATATAGTCGCTACTATTCTCAATACACTTTTGCTAGCGATTGGGTAATGGCTGTGCATGGGCGTTCAGAGTGCACTTTGTCACTCACATCTGTCGACACTGAAATCAATGAACCAATCTCCTAACTGTACTGACATCAATTGCATCAGTTTCATAAATGTTCAATAGATACCGATGGATGTGGATTTGCTCAATTTTTTTTTTTGCATGGAGGAAGTCAGTGACCTATCTCTGTTTCTTAAGCACGTCTATGACAGGAGTTGCTTTCTAAGAGTTTCACACCGTCAATATCTGCAACAGGGAGATGAAACTTTTAAAAGTTCAGTCATCCCCTCTGATTCATTTGGGCAGAATAAAAAATAGGAGGCATTACTTTTAAAACGTTCCTTGTATTTTATCCATTTAAATAGCTTAAACTTTCGATTAATTGTTCAAATTTCATAATATTCTTAGGTGGATTATAGTACTTGAAACCTTAATCGTATAGGACCTACCTTAACATTGTTTGTTATATAAATCTTCATTTCATTTCAAGCATAGTAAGGCAATTTGACATTGTTGACTGTAACCTTATTCTTACTGGCTGAATGCTAAAAATGTATGCCATTCATTGGGATACCTGAATAGTGTAGGGATCTGATTCAAATTTTTAAAAATAAGTTTACAAACGGGCACAAAAGACGGCATGTAAAAAAAAAAAAGTTACAAAAACAACAAAAATTACAGGAAATGCGATTTGAAACAATATACAATAAAGGTATATAATAGGCAATTTTTAAACATGTAGTTTTAAGGCTCGTGCATGAATCCCCGCTAAGGTGGGTCCAAATTCACATACTTTGTTTTTTCTTTTTCTTTTTTTTTTTTTTTTTTTTTTTTTGCTTTATAGCCGATGCTTTCTACAACTGAGTCCATCTAGCTGTTGTTCCTCAAAGAAAAGAAAAGAGATGAAAACATTGAAAAAGAAATAAAGAGAAAAGTTTCCAATATAATGTTACTCGATTTTTTAGATGAAAATTGATTATTCGTATAATTTGAATTCTTCTACTGTTCTCATTTTGAGTATTATTTTCACAACGTTTCGGTCGATGTAACCTCCAACCTTCTTTATGTGTATCTTATCGTATTCAGAAACCTTGCTGTCAAACTCTGGCATCCACGAGGACACACGTTGTGGTGAATAAAGTACATTATAAAATTCAGTTGTAAGTTACGCTATTCTTTAAGCTTCAATCATCGGTGCATGCAGAACTCAAAATACAATTGTGAATTACTTAGAACTTCTTCTTAGTCATAAATTACGGAACAAGAGCATGCTTATCCTATGGATTAAATAAAGAGTTACGTTAGAAATACATAGATTTCCGAATTTGACTGAAAGAGTCCCACATTCGACAAGATACATCTGAAGAAGATCGAAGGTTACACCAACAGAAATGTTGTGAAAATAACACTCAAAATGAGAATAGTAGTCTGAAGAATCCAAATGATAAGATTTTCCAAGTTTTTATTATTACAGTAGACATTTGAGAAATATGTTCACCTGCCTAAAGAATCTGAAAACATATATTGTCTCCCTCGCCGCCTCGAATTAATCTCTGACATGATGTACGTCACCGATGAGGAATTGAAATTCTAACAGATGTAAGCATCCCAAAAATTAATGGTGCACTTACAAGAATCATCAAAATAGTGAAATTCTTATCGTATGTCAGTTCAATTGACAGACTTGCTAATGAATATATTGTTACAATTAAATGTGACAAACCAGTGGAATAACTATTTCAAACTTAAGCATGACAGACTAATTAATAAACATAACTGCTAATAGACATGCTAGAATTTTTTGTAGTTTTGTTCAACCCAAACAAGGTATATTATCACTGAAGCATAAGGGGTTACTGTGATAGAGACCAGATTTAAACGGGGACATTCTGCATGGGAAATTAAGCAGCAGTATGTTTATTCACACTGCATTGAAATTTCTGCATGCTGGTGCAATCAAGAAAACAAAGAACAAGGAGGGAATTCCAAAGGTTAACAGCCCAAGGGAAGATGCTATTAAAATAATAAATCTTCTGCCATCTAGTGACTTATCCTGTGAAGAGGTGTGATTTTGTTGCAAGTCGGGTTAGTTGGGGATATTTACGTTAAGAGAGTACAAGTAGAATAAATTAATTGGCACACATTCTGTGGAGTACTTGAAATACAGGGATGCAGCACTGGACAGTTCTTAAATAAGATGCATTCATTCAATCTATATGCTCAGCAATGAAGATGCTATTTTTTATATAATATAGAATCACTGCTTATCAAGGCCCGGAGGCCACTCAAGGGTAAGGGTTAATGGGTGCCAAGTGAGACAACACCATGCTGATGATGGTGGAAATTGGATGAATTAATTTCTTTTAGAAGACTCATTAACAACTTGTTTATGTTGGACTTGAAAACCACGATCATGTTATGATTAGCTGGGAAGCAGCTCCCTACCACAGACGAACGGTTCTGAGAAAAAAGCTCTGCCTGCCCATGCATCCAGTTTCTGTGAAATGCAATTGACATACAGTCTTATTTTACCATGACAATACTTGGAATGTTTTATTTTTGATAAAATTTCATCCAAAAGTTACATTTGAACGTGAATTAACAAACAAGCAAAATAAATTAAAGAAGAATAAAAAGATACTTCCAATCATACGTCTATTTAGTCTTTCAGACTAGAGGGTGACAAACAGACTCATCGACAAAGCCTCAAATAGGAATGTGAGGACGCATGGAAAATATCTGAGAAAAAAAGTAAAAATCATAACGAAGTAACCGAGATAAATGTCTCCTTACTAGTTTGCATGGGTTTTTCCAGGATTCTTGACTATTTGTAGGAACAATCAGTTGTGCTATTATTTCTAAGTTGCCTTGAAAGATCAAATTTCTTTACAAACATTTATGCTAACAGTCTAAAAGTCTACATAATTAAATGTGTGTAACTTGCAAACACATCCACTTAAAAAGTTTGCATGTAAAAAAAAATCTTCCTTTTTTTTATGGTTTAGTACTCTTTCGATGATTTATCAAGACCTACTATGATGAATAATGACAAAGAAAAGGAGATTGGTACGATAGAACATTTATTCCGCTATTTCTGTATATTAGTGGCATAGCAAGGCTACAGGGGAGACAACCAAAGCAGCAAAACTGAATCTGGCCTGCAGGACACTATATATACTAATGTAACAAATTTGGACGTATTAAATATAGGTTCTGTTTTACCAATTGTCATAAAATTTAAATCATAGAATAGTATTATAATCTTCAATAAGCCTGCAAATTTTCATATGGTTTGGTTCTATAAAACAAAAGATATGAGCATTTCAATATTAAATTTGGCTATCAGTATATATATATATAAATATATATATATATATATATATATATATATATACAGATAGATAGATAGATAGATAGATAGACCACCTTTTTTGCCAATTTTATAAGTTCCAAATCTCAGCGATTATTAATCAGAATTTAACAAATGAAGGCTCATTGGAATGCTAATGACCTGAATTGTGTAGTGGACTATGTGAATTTATCCTTAATGTCGCACATTAAGAGGATCATCCATCATCCAGAGCATATTTTTAGCACTTTTTTACAGCCATAAAGTGTTTTAATCATAGACATTTGTTTTTCTAGTTTTGCATATGAATTACAAAATATCTTATATTTCCTCCAAACCTTTGGCTTGGATCGAGAAGAGATTAAAACTTGCTGCTATGATTTCAAATGATCTGAAATAACAGGAAAGGTATAATTGATCCCAAATATTTCTCAAATGTTATATCTCCCCTCTTTGTTTTTCATACATATAGTAAATTTCACAGTGTATAAGGATTATTTGATACTGGAGATATTCATAATCGTACCCTATTTCCTAAAGAGAGAAGATATAACAGATAAAAAATATTTGGAATCAAGTCTTCCCTTGCTGTTATTTCAGTTCATTTGAAACCATAGGAGCAAGTTTTAGTTTCCCCTTCATCAAGGCCAGAGAGTTTGGGGATATATATATATATATATATATATATATATATATATATATATATATATATATAAGAGCAAATAGTTAATAAAACATGTTAAAAAATACTTTGAAAAAGAGTTAAAACATATTTAATCTGAAAAGGAAACACTTGATAAGTGGATAGTCCTTAATCCGCGGAGGTATTTTATTATATATATATATATATATATATATATATATATATATATATATATATATATATATATATATATATATATATATATTCTTTCCCCTTTTTCTTGTACCTATTTGTGAATTATTCCACGGATTTCTGCCTTTTGGATTATTTTGGACCATCTTCCAATTATGCGATTCCCTTGTGCGAATGGAAATTTAACTAATTTTCTTGGGTTTGCATTTTTGGATTTTACCGTAATTGGATACGTTACCCTTCACCAGACTATCCATTCACGTGAAATCACTTTTTTCTTCACCCTATTCCCTCTGCTTCACTTTTTGTTATCAAGTAAGGTCTTTTACTTACTTGTAGTTTCATTAAATACTTTTTCTAGCAAAATCCGATCCTGCATTTTGCTAAATCTTACCCTCTGATTAGAAACAATGTGTTTCTTTGAAACTCCGCGGATTAAGGACTATCCACTTATATAGTGTTTCCTTTTCAAATTAAATATGTTTTAAACTCTTTTTCAAAGTGTTTTTAACATGTTTTTTTAAACTATTTGCTCTTACATACATATATATATGAATTAACGAGTTTCACGCGTAGGTGCATGTGTGTGAATGCATGAACCATTCGATGTCTTCTTTAGTATCCCCTGATGAGTCAGATTATAAATCTTCTTAATCCTTCGCCGCTTATACTTTGAAAAGCAACTCTTTTATTATATGTGCGAAGGGGATGCGTGGGTGCGAGTGACTTGGCATCATACAAGTATATCACGGTTATGTATACATCTATGAATATGCAGTGTATACAATTATGTATACACCTATGAATATGCAATGTATACAATTATACATATGATGTTGTTCCCAAAATTGGACAGGTTTTTAATATCGCCATTGGATCGTTCATTCCTGATAAAATAAATCTAATCGCAAACTCAATCTGGTTAGGAATATATGGGTTGAACTATTAGAGATTTGTATATATTTGTTTGAACTGTGTCGATACGTAAGCATGTATGAAGGAGCCATACCGAGGATTAAGTTATGTATATATATACACGTCTATGTGTATGTACCTGTGTATTTATTTATATATATGTAATGTGGAGATATAGTAATATATAGATATATTAGTCTGTGTATGCCAATATGTGTATACATGTGTGTAAGTGGGCATATAAGTATATGTATACGGCTGACATATGAAAACATTCATACAAATTTTGACTGATCTCTATATATGTATTCATTGCATCTTATTTATCTAGTTTCGATAAGTTTTACTCGTATATATTAGTCTGATGTACTTTAAAGAAAGTAACTGGCTTTATTGAAAGTACAGATAAAAAAAGGTAAATCGTGAATTTTAGATCAAGTAATATAGCGAACAGAGATAGAGTATTTATATTTTTCTCTTTATATATAAAAAATATCTCCTTTTCTTTTTCTTTTTTTGGTTTCTGCCCGCAAATCTATGACTTGTTTAATGATTCAAACCAATAAATTACACTTTCGTTAGTTAAACTAACAAACCTAAGCACTAAAGGGTTAAGGAAACGAAAGGGGGGGGGGTGACCTAGAAATTAAGCAGATAACCTAAACAAGGTACCAGATAAAGATAAAATGTAAGATGGGTAAGTAAAAAGTTTCGTTTGCTTGTTTGAAGGACTTCTGAGAAATTTTATTTTTGTTGTTGTTGCCATTTTTAGGCAACAAAATGGATTTGAGATTCAATCTGAGTTCTGACGAGACATAAAAAAAATGTTGAAATGTTGATCGATCGGCATAGACTCTTTACTATGTTTATATAATTTTATTTATATTAACGCTCTGCACTCATATTGGGCACTTTTGAAGAAATATTCATTTTAGTTTAGGTTAACTACATACATGAACTTAATCAATTAACGAATATATATATATATATATATATATATATATATATATATATATATATATATACTAGCAGTTCATCCCGGCTTTGCACGGGTCCTATTTACTGTTCATAACTTATGTGCGTAAATATATATATATATATATATATATATATATATATATATATATATTAAAAAGTTTGACTCATGTCCAGGTAACCTCCATCGAAATTTTAAAGTGTTTAGACCCAAAATTAGCGAAGGAGTTTGGTAGAGTTTGCAAAGGTCAACTCTTTCAATTTTGACCTCTTAGCAGCCAAATTTCGCCCAAACACTGATTAAAAAGCTTGCTGCGTGTCTGAATACCCTTTATGTAAAATTTCAACTGATTAGACCCAAAATTGGTTGAATAGTTTGCTAGAGACCGCAAAAGTCAAATCTTTTAAACTTTGACACTTTGGCAGCCAAATTTTCGGCCAAAATCAAATTAAAAAGCTTGCCCTATGTCTGAATACACTTTATGCAAAATTTCAAATGCTTAGACCAAAAATTGGCTGAATAATTTGGTAGAGATCGCAGAGGTAAATTTTTTAAAACTTTGAGCCTAATTTTTACTCCTTAACATTTATTGTTTTGGGCGCAAATCAAATTAAAATGTTTGATCCACACCCAAATAACCTACATCTAAAATTTCTTATGTTTAGACCCAAATTTTGTGAAGGAGTTTGGTAGAGTTTTTAAATCGTTGAACTTTGAGCCAAATTTCTGTCTGAAAACCGATTAAAAAGATGTTCCCAAATCTCAATTCTGTTATGTTAAATCTCGAATCTATAGACTGAAAATGTACAGAGTAGTTTGGTAGAGAAATGTACACACGCAGACAGTTTCACTTATATATATATATATATATATATATATATATATATATATATATAAGAAGCCATGTTTTTGCTATGTTATTTTCACTGTTCACATGTCTATGTTCTGACCGGCATTACGAATATAATTCTTGCGACACTTAATAAACATCAAACTAAATAACCGTTTTCCTTTTTTCTTGACCAACTAGCGTCTTTGATACAATAAAACACACGGACATTGTTACGACGTGCATGAGCATAAAATTTCCTTGATACATTTCCTTGATACATTTCCTTGATACATGTGCAAATTTGTATTTTGGATTATTCAGATGGTTGTTCTAATCTTGAGTGTTATTCTTATGTTTCTGCTTCTTCAAGTGTATCTTATTAAACCTGGAAATTTTTTGTGTAATCATTCTTTGTAGACTGTTATCTTCATCTTCATAGTTGTTGTTGTTTCACCACGTTTCGGCCAACTCATCTTCTGGCCTTCTTCGGGAGATTAACCACGATAGAATAGGAATTCTATGTCTTGTAATTGTATCTCCAGTAATTACTGCCTTCCATAATTGTTGTCTCACCACGTTTTGGCCAACTAATAATCTGGCCTGCCGGGCAGGATTGAAACTCCTATCTTCAGACAATGCTCACCTAGAACCATAGTGACTCAACGCCTCTATATACTGCGCCACAGGCCCTGAAGAAAAAAAATACAATACTATTTGGTTGGAAAGCTTTTAGTCAAACTTGGGAATCTGTATGGAACTTCAGACAGAACACTATTTAATCCATGAGAATAGCATGCTCTTGTTTCATTGGCCATGCACAGTTAATTTGTACTTGTATTCTTAGTGTCACTTGCATTGAAGATTGAATATTCAACCTCCAAAAGAGTGTTACTTAGAACTGAATTATTATTTTCTACTTTATCCATTACACCACGACGCTTGCAGAATAGCACTCAACATGAGAACAGTAGTCCAAATAATATGAATGATTAAATCTCGAAAATTCAGAAACATGTGCAACTATTTATAAATTGGTATGGATCTACATATTTATAAATTGGTATGGATCTACATATTTATAAATTGGTATGGATCTACATATTTATAAATTGGTATGGATCTACATATTTATAAATTGGTATGGATCTACATATTTATAAATTGGTATGGATCTACATATTTATAAATTGGTATGGATCTACATATTTATAAATTGGTATGGATCTACATATTTATAAATTGGTATGGATCTACATATTTATAAATTGGTATGGATCTACATATTTATAAATTGGTATGGATCTACATATTTATAAATTGGTATAGATCTACATATTTATAAATTGGTATGGATCTACATATTTATAAATTGGTATGGATCTACATATTTATAAATTGGTATGGATCTACATATTTATAAATTGGTATGGATCTACATATTTATAAATTGGTATGGATCTACATATTTATAAATTGGTATGGATCTACATATTTATAAATTGGTATAGATCTACATATTTATAAAAGTATAAAAACTAGATTTGATAAACTCTGAATTTCTATTCCCATAGAAAAAATAGCAATTATTCATTGAAATAACTGGAAAAGGGCAGCAAAGATAATCAATTTTTCCGAGAGATTCATCATTTATCAAGACTCGTAGGTCACTCAAGGATAAGAGATAACAATACCGTCACGATAGGTGGAAATTTGGTAGAAATTGATTAACAGAATGGTTCAACAAGAACCTAAGTCGAACTTGAAAATGACCATGTTATTGTATTTAATTCCCCTCTGAGAGGCTAGACACAAGATCAGGTTTGATAAAAGTGTTCCTGTTGAACGAACTGTATTTGAACGTGGAACATTCAGGTTTTCAATCCATGTCATTAATAAATTAGCCTCCATGGCAAGCAGTCCCACGATATTATATTCCACAGACAGGCAGTTCTAGGAAAGAAACTTTGCTAATGGAATTTATGTTTAGTTTTCATAAGTAGAGTATGTTCTAGCGAGGAAGTAGGGTGTGTGCTGAATATCTTCAGTTTTAAGTGAGTGGGTGATTTGGGGAAAGAATTTATAGTTAAACCTAAGTAAACATTGTGTGTAAGAATAAAATGTTAAAAAATGGTGTGTCATTCTTTAGTTGTCTTGGCTTGATCTATAGATTTGCTTCAGCTTGTTCTTTTATTTGCCATTTTATTTGGTTTGAGAAGAAAATGAAATAGATTCTGTGGCTACTTGATTGGGCAGAGAATACAAAATATTATCTGTTGCAGTTGGACATCTTGAACTCTTGATTATAGAGTTGTATTTGCTGATTCTCTTTTTAGCCATAATGATAAGCTGCTTAAACTTACCATCTTCTGCCATTGACTTTTGGGTTCCATTTTTGGAGATGACACATTTAATTATGTACGTTTCTGGAGACATGAGCAGTGAATTTAATACTTCAAGTCTGGGTAATAATTCTACTTGATCTAATTACACTGGAAAACACTATGTCGAGTTACGTATGACACATAATTCTAACTCGGTTGTGCCATTTGAATCCCAAAATAATTCCACTTTTTCGTATCACATCAGATTTTTTAGTTATGAGTTACATTTTGCTTTCAAAAAATACTTTCACCTAACGAAGTTTTCCTAGTATTGTACACTGTTTCAAAAATGTACATAGAATGGAAATTTTATATAATAAAAAATTATTAGAATATAGTAATACCTTGAAGTATACCAAAAGGTTTGGATTTGGCATTAAATAATTCGAAATATGCCATGGAACAAACAAAGAAAAAAAACAATGAAATCAAATAAATATGTTGTAGTAGCGGAGCATCTGGCAAATACGGTTAAATATGATATTTTGATTAATGTAGATTTCGTATTTATTATTATACTAGCCTGGGTGCCCGGCATTGCCTGGGTGTTTGGAGGTGTGTGTCGAGCAAAATAAAAAAAAAAAGTGGTAGGTGACAGGCAGGCTTGAACCATTACCGCAAAGGAGGAAAAGAACATGATAAAAAACGTGCCATCTTTGCTATTATGCCCATTGCCAAACCGGAATTGACGTAGGTTTAAATTAAAGTTAGGCAATCGAAAAGAGGGTATGACTTTCGAAAATATTGGCGAAAAAAGCGACCCCTTCTAAAGTGCCAAGTTGAGGGTGAAGGAATTAATGTTTTTGGCCAATTTTTCTGATGTTTGTCGTCTGGAGGGTCGAGCTTCAACATGATATCAATCTTGGGAAATTCGTCGCAGACATACATACATACATTTAAACAGACAGGTAAGATTTATGTTATAGATTGGACCAAATATATGATTTAAAAAATTAAAAAAAAAAAAAAACTTCTGTGCCACAACTGAGAATCGAAACCAAAACGTTTTGCTTATGATTTATTTTTTCCTCTGTTGTTAATGATTGAGTTATGAAGATATGTTTGCTGCAAGGCTAAAATTAAAACATGAACCAATAGCTATTATGTTATGCGTGCGTATTCATAATGTTGTCGTTCGACCTTTACCTGACAAATATCATGTTTTTAATTTTCACACTTTTGTACCGATTTTCCTGGCTAAAACCCGAATGTAAAGTTTCAAATACTTTATATATGAAGTTTCATGTCTGTAGACCAAAAACTGTAGAAGTTTGGTGGGCAAAATTTTTTAAACAAAAATATATATGCACACACACACATATATATATATATATATATATATATATATATATATATATACTAGCAGTTTAGTCCGGCTTTGCTCGGGCCCTATGGGCTGTTC
This sequence comes from Euprymna scolopes, assembly GCF_053919585.1. Classification (NCBI taxonomy): domain Eukaryota; kingdom Metazoa; phylum Mollusca; class Cephalopoda; order Sepiida; family Sepiolidae; genus Euprymna; species Euprymna scolopes. The sequence goes on along the minus strand of NC_136494.1, from coordinate 131,358,259 downwards.
ATAACTTGCCCTTTTTCTTTTTTTTTTTTTTTGTACAAGGTGGTCACCACTTATCAAGGCCCGGAAGCCACTCAGGGATAAGGGTTATTGCGTGTACAGTACGTTAGTGTTGAGATTTGATAAAGTGTCTATGATGAGGGGAGATTCTGTCATGATTTCTCCATTGCTTATGACCTCACTCAGATTGTTCACGAACCCACCCGTGTGCCCGACAATGACGGCCAGTGTGCAAGTCTCCTAGACCTTTTTCTCACAACTTGCCCTGAACTATGTTCAGTTTCCATTCTGTCTCCTCTTGGATCTTCCGACCACTCAGTTGTATCAATTAAGATAAAAATGAAATGTAATAAGTCCTCAGACGTACCTCTCCATCGTACAGTATATCGATACACTATGGCTGACTGGGGTAGTTTCCGTACATTTATATCGGATCTTCCTCTGCGTTCCATGTTTAAAAAGGATGTGTCGTCTATAGTATCAGACCTGACAGAATGGTTAATTGTGGGTATAGACAATTTCATACCCTCGAATAGGTTCCAGCAAAAACCTAACAGCCAGCCATGGTTTTCTCCAGAATGTGCTGCTGCTATTGCGCACAGAAATCACTTTTTCCACTGCTTCCAACGTAATAGATGTATGGAAACTAAAGCCGCTTTCAGGACTGCCAGCAACCATTGTAAGAAAGTAATAAAGAACGCAAGAGAGTTGTATGCTCAGTCCGTCAAGTCCAAAGTAGCTGAGCAGCGGCTTGGTTCCCACCATTTTTGGCAAATTGCAAACAGAATCCTGAATAGAAGCGTGTGCCCTATCCCAACTATCATCAATGGACCTGAGTTAATCTCATCAGCATCAGACAAAGCCAAACTCTTTGCCAAGAACTTTGCAGCTAATTCTACCCTTTGCGACCAAGGCCGCCAACCCCCAATATTTCCTCCTGTATCAGAAAACACACTATGTGATATACAAATATCTGTATGTGATGTTGCCAAGCTAATCAAAAACCTTGATTCCAGTAAAGCAACCGGCCCTGACGGTATTCCAATTATAGTACTGAAAAAACTTCAACCAGAACTAGCACCCATACTTACAAAACCGTTTAAACATTGTCTTAAGGAGAATTGCTTCCCATCACCCTGGAAAATCTCATCAGTATGCCCTGTATTTAAGAATTCAGGTGATCGTTCATCCCCCTCTCAGTACAGGCCAATAAGTCTCCTGTGCGTCATGAGTAAGTTGTTGGAATCTGTGTTAAATAGAGAAGTAATCAACCATCTCAGCAAAAATAACCTTCTTAGTGACACACAATATGGTTTCCATTCTGCTAGATCTACAGCAGATGTGCTTACAGTTATATCTCACAGGATTAGCGAATCTCTCGACAGAGGCAACCTTTCTAGGGCAATTACTCTTGACATATCAAAGGCCTTTGATAGGGTATGGCATAAAGGTTTACTTCACAAGATCTCCAGCTATGGTATAGCTGGAAATGTCTTCTCAATTATTAAATCATTTCTCTCTGATAGGTTCATAAGAGTAGTAGTTGATGGGCAAAAATCAGAAGCTCACAGTATAAATGCTGGAGTCCCTCAGGGGTCCATCCTGGGCCCAACTCTTTTCCTGATCTACATTAATGATCTTCCAAATCACATCCTTACATCATTCATAGACATTTTTGCTGACGACACTACCATCTATGGTAGCACATCTAAGACAGTAAACGACCAAGTTCTCTCCGATTCTCTCTCCTCTGATCTTGATCACGTTGTACAATGGGGAAAGGAGTGGCTGGTTACTTTTAATGCATCTAAAACCAAACTTCTATCTTTACATCATCAACGTTCTTATCCCCATCTGGCATCAATTAAAATGAATGGCTCTCGTCTTGGGGAGGCCTCAAGTTTTGACAGGCTTCTGGGGTTTACCTTTACTTCTGATCTTAAATGGAATACGTACATCAAATCTGTTGCCAAGGCCGCTGGAAAAATGATCGGATCCTTCTATCGATCCAGTAGATATCTCACTACTGATGCTATTCTCTATCTATATAAGAGCCAGATACGTCCAAGGATGGAATACTGTTGCCACATATGGGCAGGACCTGCTAGAAAAGACTTGTCCTGCCTTAATAGGGTTCAAAATAGACTTCGTAGCCTGGTGGGAGATGTTCTTTTCTCTTCGCTGCAACCTCTATCTCACAGAAGAGATGTTGCGAGTTTGTCTCTGCTTTATCGTTATTTTCATGGAAAGTGTTCGACTGAGCTTCAATCTATGGTCCCCCCTCGCCAAACTTTCACAAGAAACACTCGACTAACTGAAAACACTATCAATAATTTTCCCCACTCTTTATCTGTGCCTAAACCTGAACATAGATTCCATGATCAAAGCTTCTCTCTTAGAACTGCACGCCTGTGGAATTGTCTTCCGTTTTCCTGCTTTCCAGCTGTCTATAATATGGTTGTCTTCAAGTCCAACGTGAACAAGTTTTTGATGAGCCGTTCCACTTAATTTAACAAATTTACCAAACTTCCATTACTATCGATTACTATATTGTCCTTTTGACTACTCTTTAACCCTTATCCTTGAGTGGCCTATCGGCCTTGATAAGTGGTGACGCCTATGTAAAAAAAAAAAAAAAAAAGTTAAGGAGATGGTTCATCAGGAATTTGTTTATGTTGGACTTGAAGACATCCAGGTTGTAGTCAGGTGGGAAACAGACAGACGGAACAGAGTTCCACAGGCGTGCAGTTCTAAGAAAGAAGCTTTGTTCATGGAATCTACGGTTTGGTTTTGGCACAGATAAAGAGTGGGGAAAATTTTTGATAGTGGTTTCAGCTAGACGGGTGCTTTTCGTGAAAGACTGGCAAGGGCGCACCAGGGATTGGAGCTCAGACGAGCACCTGCCATGGAAGTAATGATAAAACAAAGACAGGTTTGCAACGTCTCTCCTGTGGGAGAGAGGCTGCAGGGAAGAGAAAAGGCCATCCCCCACTAAGCCATGAAGCGTATTTTGTACTCTGTCAAGGCAGGATAGTGTTTTTAGCAGCGCCTGCCCAGATGTGGCAACACTACTCCATCCTTGGACGTACTTCACTTTTATATAAGTAGAGAATTGCGTCAGCAGTGAGATATCTTCTGGAGCGGTAGAAGGATCCCACAATTTTTCCAGTGACCTTGGCAATAGACTTGATGTACGTGTTCGATTTCAAGTCAGGAGTAAAGGTGAAGCCCAGAAGCTTGTCAAAACATGAAGCCTTACCAAGACGAGAGCGATTCATTTCAATCAATGCCAGATGAGGATCAGAGCGTTGATGATGTAAAGATAGAAGTTTGGTTTTAGATGCATTAAAAGTAACCAACCACCTCTTTCCCCATTCTACCACCTGCTCAAGATCAGAGGAGAGAGAATCAGAGAGAACTTAATCATTTACAGCCTTTGATGTGCTGCCATAGATAGTAGTGTCGTCAGCATAAGCGTCTATGAATGATCTAAGGATGTGACTTGGAAGATCATTGATGTAGATCAGGAAGAGAGTTGGGCCTAGGATGGAGCCCTGAGGGACTCCAGCATTAATACTGTGAACTTCTGATTTCTACTCATCAACCACTACTCTTATGAACCTCTCAAAGAGAAATGATTTAATAATTGAAAACACATTTCCAGCTAATCCTATGGAGCTTCCCCTAGTCGAGAGCTGTCCATTTCAATTGATGCCAAATGGGGATCAGAGCGTTGATGATGCAAAGATAGGAGCTTGGTTTTAGATGCATTAAAAGTAACCCGCCACCTCTTCCCCACTGTACCATGCGCTCAAGATCAGAGGAGAGAGAATTAGAGAGAAGTTTGTCATTTATCGCCTTAGATGTGTTGCTATAGATGGTCGTGTCATCAGCATAGATGTCAACGATTGATTTAAGTATGTGTTTTTGGAGATCATTGATGTAGATCAGGAAGAGAGTTGGGCCCAGGATTGACCCCTGAGGGGCTCCAGCATTAATACTGAGGGCCTCTGATTTCTATCCATGAACCACTACTCTTATGAGCCTATCAGAGAGAAATGATTTAATGATCGAGAAAACATTTCCAGTTATAACGTAGCTGGAAATCTTGTGAAGTAGGCCCTGTGCCATACTTTATCGCAGGCCTTTGATATGTCAAGAGCAATTGCCTTAGAGAGGAAGCCTTTGTTGAGAGATTCACTAATCCTATGAGATATAACCGTTAGCACATCTGCTGTAGATCTAGCAGAATGGTGTGAATACACTTCATGTAATATTATAAATGTTTAGACCAAAATTTGTCTGAGTAATTTCATAGAGACCGCAGAGGTGAATTTTTTAAATTTTGCCCCCAATTTTGACCTCCCCCCCTTTAACGTTTATTATTTTGGTCTCAAATCAAAATACAAACTTTTACCTATGTCCAAGTTATCTATATCAAAAATTTCAAGTCTTTAGACCAAAAATTGGCTGGGTGGTTTGTTAGACACCGCAAAGGTCAAATCTTTTGAACTTTGTCTCTTTGGTAGCTCAAATTTTCGACCCAAACCAATTAAAAAGCCTGCCCTTTTCCTGAATACACCTTATGTAAAATTTCAAATGTTTAGACCAGAAATTTCTTAAAACTTTGATCCTAATTTTGATTCCTTAACATTTATTTTTTGGGGCTCAAATCAAATTAAAAAGTTTGATCCATGTCCAAGTAACTTACATTTAAAATTTCAAGTGTTCAGACCCAAAATTGGCGAAGGAGTTTGGTAGAGTTTTTAAAGGTCAAATCGTTGAACTTTGACTCCTTGTCAGCCAAACTATTGGCTGAAAACCAATTAAAAAGATTTCCCAAATCTCAGTACTCCTTATGTCAAATCTCGAGACTCTAGACCGAAAATTGACAGAGTTATTTGGTAGAGAAATGTACACACACAGACATTTTCACTTTATATTTGTGTGTATATAATATATATATATATATATATATATATATATATATATATATATATATATATACACTAGCATTTTAGCCCGGCGTTGCCCGAGTGTTTGGATGTGTCTGTTGAGCAAAAACAAAAAAAAAGTGGTAGTAGGAAGGAAGGCTTGAACTCGTACCGCAAAGGAGGAAAATAACGGGAAAAAAAACTGACGTCTTTGCTGTTACAATCACCGCCAAACCGGAAGTGACTTATGTTTAAATTAAGGCTAGACATTTTAGGATTTAAAAAATATCGGTGAAAAAAGCGAATCCTCCCCCCTGTAGAAAAGTGCCCAGTTGAAGGTGAAGATATAAAGACATACACAAACAAAAATCCAGATATATACGAGTATAGATTTCCTCTTATATGTGTGCGTGTATACTATACAATCAATAATATAATCCCTACAACAGTTTTTACTAAATGTTAAAGACATAATAATTAAGCTTGTCTTGAATTTCCAAACTGACCTCTTTTTGCATGAGACTTTATTTATCCCTCTTTCTCTCACTTTTCAATGTTTTCCTTAGTTCTCCTTGTTAATTAGACCTGCTCCTTTAATTGTGCTGCATCGATTTATCCAAGAACTTATATTCATTTCTTCAACGTGTCCATACCACCAAAGCCTTCTGTTTTTCACACATCTTCCTATACTGTCCAAATTTAATCTAGAACACAGCCTGTCATTTAAACCTATGCTATGCATCTATTGTATCATTTTCACATCATTTCTCTTCATACAATGCATGTCGATTTAATTTCCATACACCATCGCATTGCGTACATATGCCTGATAGACTCTTGCATTGGTAACGCTCCATGACAAAACTTTTTAATGAATTTTTTCAAATTCTAATGCAATGTCATATAGAAAATTGTCATCATTGGCTAAAATAGTTTTAAGAACTGACTCTTTAAATTGTTTGCATTTAAGTTTAATACACATTTAATTAATTGTTAAAATAGTAAATAAACCACTTTTTATTTAAACAATATTTAGCTGGCAATTATTTTGATGAGAAGAAACAAGAATATTGTTTTTAAAAAATTTAAATAATTATATTGTAAAATAGAGAAGAGATATGTTTATTTTATCTATAAATTTTTCTGCTTGTTCTTTCCTTAGTTCGTGTGTTATGCTTTGAACGAAGTCAAATACAATTTTTGAAAGCCAAACAATTACAAAAATGCTAAATTCGGTTTTACAAAGCTCAATCTGGCAATCCTGGACAAGAACATGAGAGTGACCTCCCTTTGATGTAGCCTAGTTTTCAAATGTCATTATAATAATATATGATTATTGTTGAAATAGTGTGGGAAAAAAATTCTTAATAATTTCGACATGCAGCAGTTCTTCACCAAAGAAAAATGTAATGTAAAAAAAAAAAAAGAACATTGTCTGTCACGAGTTGCTGGACTGAAGGCGTAAATTAAAGATTGTCTCTTAAAATGTAATTTTATTATTTGTATAGAACTATGTAGCATCATATTACTTTCTGGGTATTTATTAGTACTTAATAATTTATCTCATTTGGGTTTCAAATCCAATGGACATTATTTTCATAGAAATGCTTACTAACTCCTATTTGCTGCATGTCATTGTTTGTTTTTTTTTCCCCAAAAAAATAATTTTTATGCTATCCAGAAAAATATCAGCTTTATCAAAACATATTTATTATCTAATATATAAAAGGCAAAATGGGCACGCACGTTTGTGCATGTCCAAAAAAAGGCTTTTTCTGTGGGAGTTCTCGAGTCAGTTAGATTCCGAGAGAAATCTTTTAATACTTCCTAGATCATGATATGTAAGATTCGCAAACAGACATCGTCTCTATCTTTTTTTTGATCAAGTTTTAAAAATTCCCTCATTTTGAGTGTTTGTCTTTTTCGTATAAAGTAAAACTAATTGATCGCCTGCCTTTCCGGGCTGGGATTTGAAGTAAATTAGATTTGGTCAATGTGCTATTTATTTGGACAATTCCAGAGTGCTCCCTTTTTGAGGGAGCTGGTTTTTCCTCCACATTAAAAAGCGACCTTGTGTCTAATTTGCTTTCATGGGGAAGCAAATAAATACCACGCAAACGCCTGACCTTCTGGCCGGTTAGTGTCTGTTCTGTAATTGGTCCTTGGTCAATGTAAAGGAAACCCTTCATACCTATACTGTTCAGGTTAAATCTTCTTGAAAACATCAGATCTAAACTCGTGCTTAAGATTCACATTATATATTCATGCTATTATTCTCAGGTAATTTCTTTCTATGCAACTTTTACACTCAGTGGCCATGTTTCACTTCCATACATCATCATATCCCACACACACATCTGACTCTTCCCTTAGTCAACGTAAAGCTTTGCTAAATATTATTTAAACTAATAGGACCCATGGAAATTCCATGGAATGAGAAATATATTTAAACTAGTGGGGGTGCCTGGCGTTGCCTGGGTGTTAGGAGGTGTGAGTACAAAAAAAAAATAGTAGTAGGCAGGCAGGCTCAAACCCATAACGCGAGGGCGGAAAAGAAAGTGAAAGAAAACCTGATGTCTTACCCTCTACTTCATAATGCAACCGGAAGTTTAAAGTGTTCAAATTTAATGTAGTCAATCAAAAAGATGACTTGCAAAAATGGCGTTGCTTTTAAAACTTCCACGAATGTCGTTTTTAATGTGGGTGAAAATCAGCTCCCTCAAAAAAGGGGGCACTCTGGCAGTATCCAAATAAATAGTAATTGTCTCAGTATGAAGGGTTTCCATTACATTGACCAAGGACCAATTACAGAACAGATACTACCCGGCCAGATGGCCAGGCGTTTGCGTGGTATTTATTTGCTTCCCCATGAAAGCAAATTAGACACAAGGTCGCTTTTTAATGTGGAGGAAAAACCAGCTCCCTCAAAAAGGGAGCACTCTGGAACTGTCCAAATAAATAGCACATTGACCAAATCTAATTTACTTCAAATCCCAGCCCGGAAAGGCAGGCGATCGATTAGTTTCACTTTATTTTTTATGTGCATGCGCGGCCGCTTGACAGCTTCTTTATGTTAAGAATAAGTCGATTAGAAAACACCTTGTAACGGTCGTATCAAGCTGGTTTAATGGTTATTGTACTTGATTCACTATCTTTAGGTTTTGGGATTCGATCTTAGCTTGAGTATTTTTATTTATTTACAAGAAGTGAACTGTTTAGAATAAACATAATACTTGCATGCACATGTCTCAGTTTCTGTATGAATTAAAATATAATATTTATGCATAATTTACAACCGGGCAACGCCGGGCTAGAATACAATAAAATATTCTTATTCATTTTAGGAATGATTGTACACCAAATATATGTTGATTTTGATTTCCTGAAATGTTAAGGTTATTTGTCTCAACCTACTTTCCTATAATGAATAATCGACGATTTCTTATTCATATAAACGAATATATATTTATATAAAGTAGATAATGTCCTTTTCTACTTGCTTGGTTTTTATTACTTTTTTATCGTTTGATGTTTACAAAGACGTCTAAAATGGGATGTGTGTAGTGGAGTGTTCTGTGAATTCTATACTGTTATGGAAATTGTTAAGGTGTTGTTAGAATTCGGTCAGTGTCAACGAGAAAAATCTCATCTATATATCTTTTTAAAAATTTTTTTTTTTATTTTACATTTTCACCCCAAATAAGACACAGTGCCATTTTGATGTAAGGGGCCACTATCAGGGACATAAGTTGCAAGGATACTATGAAGGGAGTTGAGCCTCAAGATGTCTGTTCACATTACACTTGAACTTTTGCATGTCAGTACAGTTGGGGAAACAGGAACCCAGAAGGAAATTCCAAAGTCTAACAATTTTGTGGAAGAAACTATTAGATCTAGGGATCTCTACTGTGTAGGGATGGAACTTTGATGTTTGTCGGGTTTGTCGGGGATATTTATGTCGGAGCATCCACTATTAAAATACTTGTAAAACAGGCAGAGGGGTGCAACATTTCGTTGATAGGACAGAGATTGAAACTTAGATGACAGTTCAGGACCTACAGATTGATGACACTCATTTGAACTCTGTCCAGGAGTGAGAGACTAGTAGCAGATGCACCAGCCCAAATGTGAAACAATACTCCATACGTGGGCAAATAGTGGCCTTATAGAGGTGCAGGATACTTTCATGCATAAGTAACTTTCTAGCACATTAGAGAGAGCCCACTTTTGCAGCAATGCTCTAAATATATCTGTTCCAGCTTGTGTTCCCTGTGAATGTTAAACCGAGGAGTTTGAACGAAGTACTTTCATGGTATGTATCTTTAGCCATAGCTATTAGAGGTTGAGAAGGTTTCTTGTAATTATTGAAGGAAACGGGCTTAGTTTTGGTAGTATTGAACGTTATCATCCACTTTGATCCCATTCCTCTACAAACTGGAAGTCTTCCTCTAGGGGTTCTGCCATTGCCTTGGATATATATATATATATATATATATATATATATATATATATATATATATATATATATATATATATATATATATATATATATATATAATGTCGTTTTTGTCTAGCAAATTTATTTCATCTGAAACATTTATATTATGGCAATTTTTAACCTTTACCATAATTCCCCTTATTTTCTCGGACTTCTGTCCAATGATCACGTAGCTTCTTGATGCCTTCTTCAACAAAATTTCTTTGATTTTTGAAAGAAAAACAAATTCAGGTCATTTTTTAGTTGGATGCCATTTTCATAAATTTTATTGCTTAAGTGATTCTACAAGGACAGGAAAAAATGACAGTCAGATAGAACAATATCCGGTGAATACGGTGGATGAGGTAAAAACTTCCTGAAACTCATGACCTTTTCCTGAGTGACTCTTGCTGTGTGAATCTGGCGTTATCATGCTGAAGCACTACACCCTTCCTATTGAGTTATGCTGGCCGTTTTTCTTGTTTTGGGGAAGAAAGCATTTCTTAGATTATCCAGCTACAATCAATATTTGACTGCTGTGATTGTTTGGTTACATTCTAGTAACTCATAATGAGTCAGTCCTCTTATGTCCTACCATAAAGAGAGCATAACCTTCTTTAGATATCGTCCTTGTTTTGGAACACACCGTAGACTTTGGTTTCGGTCTAACCATTATCTTGTGCATAGGATATTCTTGTAAAGAACCCATATTTCATCTTCAGTCACAGTTCTTTGCATAGATGGTTCTCGTTGATTCCTAGAAAGCAAAGATATGCAAACAGTCAATCTTTGATTTCATTGAGCGTCGGTCAAATCGTGGGGTACTAAGTGTCCAAGTTTTTAATTATTTTTAAATTTATGAAGGCATGAAATGATTCAATAGATAGTTTCAATATTTTATTTATTTTTTTTTTTACATAGAAGTCACCATTTATCAAGGCCCAGAGGTCACTCGGGGATAAGGGTTAAAGAATGAACAGTAATCAATGGGACAATATCTTAATAATAATTAGTAGTGGAAATTTGGTAAATTGGATTGCTTAAGGAGAATGGCTCATCATTATGTTGGATTCAATCATATTATAGTCAGCTAGAAAGCAGGCAAACAGAAGACAGTTTCACAGATGTGCAGTTATAAGAAAAAAGCTTTGTTCATGGAATATACGTTTAGGTTTAGGCACAGATAAAGAGTAGGGGAAATTATTGATAGTGTTTTCAGATAGACGAGTGTTTCTTGCAAAAGTTTGGGGGTGTTGCATAGGGGTTCATATTAAGATGACGCGGAGATCACATTGGAGTACATATATAACGGGACTCATGTACAGACATAGCGATAGTGATGAGAGGGAGAGAAGACATTTATACAGTTCTGGGATGCTTGGGACTTCATATATATACTGACTGGAGATGTATACACGTTCTTTTCACACATATTAGAGGAGAGGGAGAGACGTCACTTATGATGATGGTGGGGACACATAACTTCGAAGGGTTTACAAAGTTTGTTATAATTGATGATAAACACATGACCTTTTTCTGTTGTAACTGAATGACGACACGAGACAACACGTACAAAACATGATGATGACTTCTTTATTTGTCGGATTGGCTGGGTCGATTAACGTCAGAAATTCACTTGTATCTACATGGTTAATCTTCTACCCCTTCGCCTCTAAGGGGTCCCTCCTCTGACCATGTCAACTCTTGGCTGATCAACTCTCTCCGACCGATTCTAACTGACTGACTGACTGACTCTAACTGACGAACCCATAGAACTATATGGAGAATTGTCCTTTGTCTATGATGTCAGAAGTGTGTTTTTCAAACGTGACTAATTTCACGTGATTATGCATGTGTTTGTCCAAAACACACTTCTGCAAACAAAAGAATCCTCTCTTAACCTATTTTTAACCTAACCTATTTTTTAACAATATAGTTTTAATTTTCATTGTTCATTCTTTTACTGACATATTTAATATTCAGATTTCTAAAAGAATTAACAATAGCCTTAATTTCTAACATTCCATTTCTTAACTTTGCCTACAGGGTTCGACTTTAGGATTATCCTAATCTCATTTCCAATTATTTAATATTCTTTTTATTTACATGGAAAGGGTACAGCCTTTCCCTGTAACAGGGGGACCATAGAGTGGAGCTCAGACAAGCATTTGCTATGAAAATAACAATAAAGCAGAGGCAGGCTCGCAATGTCTCTTCTGTGAGAAAGAGGTTGCAGAGAAGAAAAAAGGGCATCCCCACTAGGCTACAAAGTTTATTTTGAACTCTGTCAAGGCAGAATAAGCTGCTTCTAGCAGCTCCTGCCCAGATATGGCAGCAATACTCCATCCTTGGACATACATGGCTCTTATACAGGTAGAGAATTGCATCAGCAGTGAGATATCTACTGGATCGATTGAAGGATCCCACCATTTTTCCAGCGACCTTGGCAATGGATATGATGTAAGTGTTCCATTTCTGATCAGGAGAAAAGGTCAAGCCTAGAAGCTTGTCAAAACATGAAGCCTTACCAAGACGAGAGCGATTCATTTCAATCAATGCCAGATGAGGATCAGAGCGTTGATGATGTAAAGATAGAAGCTTGGTTTTAGATGCATTAAAAGTAACCAACCACCTCTTTCCCCATTCTACCACCTGCTCAAGATCAGAGGAGAGAGAATCAGAGAGAACTTAATCATTTACAGCCTTTGATGTGCTGCCATAGATAGTAGTGTCGTCAGCATAAGCGTCTATGAATGATCTAAGGATGTGACTTGGAAGATCATTGATGTAGATCAGGAAGAGAGTTGGGCCTAGGATGGAGCCCTGAGGGACTCCAGCATTAATACTGTGAACTTTTGATTTCTACTCATCAACCACTACTCTTATGAACCTCTCAAAGAGAAATGATTTAATAATTGAAAAGACATTTCCAGATAATCCTATGAGATATAACCATAAGCACATCTGCTCTAGATCTAGCAGAATGGAAACTATATTGCATGTCACTAAGAAGGTTATTTCTGCTGAGGTAGTTGACTACTTCTCTATTTAACACAAATTCTAGCAACTTACTCATGACACACAGGTCTGTACTAAAAGGGAGATGACCTATCACCTGAATTCTTTAATACAGGGCATACTGATGAGATTTTCCAGGGTGTTGGGAAGCAGTTCTCTGTAAGACAATGCTTAAACAGCTTTGTAAGTAGGGGCACTAGTTCTGGTTGAAGCTTTTTTAGCACTATAATAGGAATGCTGCCAGGGCCAGTTGCTTTACTGGAATCAAGGTTTTGATTAGTTTGGCAACATCGCACACAGATATTTGTATATCACACAGCGTGTTTTTTGATACAGTAGGAAATACTGGGGGTGGTGACCTTGGTCGCATAGGGTAGAATTAGCTGTAAAGTTCTTGGCAATGGCAGGATCCTATTTGCTATTTGCCCAATCTGGCGGGAACCAAGCTGCAGCTCAGTTACTTTGAACTTGTAGGACTGAGCATACAACACTCTCGCATTGTTTAGGACTCTTTTACAGTGGCTGCTGACAGTCCTGAAATTGGCTTTAGTCTCAGTACATCTACTATGTTGGAATCAATGGAAAAAGTGATTTCTGTTAACAATGGCAGCAGCACATTCTAGAAAGAACTATGGCTGGCTGTTAGTTTTTTGCTGGAATTTTTACGAGAGTATGAAATGGTCTATACCCAAATTAACCATTCCATTCCGTCAGGTCTGATATTAGAGAATTTCTGGTAGCTTCTTCAACTGAGTTTCCTTTTTTAAATTCATAGAGTATGTCATGTCTCAGATGCTCCTCAGTATCTATTTTTTGACGGTTGAGATCAGTAAAACTTTATTAATTACTATATCTGAAAGGCAAAGGAAGATATTAAGATGCCAATTCATTAAAAAATCTAAAACTGTGTACAGTGTAGGAGACTGCAAAGTGATGAAGTAAAAAAGACATTCTTTAATTTCAGTCTGATATATGTGTGCATGTGTATGTATATATATATATATATATATATATATATATATAATTGCAAAGACAACTATTTTTATTGAAACCTTGCAATATATAAAAAGGCTCAATATATTAGATAGAGCAGTTAGCAAATAAGAAAATTGATGATGATGAAAATTGAATAAAGTACAATATTTATTAATCCATCAAATTTTAAAGAAAAAAAAAATCAAAATATTATGTGTGTGTAATTTTCAGCAAAATTGTTAGAAAGAGATTGACTATGCTATCGATTTTCTGCATTGTTTTGCCAGTTTGAACTACTAAAATTCATTTTCGAAAAAGTATTATCTATTGTTTATTAGGATTGAAATAAAAATCAGATAACCGACTTCTTTTAAAAGTCAAATTCCAAAATAAATGCAATTTCTTTTTTTTTTTTCTGTTAAGCCTAATATTTCTGGTTTGTATCGAAATTTCCATTGTGAATCCATTTTCAACATTTTTGCTTTTCATTTTTACACTGAACTCCAAACATAATTTTACTATTACCATACAAGAATAAAAGGGATCTCAAACTTTTTTCTTGAAGAATGCATTACCAATATTTTTTCTAAGTTAAAAACAAATTATTTGACATTTCCATTTTAGAAGAATTTTAAGAATAAAGGATATTTTTGAATTGTATGGAAAATTCGTTTCCTGTTCAAATGGCCCTGAGCTTCTTTGAGAAAGCTCAGGATTTCTTCTCTCTAAAATTCATATTTCAGGTTATTTAAAAATAATATTTTAAAATTTATTTTTTATGTAATGCCGTCTGTTAATCTATAATTGTACTTTGAAACTTTACAACAATTTCAAAGTAATAGAATTGCTTTGCATCAGCATATGTTTCTTTCTGACAAATTCAGTTGGTAGCACATCCGCTTTGAGCTTCATTTTTATTGCAGCATAATTACTCATTTTAATGTGCATATTCCTTCATTCATTTCAGAAGTAAAAGTCTAAAATCATAATATATTGTAGTTTGATTGAGATTGTCGGACTGACTTCCTCATCTTGGTTGTTATTGTCACAACGTTTCGGCCGTTTTGCCCTCTGGCCTTCGTCAGGTGTTTTGTATTGAACTGGGGAACCGTTTGTTAGGAGTTTCGAAACGTTGTGACAATAACAACCAAGATGAGGAAGTCAGTCCGACAATCTCAATCAATGAAAACACCTCATCTCAAAAATACAGACGATTAATATTGTAGTTTTCTGTCTGAAACTAATATAAGTATCAGGACATTTCATTCAACCTGACACAAATATGGACGAAAATAACTTTTCGCACTTCATACTAGTCAAGGATACATCATCGACACTCAGTCTGAAAGAGTGCCACACTGTTGTACCAGCTGCTCTACGTTGTCGGGCTGAAGTATTATGCTGATAAATCCTAGGAGTCCACTCTCCCAGAATCATTTCTCTTTGAGAAGGGGTTGGTTTATAGCCAACTTCTCAGGGCATTCCTATTGGGAAATGCAGATAGTTTGTTTTTTTTGATGAACCAAATTGTACTACTTCTGGTGTGCTAACCTTTTTATGCCCAGTTTACAACCTTGTGTCACATCTTCCCGTGATGATAGCGAGGTAAATACCATATTTCTTATTATTACCTTGTTTCTGCTATACTTGAAGTCAACTACTAAGATTAAACGCTTTAGATTGGACTAAATTTAACCACTTGGGATTTTTATAAAAATCAAGATTTCAACTATTTAAGTTCAGTAAGACTACCCCAAAATATCTTCATTCATATTTTGTTGTGCTGCTATCAACACTCCGGTTTTCTCAGATGGACAAAATGGTAGGCGTTTTTTTCTGGCCATCTTGATATAGTTAAATATAAAATCTGTGTAATTGTGAAAAAAAGATAGATATTATGTCTACAGCATCTTGTGAGATGATCTGCATATTTCTGAAAACTTCCAAAAAGACAGACATAAATATTTTAAGTTATTTTGTAATTCCTAAATCGATTAATGGCTTTTTAATAGAATAGAAAGAAAAAAAAAATGATATTTCTAGCAGGTCATAAAACGTTTCCTAAAATTCAGAATGTATTTAAATATATAATGTACAAGCATAATCATGTTAACATACCGCTTCTTGTTAGATCGCCAAAGTTAAGTAACGAGGAGCCTAGCTAGTGTCAGATGAGTGAAAATTTGGGACTGCTAGGCACTGTATGTACTGCACCAGAATAAAGAAATTTCCAGATTTTTATCTGGGGGACATATTAAGATCACTGGAAGTGATGCACCTTCAGTCTTTGTTAAGATTTGCATTCAGGAGAAGGAAAAATAAAACCTAAGGTTTACTGTTTACTCTATTCGTGGCATTCAATTGCACTAAGATTAACAGTTGTTCGAAAAAGTGGGGATGGTTCCGCACAAGCCTTCATCACTCTAAACAATTCATCTGTGTGGATTTCAGAAAATTTATTGTGTGTGTATTATCCAGTGAAATCAACGAAATAACCCATTTTTTAAAGTCTTATGTAAACCATTAAGAAGAAACTGGAATCTTGGGAAGATCGCAATTATTCCAGTAATCATAAGAGCGACCCATGAAAAAGAATTTCAAAACTCACTGAGAAATATACCTGGCGAACCAATGCAAAAGAAATACAAACAATTTCACTTAAAGGGACGGTTAGATATGTCTATTGAAGTGTCTGAAGTTGTGGCATCCGGTAGAATGCCCTGTCTCCAGTAAAAACAAAATAAGAAAATTTAAAAAAAAATAAACACATAAGAGAAACACACAAAGAATAGCAAGAAATTATCTATACATATTAATACGATATACATATATTAATACGATATACATATATTAATACGATATACATATATTAATAGGATAGCATGTGTATTATTTTCTGTGTCACGCTTACATCATGTTATGTACTTCCATTTCTTGTTATAAATAATTTTACCAAGAATTCTTCATAAGTTTTGGTTTCGGTTTCGATTATAACTGATGGCACTTAAGTCATTTATTTTTTTTTTATAAATTTTATAAATAATTTTATGAAGAATTCTTCATATGTTTTTGTTTCGGGTTTGATTATGGCTGAAGGAACTCAAGTTATATATATAAATACATATAATTTTTTTCATAAGTTTTTATTTCAGTTTCGATTCAAGCTTATGCACCAAAGTCATATGGATATATATTTTTTTTATCTTTAAAATCGCAACTTTATAATATATAAAAATCGATAGAACATTAACTCTATAATAATATATACGAAATCTGCAAGAATTAAAATATCATATTTAAGCGTACTTTACAACCAGGCTTTGCCGGGCCTTCGTGCTAGCTTAGATAAATACTTTTGCAGTTTTAACAGAAAAGCTACAATAATATCATACTGAATATCTACAGAATGCCAACATCAATATATTACATGTGAACGAGTCCCTTGTGGAATTTCCACAGATCCCGCTAGTAAAATAAATAATAAAATTAATTTTACCCGAAAGTATGGGTAAAGCTCTTGAAAATTGAAAAAAACAGTTTTGTTTTTTGTATCTAGCATTAATATTGAGTTCAAAAAGGCAAACAGATCATCTTTTATTAATGCAAACGTGTTGCGTTTATTTCTTAACTCACCAGGAAATATATTATGTAAATTTCACTATCTGCTCAATCATAATGTACAAGTATAAAGACAAATCAAATAACTCTTTTTGGTGTACGTTTTGCTTATCATATGAAGGTTTTAGGAGAAGTGAAGATAGCACTTAGTCACTATTTACTCTGATATCCACTCTCATACGGATTTGTAGTATCTATCATTGTGCCATATATTAGTCAAGTACAATCTGATGCATGACATGAAAGTGCACCCGATAGTATAAATCATCATAATATTCGACAATGTCTGTTTTACATGTTGGCATATATTGGACAGCTTTTAGAAATTGATCTGCAAACTAGCTCTTGTCAGATCATTATTTACACCTCTTTTCTATCAAGTCCATCCTTATCACATCCTCCAATTTTTTCGTTGACTTTCCCATGTGAACGAACCCTGCTATCTCAACTGTTCTACATTTACGACCAAGAATTATAATCCATTCTTTCAATGTGACCAAATCAACGAAGTTTCCTGTTCTGTACTCATCTCCCTATACTATCCAGATTTAATCTTCCTCTGTGGTCATCAGCTCAGGGTTTGTCTTTAAAACTCACACTACACTTTCATCTTATCATTCTCGTATCATTTGTCTTAATGCAATGCATGCACACATTAAAATCCTGAATAAATGTTTGACGATATTAAGAAACTTGAAGCATGAAAAGGTTTTTCAACGTGGACTTATCCAAAAAGAGTTAATATTCTGTAAGACAAAAAATAAAATTTATTGAGTTACGAATCTAGAATCGAAACCAGAACGTTTAGCTCTCCAGCTTTAGTTATTTATCTCTCCAGCGTTGTTACCGTTTGAGCTACCGACAGATGAATACGAAATGTTAAAAATGAAGTGACTTTGAGCTATAAATGTATAATTTTGCGCATGTGCAAAACTAACAACATGAGTAATGTTTTATTCAACTTACCTTGCAAAAGTCAAGTGTTTTGTTTTCAATTTTGACCCATTAACTACAAATTTTGTTTGATAAAAATCTAATTGAAAGTGTGCTATATGGTATATATCAGATTTCAACTCTGTAGACCAAATATTCTGAGAGGAGTTTGGTAGAAACTTTTTACACATGCACCGACAACGTCACTTATATATATATATTTCAGAGTCCTAGAATATTTTCAACTTAAATTTTACACACTTTTGCAGAATGTAGAAACTATGCAAAAATAGAATTCAGAATAATAGTGAAATAACACCCATCATCTAATAAACAACCATAAAAAATAAGTAACTAATTAAGTTCGTTTTTCACAGGAATATGCAAATTACTTAACCTTCAAGTAGTTGCTCGCATATCTATGACTGAGTATTTTAATAAGTTCGTTTTAATACATTTTAAATAGAAAAAGTAGGTTTTTAATATCAATGTCAGAGCGAGAAAAAAACTCAACTTTATAGGTATATAGATAAACATCTAGAGAGAAAGAGAGAGAGAGATAAACATATAGGATGGATACTCCCGTTAATTTTGACATATGAGGTTTGTCGTAAGATATAAATTGTTTGAAATCCACACAGATAATTTGTTTATACTAGTGAAGGTTTTGTGTAGAACAATTCACACTTTTTGGTACAACTGTTAATGGACAGAGCAGATAGTCTTACAACAGAAATTTCTTTTTTCTAGATGCATGTCTTAATAAAGAATGAGGGTGTATTTTTCCCAGTGGATTTAATGTAACCTCAGATAACAACCTGGTAAATTTCTACGCCTCAGTGGGGTACATGCTGCTCCGAGCATTCACAAATGATCACCCATATCATTGTTTAACTTCGGTGATCTAACAAGAAGCGGTGTGTCAATGTGATTATGTTGTATATATTTTTATAGTAGACAAATGATATATCATTTGTCTACATAAAATGTCATGAGGAGGTATAATATTGTACATATCGATATTCAGTATGTAGTTCAACAGTGTTTAATACGTGAGTAGAACTAGGTAATAAATATGAAAATATGTGACAATTAAGCTACCTAGAATCTTCAGCAGTTCATTCTTGTAAGGAATCAGTAGGATATTATGCATTTTAGCCTGACAATTCTTACGATGACGAAACGTAGAAGATTCTATGTAGCTCAATTGCCATATATTTTATAACTTACCACCTAGCTCTACTCAAGTATTAACACTGTTGAAGTAAATACTTAATATCGATATATAAAATACTATATCTCCTGATAACTTTTTATGTAGATATCTGAAATAATATATATTCATGAAAAGGTTTTTCCATGGTAAACAACTGATGATCCCTATAAAAATATTAAGAGTAGCATAAATTCTTCGAAACTAACTGATAATAATTACAAGAGATCGATTGACTTAGCAGCAAAACAATTTACTAATGAAAAACTTGGGACTAACTTTTATTTGTTTTTCATATAGCTTTAAAAGTTTTCTTGTGCTTTTATTTTTACATATTTGTTATCTTTTCCTCTTAATTAGTTAGAGTAGCGAAAGTGTAAGGCAAAACTGTGTATAGAACAAGGATGATAGCAATTATGTTTCTAAATATTAGATGGTTTCAAAGATTTCAGAGACATTCAATCTTGTACACATTTATGGATTTGTTTTTCTTCAGATGATCAAGCATCATTGAAATATTAACAGCAAGAATGTTAATTACTATGTGGTATTAGTATGAAAATATATAGTTAATACTATTTTTGATAAAAAAATGTCCACTAATGACCTCGAACTGGGTTTGTACCTTGCAGGTTACAGAGCATTTAAACAAGACAAACAATGAGAGAGAGAAAGAAGGTGGGTTAATAGAACTTTAAATGAACACAGTAAAAATGTCAGGTCAAAATACGGTCAGAAGAGAGTAAAGAAAGATTGCAGAATAGTGACGTGTTGTTGGAAGGCACAAATGCAAAACACAAAGGAAAAAGGAGAGAAAAACTGAACAGTAAAATAGGAAGTTATGCAAAGTTGATGCCACAGTCTTTTTAAAAGTTCACAGCATCAGCATATTACATGGCTTCTATATTGTATAACATATTGTTTTAAAAGCAAGAATATCGAAAAATATAGAATTATCAATACTTTTGATAAGCTCCCTCTGATGGCCTTGAAGATCATTTCGCATATTTAATTGGATAGATATTTGTAATGCGTTCAACCCCCCAAGCAAATTGAGGAGATGGCATGTCAGTTCTACAGGGAGAATTTATCAATATCTGCAGGAATAATCTATGATTTAAAGTTCTAAGATTTCCTTGGATGAACAATGAACATAATGGGGCATCGAAAAGGACATAACTTTGCAGATCAAATAAACGATCTCATTGGATTGAGTGAAGAATTGTACTGTCGAGAGTGCACACCAGAGAAAAGGCCCCAACTTTTCTGTCCCAACACGTTTTAAAAGATAGTTAAGCAGAAAATAATGGAAAAGTTCGAATACAAGAAACAATAAATTTAATTTACTTAAATTGCAATATGAAACAATGAAAGGATGAAAATCTACAATTTATTTTGATTAAAAGCAAAAAATAATTATGCCGATATCACATTATCTAAAACAATATTTGAGAATGTAATCAAATGTTAAAAGGCAACACTTCTCATTTTGAAAATGGCGTCTATCAATCTATGCATTAAAACTAATCAATTTATACTTGAAGATAAGTTTTAGAATCTCAGATAAAAAAAATTATTTTTACTTACGCAAAATTTTATGTGACTCATTTTTACTACGAACAAATTAGTAACGGTAATAAGAACATGATAAACACATGTACATGATACTATATATTAAATAATTAACGTTATATACATATTGATGATAAGAAAGGGAGGCACTTTTTGCAGCTATATAATTTCATGTAAAGTTTCAAGACACATGTGAACACGTTATGAAAAGATGAAGAAAATGAAAAAAAAAAGCACACTGATATGCATTTGATGCCTAATTATATTCATAAGTTTCATATTCATTGATTTATCAGAAGTTCATACAAAATGAATGTCTGAAATATAAAAATTATACTTTCACACATTTTCCAAAATGTTATTTTTTATTCGTAAATATGAAAAATTCATTTTTAGCAGGGAAGCATGCTTCAAATTACATCCAAACTATACTTTGCATATATATATATATATATATATATATAACACACACACACACACATATATATATATATATGATAAAAACATGCGCACACACGCATATATATATATATGCATACATATATACACACACATATCTACACGTATAATATTTATATTCTTATATATAAATATATATATATATATATATATATATATATACACACATATCCACACCTATAGTATGTATACTTATATATATGCACACCAACATATATACATCTATAATATATATATATACTCATATATACACGCACACACACACATATATATCTATATATTCATACATAATGCACACACATAATATACACATATACAGAATGTGTGTGAGGATAAATCTAATGCAATAATGTACTTTGTCTCACAAATCACTTTTCCAAATTCCTGAAATTAGTATTCTGCAAATTCTCCATCGACGAACTTTTTCTGGCAGACTTTTAAACAAGAGGAAATGTTTGTCAGTAATTGATTAAAGAGAGAACGCCTGCCACCTGGTTTTAGTCTTTGGTAATTCCACTCTGTTACTTTCAATCCAATCGTGAATGAGAAGAGCGTTTTACCGACACAAACTTCCATTCTTCTTGTCATTTTATTTGCCACTCACTTGAGTAGCTGTTCATCTCTTGTCTGACCAATAAGTTTATCATTTCTCGCTTCATATTTACACCTCCATATGGATTGAACATTTTAGAAGTACATACTTATACTCTAATGTTACATCACTTTTGTATGAGTATATTGTTACATCACTTTTGTATGAGTATATTTTGGGTTTAAGTATTTTTCCATAAAAAAAATTAAAGTTTCATTTGTTTGAAAAAGAATGATTATAACATCATTAGAATCAAAATATTGGTCCTTTCTCTACTCATGGTAAGTTAATCTCTACAAAAATGTTTGTAGTTCATAGCGAAAAGAATGCTCTGGCTAAATGCAGGAATTTATATTTTACAATACATTAATAAGCAAGCAGCGTCCACAAAACATCCATCATTTAAAGTCATAAAATTTAATTGCCTCAATCTGCAACCAGTCTTCATATTAATTTTCACCAACAAATAAATTTACTCTAACTGTGGATGGGCGGGATTTTGTACATTATTTAACTAGAAAAACAAGTAAACTATAGACTACCCTAGTTATAATGGATTCAGCTTTATTCATTTAATAACAAAACTACTTAATTCATTTAATAACTATAGTCTTGTTTTATTTTCGTTTCTCCTGTACGTGACATTTCAAAGTATATTATTATCCACTAAAAGATTTAATATTTTCTTTCTTTTATTTACTTATGTTACATAGTAAGTACCCTATGTCAGTAAGGTGCGATTAAGTTAGCTAGTGTGAATTTAGATGAGGGTCACTCTAAGTGCATGTTAGGATAACCCAGATTTGTAAAACAGAACGGTTCTTAGGGTGGCAAGGCAGGAGTAAAAGGTCAGCCTTCATAGATAAAACATATTCGAATTCTCATGATATAATATGACGTCATGTTTTCAAATCAGTCTCTCCATTGGACGCATTGTGAGGAGGATGCAGAAATATTGTAAGCTGAATATTACCCCAAAGTTCTGTCCGTTTCTTAAGAGTAAGTTAGGATAATAAAAAATAATGAATAATTTTAGTTATACAGTCTCTCTCTCCAAAAGTAAATCCTCTCCAATAAAACCTTGATGAACTCAGGAAATTTTTGTTGTGTTTGCATACATGAGTAGTTCATTTGTATTGTTAAACAGACGAGGTGATCAACAACCACTAGATAACACTACCACACAGAATGTAATACTTGTAACACTCCGTTTCCTTTTTTACAATCAAATTTACGAAAAGTAGATTCTTTTTATTTTTATTTTATTTTTTTTTAGTAATTATCTTAAAATAAAGTCGATTATATAGGTTTAGCGAATCTGTAGATAGCCTGCAAAGTTCATTTGTTGCCATTGCTGATCTACTGAATGTACATGAAAAATGTATTTTATGTCTGTGAATTTGAGTAGGAAAGTCTTGTCATTAATTTAAAAGTTCGAATCTTGATAATTGATATAATTTCAGTTAAGTTGTTAATTGCTCTCTTTTATGACATAGTTGAGAACTTATCGGGTGACCTGTTTTATCCAATCAGTGTTCAGAATCTTATTTTTCTGAAGATTCCGTTTACATACTGAACATACATTTGGTAAGTGAGGTTAATTTTTGAAACCTATTTTGATGTTTGTGCATTAATAATTGATTGTACAATATAGGACATAGTTGGTATAATTCTGATTTTAACAATTTTCCATACGTTTGGAAATCTTTTTCACTAATTGAAAAATTTAGAGTATAAATCTAATATTTTCTAGAGTAAAATATAGTACTTAATAACGCCTAAGATTAGAATAGTACTCTGAATAATCCAAATAATACGAATAATCAGTCCTTATTTCAAAATTGCAAAAATAAAATATGGATTTTTAACTTGTAAATTCTACATTTTAGATATTTAAAAAAAATTCAAACTGGAATTTTTATTTTTAAAACTATTCATTGTACTACTTTGAGTTTAAACTATCTGAAAGCCACAATGAAATTTCTCATTTCTTTTCTTGAATTTATAAGATAGATTGGAAAAGGGCATGACTTTATCGCAAAAATTCCCATTTTAGTTTTAGAATGGTTTTGTATCGGTGCTTTCTATGTTTTTGATTTCACACAATTCTCAGAAGAGAAATCACTGAAATATGGTAATTGACAAAAAGAATCCAAATTTAAATAATTCTTTGAATAATATAACGACCTAATTTCAGAATATTCAAGTGACAAGATAAATCTCTGGGATGATTTCTTTTTATTATTCGATACAGTCACAAAAGTTCAGCAGTGTCTAAATTCAAATGTTGACATTTCGATGTGTGATCTTTGCACTAAACTGACATCTAAATTCTAGTCGCATAGAATATCTTAGTCTGTATTTTGTTGATGAAAGATTTTATTTTATATTTTCTTATGAAAAATTGACGAACTACACAAATATTATGCTCTTTTCTGTTTTGAAAACTCTAAAATAGAAATTATTTGACTGAAATAAATGAATGTAAAATCTATGTCAAGTTAAGGCATCTCTATTCATTGAGCACTCTTTCTTATCATTTGTGTTTAATAATCAAATAGAAAATTTATTTTTCTAGCATTTGAAGTGGAATTGTTGTGATAACCTCGTAGTAATCAGCTTGGGTTTGAGATTTATAAACCGGGATTCAAATCGTTCGACCAGCTGTTCAGTTTCATAATACAAATTAATGAAAGTTTATATGAGTTTATGGATATGAAAAATCTTTATTTATTAAGAAGTAATTATATATGTGTGATAATAATACACAATTATGCACTAATTATCTGTTGCAGTAAAAGTTTTTAAACAACTCCTTCATTGGCGAACCTCTTAGTAATTTCCACCGATAAAAGAGTAGTTTATCAAAGTTAATTGCTTCAGAAACCGGTAGTGTGGATGGCTAACCTGCATATAATTGTATGATTTTATGAACAGAAATATATTGTTTCTGCCAAATTAGTTGAGCACTCTATAATTAATTCTTCATACACATAATTTTTAAGAGATGGAAATTATCCACTTGTACACTTGTACACGTTTTCTGTGGACCTAAATCCTTTACAAATACTAATCGTCTTGTATTTCATTTATAGCATACAGCAAAAAAAAAAAAAAAAAAAAAAAAAAACAGGAATAAACTGCTTCAAACTGTTGCAGTGATCCTGACCTTTGAATTAACCCAGTTCATATTAAAAATTAAAATTTTATTTCAAAATTCAAAAGTTATTTCAAAATTCAAATTTTTGATAGAAAAAAGTTTTAGAATCAAAAATTTAAAAAAATACTCAGTGCTCTGTTATTGGTATATAAATGTTATTTGTCTTGCTAATTTTCAAAATAAATAATCAAGAAAGGAATTTTCTAATCTGGCATAGAAGTTCAAGAAAACTGAAGACACACGTCGTAGACAACAATTTCAGCTAGTGGTTTAATATTATCAGATTTAATAATTATGGTACAATTTGCTGAATAAGTCTTCACCTTAAGTGTATCTCTGCAAAATGATGGTAGACTTTGCTGGAAATTATTCATTTTTGAGTGTATCGTTTTATAACGATGGTAAACTTTCCTGGAAATCTTCATTTTGAATGTATTCTTTTAAATTAACTTTGATTCCAGCAAAAATATTTAAGCAAGTGAACGAACTTTTAAACATTATTCTCATTTGAAGCTCATCATTAAAACTGAGCATTTCAAATAGACTGATAATTTCTTGCATTAGAGAAATTAAATGGTTCCTCATGTGATTTGAGCATGATACTTTCCTAACCTTCAAGATATTTGAAGAAGATTATTCCATGGCTTCTTCTTGACATCTTTAAATTACCTCTATTACCGCTTCCTCTTTTGTGATTGGGAAACATTTCCGATTAAAACGAAGAATTTGTTTTTTTATTACAGGATGATAGATAAATAGAATAGCTTGTTGTAAGAGAAGTCACTCACTGTCTATCTGTCTATCTAACTCTCTCTCTCTCTCTCTCTCTCTCTCTCTCTATATATATATATATATATATATATATATATATATATATATATAATGATGACAATCCCTTGATTTCGACATATGAGGTTCACTACAACAATTAGTGGTGAAGGCTTTGCGCAGAACCAACCACACTTTTTTGTACAACTGCTAATCTCAATTAGTACAATGGCTGTCACAATACAGAGCAGACAGTAAACTTTAGGTTTGACATTATTTTGTAAGTTTAATTTGAAACTTTAGAAAGCTGAATAATGTTATATAATTTTTTATTAATTGATTAAAATAATTTTTTTTCCGAGGCTTCTGTGTTAAGACAGTGTTTTTTTTCTCTTCATTTTGTTAGTGGTATTAGCCTGAGAGGTCAGCACCTCGTGGATAGAGAGAAAAATCATGTATTTGATGTTGTTGACGGTTGCTGTAAAGTCTGTATCAATGCATGTTGCATGGTTAGCAGGAATTTTTTTGAATGAAGAAATTTGGTCACATCTTTGAAAATATTTTATTAGAAAATCGTATAAGGCCATATATAGATAGATAGATAGAGAGAGAAAGAGAGAGATTGTCGCTTTTTTACAGAATAAGGCCATCCCTACAAGATTACATTTTCCTGTTGTGGACATGCAAATGGCGCAGCAGTTCTGACGTAGTTTTACAAGTCTTACTGCAAATATATCATATAAACCCACTGATTTATAGTGTTTAAGTGTTATTTTTTTTAAATCTAAATATCTTTTAACTATGGAAGGACAAAATTGTAAACTTTTAAATTTACTTTTTCTTGTTTTATTGCAAGATATTATTTGCTATTTCTGAGATCAGGCATTATTATAATTATTTACATATTTCAAAACATTTTGCATCGTAGTTGCTGATAATTTTACATTTTGACAATGTACTCTTTGCCTTTTTACAAAAAATGCATTACAATAAATTGATAGATATGAATAGAATATATGAAATATTAAAGTATTAACTCAAACAATTACCGGCCAGTTAGTTGTCTCATAAATTCTGAGTACATTAATTATTATTTCCTTATCCTCTTAGCCACTGAGCATTTCGTACTGATCTCTTTATTTATCTCCCTTGCGATAAAACAATCTATTTCGGTAGATTAAACAAAGAGTTTACCAACTGGATGAAGAAAACTCTATGAAATATGTAGGTAACTGATTGGAGCTATATAGTTGCGAGTAGGTAAGCTAGACAAATATGCAAGTTTGCACATTTAACCCGTTATGACCTGGTTGAACTAATTCGTTCAATCGTAAATTAATGAATATAACGGCAGAAATAAAGTGGGAATTGATGCAAACACGCCTTGTACGTATTAGTTCAATATCTGGGTAGATGCCGGATACCTTCACATTGCAACTGTCCATTGCTTACATTCAGTGTGCTGCCATTTGTCTCAGAGAGTGGAAGATTTCGTTTGCTGTCATAAACACACTTTTTTCAAGCACTATGGATAATAATCAAGGAAGGTTTATGAAATGCAAAAATTCTCAGTGGTAGTATAACTATTGAACTTCATAATTTTTCCAGTTTGAAGACAATCATACTAAAATTAACAATAAATATTTTTTTAATCATTTACATCATAATACAGGTCATAAAGGGTTAAGCTTGAGGTATTTGAGAATAAAATAGTTTTAAAAAATAGTAAACATTTGCAATAAAATAATCTAAAAATCAGGTTGAATCGAAAGAATAAACAAACTATCACAAACGCCTCTGCTGATCTAAAACGTCAAAGTTTATGCAATTGGATTATCCTAATGGGTATTAGCATGGTCACAGAGGAATAGAGGGCCTGTTACCTGAAAAATGCCTGCAGGCAATGTAGGTAAGATTTGTCACACTGTTACTGTCGATACTATATGACGGCATTTTAAAAAAGAGCATTAAAACATGTTAAAAAAGAAAAGGAAGGCACCCAATTGGATTAATAATGAAACTGAACTTTATTCAATATAAAATATAAGTATTATCTATGTAAAATTACTTAATTATAAAGCAATATACAATCTAATACTGATAAAACTGAATTATAAATTTAGGAAACAAACAATTAAAGCAATATAAAACGTAAACAATTCTTGGCCTTCAGAACAAGATCACAGTGTAGTAGTATCTATTTTAATGCTACAATTCACATTTTCTGTCCTCGGCCGGTGGATGAGAAATCCTTCATGACTGAGACAATTTTTATTTTTGTTCCTATCCAGAGTGCCCCTTATTTGGGAGCTGGGTTTTTCCCACAAGATTATATATTGAAATATCTAAATAACTATTACTTTTAATACAGAAATTATATTTAAAGTTTTGGTTTTCTGTTCTTCTGTGTCCATTTTTTCCCCATGTTTTTCATCAAAATGTGTAGCGTATTTTCATCAGTTACATGGTTAGGAATCCTATACTCCACCATAGTCTTCATTTTCATATCAGTGCAGAATACATGAATACGGAAATGAAGTTTACATAACTACTAAAAAAACAATCATAGTATAATTGGTTAAAACTAAGAAAATATAATAAACATGTAGGATATCAACTCAGGATGGTGGTAAATTTGGGAGGAGACATTTTATTATTATTATTTCACTCACTCGGAGTTGTCTCACATGCCATCTTCAGTGATCGCTCACTGGCAGTAACCTGTGGTATTCGTTGGAGACCGTGTGACAACAAGTTTCCTCAGATTTTCAATGTTCTCCACCTCATGCAGATGATTGCATGTTATCACAACAGCCGTTTGCCATTGATTTCTCGTTTGGTGTTGGGGTTTTGGTGACAAAATGCCCCCCCCCAAGGTACCAGATTTGAACTGCACACTTCCAGTGGAGATCTGGTTAGTACTCCCCCACCTCGGTGTTTCCATCCTTCCTGACCCTTCACAACTAGTTGTCGATGTCATCTACACCAGTTTTTTTTTTTTACTATCATTGTTATAATAATGATAATAACAATAATAATAATGGTGCTTGTGCAGTGTACACACCGTGCTGTATTTTAGATAGTATTTCCAAGTTAAATTTTTATTGTATCATTTTTTTTCATTAAATCGTTAGGTGAAAGTGCGGAATAGTTAGAAAGCCCCTCCCCGTTAAGAATGGCTTTCTAAATAATGTTATTTCAGCAGGGCGCATACAACATTTACTCGTTCTTGATGGGGAATATGAACCCTGCGTAAACAGTGTTTTTATTTAATGATTGCTCCCTGTAAGCGCATGCGCAAAAGGTTTTCTTTGGTTTATTTACTCACAAAAACTTTTTTGCACGTACTATTTGAGGCTAAAAAGAGGGGGAACATTATTTGAATATGTATGAAAAAATAATTTAACAAAAAAATAAAAATCTTTAGCGGAGAAAACAATTAAAAAAAAAAATTAAAATGAAATAAAAACAAGCAGGAAAGTATGAATCAAATTTACCTCCAAAAATGAAAAAAAAATTCAAAAAAATAAATACACGCACGATTAAAAAAAAGTCTGAGATATATACGAAGAAAGTGAAAAAAATGCTTTCAGGGAGCAATCATTGAATAAAAACACTGTTTACGCAGGGTCCACATTCCCCGTGAGGTACTCATTTATTTATAAGATAAAACACAAGAAAATATGTTAACTAAAATTTAATATACTCTTTATTGTTAGTTCATATCAAAACTTTAATTAGAACTGATTAGTTAATGGATTTTTAAGATGAATTTTTGTTCCTTATGTCTTAATAAACATAGAATTTCCTATTTCATTCCCCATTTCAGTCATGTAAATTATTTACAGTTGAAATGTTATAAAACAAACAAACTTCAAGTTTTAAATATATTTCCAAGAAATAAATCAAGCCAAGTGAATTCATCGATCGTTTTGGTTAAATAAAAAATAAATAAATAAAAAAACTGCCATGAAAAATGCTTCTAACTTTGAAATATTTGAAAATACTCAATGAAAAGTTTTATTTATTATTATAAGAACGGACTGAAAAATATTCTCATAAAAATTGTTTGTTTTGCAGTTTAAAAAATAATAAAATAAAATATTCGATTTTCTTCGATAGACATGTAAGAAAATTTCAAAAACAGGTTCACTTACTGTTATAATTTTTTAGATTAAAATTGTCCAAATGAATGTGCAATTATTATATAATTATACAGATGAAGAATTGTTCTTTCTTTTTAGAAAAAAAAATACGTTTGAATTACCACAAGGGGCAACGAAAAATATTTTTTATGGCTATTACGTGGTTGAACACAAGACACTTTAGGCACCGTATACATACATGATGATCTGGTAATGACATCATGCTGTCGTGTTCATTGGCCTGTACTTACTCTCGGTGGCCTCGGTATTTTTATTTATTTATTTTTTTATTACATTTTCACCCCAAACAAGGCACATTGCCATTTTGTTGTAGGGGGCTACTATCAGGGGCATAGGCATGAGGGGTACTGTGTAGGGAGTTGGGCAGCAAGATGTCAGTTCACGTTGCACTTGAACTTCTGCATGTCAGTACAGTTGGGGAAGTAAGGATCCGGAAGGGAATTCCAAAGTCTAGCTGTTCTGGGGAAGAAACTACTAGAGTAGAAGGCTCTTTTGCATCTAGGGATCTCTGTGAAGGGGTGGGATTTAGCTGCTTTTCGGGTTTGTTGGGGGTATTTACGTCGAGGGGACACAAGTGCTTGCAGTTTGTCAGAGCATTCACTGTTAAAGTACTTGTAGAACAGGCAGAGGGATGCAACATTTCATCGATGGGACAGAGGCTGAAGTTTAGATGACAGTTCAGGACCTATCAGATTGGCGACTCTCTTTTGAACCTTGTCTAGGAGCAAGAGACTAGTGGCAGATGCACCAGGCCAAATATGACAACAATACTCCATACATGAGCGAATGGTGGCCTTATAGAGGTATAGGATACTTTCGGGTGTTAGTATCTTTCTAGCACAGTAGAGAGAACCTACCTTCTTCGCAGTGGTCCTGGCGATACTCTCAATGTAATTTTTCCAACTCATTAGGGAAAAGAAATATTTTATTAAGTAACGAGTGTTGCCTTGGTAAATAAGAGTACAACAAAAGGTATGCCTGTTTATTGTTGTTAAGAACGGTTCCCTGTCATCTTAAATGAATGTTAGTGTGATCTGTTCTTTGTGGTAATCACCTACAACTCCCCTGCAGTTATATGTTGATAGTTAAAATGTTACATAGACGTTATATACACCCATGATAACAAAGCGCAGTTTGATAAATACATTTTTTATGACGACCACATGTATATTATGCGTATACGTTTATGTCAGAATATACCAGTATGTAAAATAAGCAATTTGTGTAGTTGTGTTGTAGAAACAAAAAGGGTTGATATGACTAATATAACATGCATATAATGTTATCATAAGGTAATTTCATCAAATAATTGCAAAAAAATTTCTGAACTATTTTTTATGCCTCAAGTACTTTTTCTGAACATTGATATGTTTCCTGTTCATTTTTGGCAATTTTTTTTATTAGACTGTACTTTAAAAAAGAATATTTTAAATAACGATAACATACATAAACTGTTTACTTTGACACCCATAATATCATTTGACAGTTGTTTCCCATGATCATTAAGGTGGTTTTATTTATTCTCCAATAATAGATAATATCGCCATCTTGGATATCATATTTGTCATTCTAATATGCATAAAAATGAATTAATGATCGTGAACGGTATCAAATATTAAAATCATTAATTTATTTGCTTAGTTCAACAATTCCCAGCTGGTTGATTGTGTCACATTTTTGGAACTTACTATCTTTTCTTATTTTATTTTACTAGATTTTTCGGACTTCTGATCTCGTCTTGAGTGTTATTTTCACAACGTTTCAGTCGATGTAATCTTCGACCTTCTTCAGGTGTATACACCTGAAGAATCCAAATAATACAAATAACCAATCTCTCATCTAAAAATTCAGAAACATAATTACCAGCTGGTTGCTTGTGTCACACATTTTGGGAACTTATTAATTATCTTTTCATTTTTTTTTTGTTTTGCTAATGAGACACGCCTTTATAAAGGTTTTTAACGATTTAAAAATAAGGATTAATTTGCAGTTAAATAATGAATAGTATTATGAAAGGGTCGCCAATCTTCACACATCACTCGCTCAAATAGCAAATAAACCGAGAAAACAGCAATTTTTTCCTATTGTTGGAAACATCGTTTATAAAATGTGAGGACTAAAGGAAAATTGAATTACAAGACTGTGTGATCTGAACTTTTTTTTTTTTTTACACAGTGGTCACCACTTATCAAGGCCCGGAAGCCACTCAAGTCAACTTTCTACTCTCATCGATGGGTACAGAAAAGAATCCACCACATAGTCACCTATATGCTAGATTCCTTTATCATGAACTGCTTTAACTCACTCTTTCAAACTCCTTTGCTTAAACATAACATGTGATCTGTTCTTACCAATCACAGCTCAGTATATCTAATCCCCTCCTGATTCCTATCAATATTTAAGAGACATTCAATAGTTTTTAAAACATTTAAAACACATAAGAACATTATTCTATGGTATCAATAAGAAAAATAGACTCTTAAGTTTTGTAAAAAAATTAATGGAAATTTTTAGTCAACCAAACCTTATAAGAGCAACCTTGGTTCATTAGATATTGAAAATAATTACCTATGAATCTGACTATGAAGATGCATTTAGACTGTTTAAATAAATATACTTCCTTTCTATTCTCAGAATCAAATCCACAATTCTCCAAATTGTTTTCTTAAATTGTATGTCCAGCAAAAGGCATATATTTATTTGAAGTAACTGAATGGTCTTGGCTACCATATTTTTTTTTTTTTTTTTTTTTTTTACACAGTGATCACCACTTATCAAGGCCCGGAAGCCACTCAGGAATAAGGGTTATTGCAAGTACATTACGTTAGTGTGGAGATTTGATTAAGTGTTTACTTAAGGGGGCGGTTCATTAGGAATTTGTTAACGTTGGACTTGAAGACATCCAAGTTGTAGTCCGGTGGGAAGCAGGCAGACAGAACAGAGTTCCACAGGCGTGCAGCTCTAAGAAAGTAATAGTCTAGTAAATCGCCTTACTGAACGGATGTTTGTGGTTGGAGCTAGTAATATCCTTAAGCGTGAGGTTTTCAACGTATCTTTTGACATCACTTTTAAGCTGTTGCATCAGTTGGTATTTATGACTTAACCAGCCAATCATATCACTTAACCAGCCAATCATATCACTTAACCAGCCAATCATATCACTTAACCAGCCAATCATATCACTTAATCAACCAATCGTATTCTTGTGAAGAGGAAAATCCAGGATGTACTCATATTCCTTACATCACTTAAACAAAAAAAATAATTTTTGTATTCTTATTCACCCTAAACAAGACATGTTGCCACTTGAACGCAAGCACTACTTTTTGAGACCATATTTACAGGGATACTAAAAAATGTTGAGCATCAAGATGTCTGTTCACATTACATTTAAATTTGTGCATATCAGTACAGTCAGAAAGCAGAAGACTAGGACAGAATTCCACAATTTAACAGTTCTTGGGAAATAACTCTTATAGAAGGTTTTTGGGCATCTAGGAGCGTCTAGAGTGAAGGGATGGGATTTTGCTGCTTGTTGGGTTAGTTGGGAGTATTTATATCAAGGAGGCACAAGTGCTGCAAGTTCATTAGGACATGTTGCATTAAAATACTTGTAAAACAGACACAGAGATCCAAGTCTAAGTTTCGATACAAACAGCGGTCGAATTTCTTTTTATAATGAAACAAAAATTTTTATTAGTTTTGTTTATGATATCAAGTTTAATCCTTAAAAATTTTCTAGAGATATTTATGTGTTTTTTTTTTGTTTTGTTTTTTGTTTTTAATAATAATTCTGGTGTTTTCAAAAATATTTGAAAGGATTGCAGAGAAAGAGAGAAGAATTCCAACGTAAAATACATGAGTTTAGGCAAGGAATAATAAATATTTATAAAAGGTTGGCCTTTGACTATCTTTAGGTTTCTTTTTTTTTTTGTAAAGCAGAAAAACTTAAATGAAAAGAAAAATTGCATTTTTTCATTGCTTTCCGAAACCAGCAAATGAATTCAGATTTGGACTTTGATCCAGTTTCTATGCAAAACAAATGTAAATGATTCTTTGTAATTTACATAATTTTCTTCTTTTTTGTTTGTTTCATCTTCAAGCTAGAACTACATTCAGTGTCAGACTTTCAAAAAAGATCCTTTGTCAACCGGAGTCACAAAGAAAATAATGAATAATACAGAAAATCGAACAAGACGGAACAAAAAGCATAGTCTTGTTTTTCTTCAAACTCTAAACATTATTTGGTTTGTAGCAACGAGCAAGAATATCAACAAAAACGGACCCACAAAAACATCAGTTACTGAGGGGGGGGGAATTGTTTTCATAGCTGTGTGTGCGTAGGTTGATAACAATTTTCAATGATTCCCAGCATGCTTTTTTTTCACTTGGTTCCCCTGCTTCATTTCAAGAGTGATTTATGTTAGTGGCTTTGAAATTTTATTGGATTTATGCCTGATAAAAGCTGCCAGAGTCACACGGAACCAGTTATGGGAATGACCTTTCTATTGCTTCCATGGAAGTACTTTCATTAATATTGCATTCTTATTAAAATTAATGTACCTCAGCGCTCTTTTTTCCCCTTCTGGTTTGGACATTTCTTTTCAAGATGAAATAATTTCAGGAAGTATTCAGAGTGAGATTATTTCTATTTTGTAAAGCATCCTGAAAAAAAAAATCATTGTGAATACAAAAAAAAAAAAAAAAAAAAACTAATATTTTTTGTCTTTATTTACTTATATGTACAAATCCTACATGTTGCTCCTCAAAGTTATTGCCGTGATATAAAGGGGGGGGGGCATTCTCATGATATATTTTCACGTATATTATGCTGGAATTTAAGAGTATAATTTTCATTCATATTCATTGCAAAATTAATAACAAAAAAATCACCATGAGTAAAATAAATTAGAATACAAAAATTAGTCCATACATTTAAACACTAAAATGATTAAAAAGAAGCCTAATAAAAAAAATTTGAAATTAAAAGACCTGATAAAAATGTAAATATTAGGTTGATGCAAAAATAATGTCGTTTTTTGCCGTTCAACTTGTGCATCTGCCACCAGTATCTTACGTCTTAGTATCCAAATTGCAACCTCTGTTCCATCGCTGAAAAGTTGCATCCCTATGCCTACTTTACAAATATTTTAATAGAATGTGCTATGACAAATGCAAAACACTTGTACCCCATTGACATAAGTTCTCCCGACTGATCCGACAAGAAGCAAAATCACACACCTACACTGTAAAAACACATAGATGCCGGAAAACCTACTCAAATAGTTTCTTTCCTTGAACTGATAGACTTTCCAATTTCTTCCCGGATCTGTGCTTCCTTGACTGTACTGGCATGCAGAAGTTCAAGTTTAATAGCCACAGACAATTTGTTGAGCAAATCCCTACGTAGCACCATCGCAAATTTGGTCCCAAATAGTAGCCCCTTATATCAAAGTAGCACTGTGCCCTGTTTGGGGTGAAAAATCTGTGAACACAACGAAATGATATTATTACTCTGAATTACTTATGAATTAAGAAATGATATAACAAAAACATATATTCGCAGGCTTGAATAAATAGTTAGATTATTCTACTCCCGTCCCCCACCAAAAATAAAATGCCGCTTTTCACAAATATTCAGTGCTGAAGAAATGTAGTCTTCTTTACCGTTGTTTGAAAGATTCATTATCATAATTCAAAATGCTAGAAGTAATGTTAATAATATGAATATTCAGCAAGAATCAATGAAAATTAGATACAATATTATTATACCTCCTTAGAATTCCCATAACCAGATGTAATCTTAAACTATATTACCAAGGGTATTTAAGTAAATATATTTCAATCTCAACAAAAGAAGTAACACATTTTTGTGGGCTTATGTTCACATTTGGCATAAAAAGAAAACATAAAGTAAAAAAGCTAAAATGTAATAGAAATGTTAATAAGCGATTCAGGGCTTGAAGCAGAAGGGCACAATGTTCCTCATTGATTTTTGGAAAACGCTGGCCATGCATTAAGGGGATTAAAGGTTATACCTACACCGTCATTCACTCAATACTGAGTGCATCTTTAGACCTCACTTTCAAATTTCATTTTTATAAAACGTAAAATATAAGGATGAAATAGTAAAATGATGCTACGAGTTGGCTGTAAAAAAGAACATAATGTTCTAAATTCAATTCTGGGTTAAACTGCATCTTCATTCTAATATTATCTAATATTAGTTTTTACTATATTATGTTATTTGCAATTTCTAAATTTATGATGTTTATCTATCTATATTATATTTCTCAGAAACTATTGAGCCGATCTAGCTGAAATCTTGTATGGATCTTTGGAGAATCATTTTTAAGAGACATTCCATCCCTTATACATAAATATTGTATGGCCCATTCTTGAGTATCGTATACTGTAAAGTCGAACAGAATGAAGGAAGAAAGCGACCACGTGTCTGCGCGTGTTGTCTTACCTGCTGGGAGGATCACAGGGAGGGCAGAAATTAAAAATGGCGGCTGTGGTTTTTGTAAGATTATTGAGCGATGACGTCAGGCCTCACGTGACTGTTTTTCTGGCCGCCAATTGGCTGATGACGAACGCTTGGACAATAAAAAGAGTATGTTCAGAAGATCGAGGACAGTGTGTATCAATTGCATCAGTGTGATTAGAAGTTCGACGTGTGTGTTAATCAACTGCCGTAGTTGTGAAACGAATTCAAGCTTTAGAAGTTTGATGTGTGTATTAATCAACTGCCGTAGTTGTGAAACGAATTCAAGCTTTAGAAGTTCGACGTGTGTGTTAATCAACTGCCGTAGTTGTGAAACGAATTCAAGCTTTAGAAGTTCGACGTGTGTGTTAATCAACTGCCGTAGTTGTGAAACGAATTTAAGCTTTAGAAGTTCGACGTGTGTATTAATCAACTGCCGTAGTTGTGAAACGAATTCAAGCTTTAGAAGTTCGACGTGTGTGTTAATCAACTGCCGTAGTTGTGAAACGAATTCAAGCTTTAAAAGTTCGACGTGTGTGTTAATCAACTGCCGTAGTTGTGAAACAAATTCAAGCTTTAGAAGTTCGACGTGTGTGTTAATCAACTGCCGTAGTTGTGAAACGAATTCAAGCTTTAGAAGTTCGACGTGTGTGTTAATCAACTGCCGTAGTTGTGAAACGAATTCAAGCTTTAGAAGTTCGACGTGTGTGTTAATCAACTGCCGTAGTTGTGAAACGAATTCAAGCTTTAGAAGTTCGACGTGTGTGTTAATTAACTGCCGTAGTTGCGAAACGAATTCAAGCTTTAGAAGTTCGACGTGTGTGTTAATCAACTGCCGTAGTTGTGAAACAAATTCAAGCTTTAGAAGTTCGACGTGTGTGTTAATCAACTGCCGTAGTTGTGAAATGAATTCAAGCTTTAGAAGTTCGACGTGTGTGTTAATCAACTGCCGTAGTTGTGAAACGAATTCAAGCTTTAGAAGTTCGACGTGTGTGTTAATCAACTGCCGTAGTTGTGAAACTAATTCAAGCTTTAGAAGTTCGACGTGTGTGTTAATCAACTGCCGTAGTTGCGAAACATATTCAAGCTATTTCGGCGAAATGGAGGAAAAATTGACCTCAAATTAATACCAGTTTCATGGATCGACCCTGGTACTTGACTGTGTGGAAAAGGTGGAATTACATTGCCTTTTGTCTGGCGTAAAAAAACTTTGAACATGTTGTTCCTCTGCGTTTGTCCGGCGGTGCCTTTGCGGTGTATCAACAGCTCAGCCATGAGGGCAAACAGGACTACGAGAAAATCAAGGCGGCGCTGTTCAAGGCAGTTGCGATTGACCCTGCCACTGCTTGGGAGCAACTTGAGGCAAGGACCTTACGTC
Source organism: Euprymna scolopes (assembly GCF_053919585.1). Lineage (NCBI taxonomy): Eukaryota > Metazoa > Mollusca > Cephalopoda > Sepiida > Sepiolidae > Euprymna > Euprymna scolopes. The sequence continues at coordinate 131,320,512 of NC_136494.1, read as the reverse complement.
CAGGTGAAACGGTCGACATGTACTTGGCGGAGCTGACAAAGTTGACAGTGTTGTTTGGTGGACTGCCTGAGCAGGTCTTAGCATGCAAATTCCTAGCAGGACTCCCGGCAGGAGCAAAGCAACTACTACGAGCTAGCTCAAGTGCAGATTCGTTGCCCCTTAATGATCTAGTAGATCGGGCAAGGACTGTAATGAAGAATTACTCCGAGATGAGGGAACCAGTAATCGCTGCTGCTCAGTTCACACCGAATGATAAGAAACCGTATCAGGGACCCGGTCTACGTGGTGGAATCATATGCTACAGATGCAATGGACAGGGCCACATTGCAAGGAACTGCCGGCAACAACCAACGGCTGTTCGCTGCTACTGGTGTAAGGAAACTGGCCATATAGCTCAAGACTGTCCGGAAAACGGAACTGGGGACAAGGTGTCAGCGTCGACCTATTCCCCACGCAGAAATTAAATGAGACGCTGCCGATCATCCCAATATATATCAACAAAACACTGTGCTCAGCACTCCTCGATTCCGGGTGCTCCTGCACTATCGTATGTGCAGATCTCTGCCACATTTGGAGAAAGAACGTCAGAGTGACTACCATCAGTGGAGAGATGCGCACATGTTGCGGGGTGGGCAATGTAAACATTCGGACAAAAAATGGAAGCTCCGCTAACCTAGAGGCGCTGGTAGTGCTCGAAAAACTACTCAGTTTTGACCTGCTCCTAGGATATGATGCCATCAGAGCCCTTGGTGGTGTCTATATAACGGCGACGGGGGGGGGTACATTTTCAGGAGAAAGCCCCAGTGTGTGCTGCGCTAAGGATCGACCAACCAGACTTCAGCGTCGAATTTGATGAGCAAAAGAGGGCTTAGACTGCCTCATGGAAGTGGTCGGAAAACCGGGAACCAGCCAAACTGCAGAATGGAATAACTGAATACCATGTGCCCAACCACATGAGGCCCGCGTATGAAGAAGAACTTTGTAAATGGATCGAGGATGGCTAGCTGATTCCCTACCCTTACAAGAAACTTGGACCTCCTAAGGGTCTGATCCCATTAATGGCGGTTGCTCAGCACAACAAAGCTAAAGTCAGGCCAGTAATGGACTACCGAGAACTGAACCCATATGTTGATGCATTCACAGCTGATGCTGACATGTGTGCTAGTAAACTACGAGAGTGGCGCTAGCTGGGTTCTAATGTGTCCCTGTTGAATCTGAGAAGAGCATATCTGCAGGTCCGGGTTAACGAGACAATGTGGCCGTTTCAGACGGTAGTGTTTGCCAGTAGGAGGTATTGCCTCACAAGACTGGGCTTTGGGCTGAACGTTGCGCCCCAAATAATGAAGACGATCGTCAATGCTGTATTGTCACAGGATAAGACCGTAAAAGAGGGGACATCAGCATACCTTGACGACATATACGTGAATGAAGACATTGTGCCGTCATCACATGTGAAGGCCAAGCTAGCCGAACTTGGACTGATGTGTAAGGATCCAGAACGCTTGGAGGATGGCGCTCGTGTCTTGGGGTTGAGCATTTAACAGGAGCGAGGGACCTTGAAGTGGGGACGTGGAACTGCAGTTCCTGAAGTGCCCCATGTCCTCACGAGGCGGGCTATATTTTCCCTGTGTGGAAAGCTGGTGGGACACTTACCAGTATGTGGATGGACTCGGGCCACGACAGCCATCATGAAGAGGCGGGCGAGTGCAGTTACTGGCTGGGATGACGAAATGGTGGACAATCTGTTGCTGCGCATGGTGAAGGAGACCATCACAAGAGTCAAGCAGGAGGACCCCGCTAAAGGAGATTGGTGCATCCAGGGAGACAGGCTAAATGTGTGGGTGGATGCGATCTCCCTCACAATTGGGGCGCTATTGGAGATGAACGGGTCTGTGATTGAGGACGCCTGCTGATTGCGACTAATGGATGATGCTGCTCACATCAACCTGGCAGAGTTGGATGCAGTAATAAAAGGAATAAACTTGGCACTCCAGTGGAAAGTCAAAGAATTATGCATATGCACAGATTCGCTGTGCGTATACCACTGGATAGTTGACACTAACAGTCAAAACGAGAGTGCGCACCAAGGCGGCTACCGAAATGCTAATCAGACGAAGGTTGGAGACAATAAGGAAGTTGGTGGAAGAGTACGACCTATCGGTGAATGCGGTGCTTGTCACTTCAACCTGCAATCTTGCTGATAGACTTACCCGTGTGCACCAGAGATGGTTCAACGCAATGAAGAAAGAAGCCGAACTGTTGAGGAGACAGATAAAATCAAGAAGGTACACCATGACAGTGGACACCCCGGAGTGAGACGGACATATTATTTCGTACACTTAACCAACCCGTCAGTGTCCAAAAGCAAAGTAGAAGCAGTGGTCAAGGAATGCCAAATATGCTAGTCAATCGACCCTGCTCCCACCAAATGGCAGAAAGGTCGGCTGGAAGTCGACGAGAATTGGAGCCGACTGGGCATGGACATAACTCATTATGGTGGTCAGGACTTCCGCACACTGATCGATTGCGGACCAACAAGGTTTGCGATCTGGCGACTATTAATAAGACAGGACTCGGCTAGTGTCATCCGTCAATTAGAGTCCATATTTTATGAGCGGGGGCCACCTTAAGAGATTTTCACTGACAACAACACAGCCTTTTGCAGCAGAGAATTCAGGCATTTCGTAGACGAGTGGGGGATCCGGCTTAGGCACAGATGTGCGTATGTACCGAGTGGCAACGGTATAGCGGAGCGGTGCCACCGAAGTGTGAAGAGGATAGCAGCAAGGAAGCAATGTACGATTGCAGAGGCAGTATATAGGAACAATACAACACCAAAGGATGACACGACTGCTGAAAGTGCACCTGCTAATGCAATACATTGCTATCGAGTGCGTGTTAAAGGCATTGACGCTTGCTTGCCTAATCAGAAGAGGACGCAAGGATGGTACAAGTTAGGGGACACCGTCTGGGTAAGGCCTCCCAATAACCGATGTATGACCAATTTCAGAAGAGGACGGATCACCGGCATAATTAGTGAGCAGGCTGTGCTGGTTGATGGTACTCCATGGCATGTGAGGGATGTCCAGCTCGCCCTTGATACAAACCAAATGGCGAACAGCAAAAGTGATGAATCATCCAATGATGAAATGTGGATCCGACCTATGCCCCATTGCCGTGATGACATGGCTGAGAACCTCAGCACAGATGACGATAGTTCCAGCGCCACTTCTGAGAGCCCCAGTGACGATGGAGCCCAGCTTGATGGAAGGACTGATGGCAACGTTAATGGCAACAGGTCTGTTACCCCTTCTGAGAGCTCGGATGAAAATGGAGCACAGCCGGATAGTAGGACTGTGGACACTGACCCAAGTAGCGCTGATGATGAAGAAGTCCAGCTAATCCCCCTCCGTAGGAGTGCCCGTAACAAACGACCGCGGCCGCAATGCCGCATGTGTGATCTTGAGACCAGGGAGGGTGTAAAGTCGAACAGAATGAAGGAAGAAAGCGACCACGTGTCTGCGCATGTTGTCTTACCTGCTGGGAAGATTACAGGGAGGGCAGAAATTAAAAATGGCGGCTGTGGTTTTTGTAAGATTATTGAGCGATGACGTCAGGCCTCACGTGACTGTTTTTCTGGCCGCCGATTGGCTGATGACGAACGCTTGGACAATAAAAGGAGTATGTTCAGAAGATCGAGGACAGTGTGTATCAACTGCATCAGTGTGATTAGAAGTTCGACGTGTGTGTTAATCAACTGCCGTAGTTGTGAAACAAATTCATATACATTCAACAAATCCTTATCCACATAAAGATATCATACATGTGGAGCATGTTCAACGGTTGGCAACAAGGATGACGACAGGACATTCTAAACTTATATAAAGCAGCTTCAAAGATAAAATCTATTCTCACTTGAGTAACGAAGACTGTGAAGAAATTTGATTCTGGCGTACAATATCATTAACAAGAATGTTAATCTACATTCCGGCGAGTTTTTCACGCAAGTTATGGTCTCTACGGACACCCACAATATATGTACTTCCGTCGCTTTTGGTTCAATAGAAGAAAGGTAGCAATCTTTGTCATTATTTCTGCTCTATGGAACAACCTACAAGAAAAGGTCATGACGATGCATTCCATATGCAGGTTCAAAATTAGTTTTGGACAAACATTTAGATTGTGGATGTAAATAACTTCTACTTGTTTATTTGCATGACTTGTTGAACTTTTTTATTTTGCCAAATACATTTGATTTGACTTTAGTTTTGATTGATTTATTAAAATATTAGGTTGATAAAAAAGTTTTTGCAAAACTTTTAATTTTGATTTCAATCACTGCCAAAAACTGATGTATATTTCTGGAAATTGAAAATCATTTACTTACTTGTTTATGCCGCTCATGTTTGTCATGTTATTTTATCAACTATTATTCTTAACTGAAGCTCGATTTAAATGCAATAATATGTCTTCAATCTTTTTCAATAATATTCAATCTTTCTCAGTATAACTCTATAATATTGGCAATTAGTTGTGTTTAGAAAGACATTATTGATATAAGTATACAATATTACTACCTGATTTTAATGACTGCCTATTTTTATTCAAGACACACTGACTGTAGGTCAGTGTTATTTATCTACGATAAAGAGACTGGCTATAAAATCATTCCAATAAAATTACATCTACATATTAGACAAGATATCCGGCCTTTTCTTATTAAATACACTTGCTTATTGGAATTATGCTAGTTCATATATTTCTGTTATCTATTGGCCTTGGGGTCAGGTAAAGACATAAAATCGTCTTTTAACATCGATGGACATTTCACAGTTTCGACATCAATAGGATTTCGGGTCTTGTGATCACTGGAGTTTGCACAAGGTGCCAGATTAATATTTTTATATTGGTCAACTTGTTGCATCTCTCATAATGTATTCTGATGAATCAAACATATTAAGATGAGTGGCCGTTAAACTTTTGATTCAGTTTTTGTTAGTTTTATGGAGGAACATCAAAGTGACTGTTCATTATGCCTTTCTAACCAAATAAAATTTTTAAAAGATAGTAATAGTGTTCAATTTATGTTTATATCTTTTGTAATAGAATAATCGAAAAAATTTAAGAAAATATAATTTTTCATTAAGAAAATTAGTCCAAGCAATTCCTTTTCAGCATCATTAATTAATTATGAATTTAAGTATCAATGATAACACTATTTCAAAGAGAAAATCCATTATAAAATCCTAGTTAAGTTCCCTCTTTCAAAACACAAATTATTTTTCAATGATGAATTTTATTACAAAGTTCACATGTGGTATCTATGACTAATATTAACTTGTGCTATTACTCACATGCAGGGCGTTATCATTGTTGAACAAAGGAAAAGTCTATCAGACGTATATGCAGTGTTATGAAGTATGGAAATGAAACCTGGCCAGTGAGGATTGAGGATATGTGTTGCATGGAGATAAATTATATGAGAATAATACGATTAGTGTATAATTTGAGTTTTAAAAACAAGTTTACTTTTGGTAAATTAAATATGGACAATATTATATGTGTTAAACAGGAGACTTTGATGGTATAGTCACGTTGAAAGAATGGATGAAAGTTCATGGTTTAACAAATAATTATTTGATTCTCTCTTTTTGTATTAAACTGTGATTTTTTTATCCATACAATTGTTTTCTTGAAAAAAGTTTTTGTCTTCAAAACAACTTTTTTTCTGATTATTTTCGTTGCTTGATTTTTCCTGCAACTACATATTGACAAGCAACCAGTATTATACACAATCGACTATAGAACGCAAAGAAATCGGTTTACTTCAATTATATCAAAGAAAGAAATGTTCAGCAAGCCTTTTAATCTACAATCATATTTTATTGATACAAATAAAGCATAACAATTTGTTGGATATTTTCTGTCCTTTTCATTAAATGTTCAATGTGCAGTCACATCTGATGTCGAAAAGACACGATAAGTGAAGAAGAAGGATCTACTTACAAGTTTTTCAAACACTTTTCACTCCTGATTCCTTTTGTCATTGAATATAATGTAGAAACATTTTACAATAGATTGACATTTAATAACAAGTTTTTGAGATGAGGATTTTTTTTAATTTGTTTTATTTGGATTACTATTCTCATCTTTTCAAGTATTATGTCGGCTGATGTAATCTTCGACATTACGGTGCATCTTGTCAAACTTGTGAATCTGCACTGAGTTCCGAATAGAACCTTTTATTTAATTCACAAGGTAGCATGCACTCGATCCGTCAGCCATGACCGTATTGAAGTTTTAACTAATTCACAGTTGTATTCTTAATATCACCTGCACTGAAGATTGAACCTCCAGCTTCTAAAAAAGTGTAATTTTTACCCTACTACTTTATCCGTTATGTCATGGGTCATTGTGAATAAACAACACTGAGGATGGGCAATGGGTTGTTATTTAACACCAAAACTTTATAAAAATTTCTATTGCCAAAAAAAATTTCCATTGCTCATGTCCAAGCTTTAAGCTGCAAATTTGCCAAACAGTTGTAACTAACAGATGTGTCATCATTGACCCTTGAGAATCAAGTCAATGATGATTGTCAGATTCATTAACGTTTAGTGCACAGATTAAACAATGATGGGTGTTTCTCTTTCTAAGTAGCAAGTTTCTATTTTCAAATTTTACTTCCGTTCTTTTTGAGGTTATAATAAAAGAATACATTTTACTGCGAGGCTAAACTTCCGGTTCACCAAATATGTTACAGTCTTCACGTTTCTTTCTTTAAATATTTTAATATGCGTTTTGTGGTATTAAATTATATATATATATATATATATATATATATATATATATAGTACGCTAGAGAAACAAACGTTGATCACTTAACATTAAGTATAATAATTGATATTTAGATATGCCGCAACAATCTATATATTAATACGATAGCGTGTATGTTATTTTCTATATCACGCTTACGCCCAGGTCATTTAATTGTTATGTACTTCCATTTCTTGTGATAAATAATTTTACCAAGAATTCTTCATAATTTTGGTTTCGGTTTCGATTAGAGCTGATAGCACACAAGTCATCTATTTTTTTTATAAATAATTTTATCAAGAATTCTTCATAAGTCTTGGTTTCGGTTTCAGCTGATGGCACGTTAGTAATCTATTTATTTTAATAAATAATTTATCAAGAATTCTTCATCTTTCAGTTTCGATTTTAGCTGAAGGAACTAAAGTTATATATATATATATATATATATATGTGTATATATATATATGTGTGTGTGTGTATATATATATATATATATATATATATGTGTGTGTGTGTGTATATATATATATGTGTATATATATATGTGTGTGTGTATATATATATATATGTGTGTATATATATATGTGTGTGTGTATATATATGTGTGTATATATATATATGTGTGTGTATATATATGTGTGTATATATATATATGTGTGTGTATATATAAGTTTGGGATTCGGTTTCGATTCAAGCTGATGAACCCAAGTCATATAGATATATATTTTATTTTTGTAATCGCAACTTTATAATATATAGAAATCGATAGAACATTTACTCTATTATAATATATACGAAATCTGAAAGAATTAAAATATCATATTTAAGCATATGTTACATGATAAGGGCTGTCCCCTGTTCATGTAAGTATAAAAATAGAGAGATTAGTTAAAATGGAAATAAGAGAAAGCAGAAATCGAACCCTGGACATAAGTTTTAAAGAACAATAGGTTTAAATTGAATGTCCAGTAAATTGTTAATTCGGATGAAATAAATAATAAATAAACTTATTCAATTGTTAAAAGAATGTGGATAATAAAATATGGTTAAATAAATTAGATATGTAGGTTAAATTCCTTTGTGGAAACAACACAAGAAAAATAGGTTATTGGGAAATCAATGTCGAAAACGTGCAAAGTCGCGCATGTTGAAACACATGAATTTTGCTCACGTGGCCGGGATGCATGGATTTCTCAATATAGTAGGTGGGAGTTGGTTGGTCGGGAGAGTCAGAGACAGTCAGGAGAGACAGTCAGTGAGAAAACTCAGAGACAGGCGGACGTCTGAAGCGAGACGTTACTTCAGAAACTAAAATGTGAAACTTTGAGTTCTTAATGAGGAAGTCGACCGGTCGTCAGAAAATAAATTCATCATGTGTTTGTGATAAAGCTCATCTTTGTGTTTGTGATTTCTACAAAAAGGTAAATTGTATTGTTATTATATGTCTGTGTTATAAAATGTCATTACAACAACATCTCTCTCTCTAAGATACAACATCATCTCTATATAAATAAAATGAACTCATTTTTTCCCCTCCGACTTTGACGTTTATAGGACTGCACCTGTATAGATTTGGTGCAGCCGTATCATTCACAAACTGAATCACGACATCTGCCGTATGTTATAGGGTTGTTACATATCAAGGATCTCGCTGATCACAGTTTCCTATATTCTGTCTGGTGAGAGTCCACTGTAAAAATCGGTTACATTTAATGGAAGTAGTAAAGTAAACTCTCTCTACCAAATTCATGCTACCACCGCCACTCACTTACACCGTACCAGAACGTTCACAGGAGACATTTAAAACCGATCACCGGTTAGAATTTATCTAAAAACTGGACTGTACTTGCACTGAAACGAACCATGCTTACTTTGCCATTGGTTAGCATAAAACATAAACACAATTTATAAAGCATTTATTATAATAAAATTAGATTCAAACAGAACACAATCCGTTACCTGGAATTGAATTCACAATTACATTACTTCGATTTCGTTATAACCCGCGTGGTTAAAGTTTAATGAAAACCTGAATTGACATTTACGTGAAACGCACCAAACTTCCTTAATTACACAAACACAACTTTCGTTTCGCTCTTTCCTTACGTGCTTTTTTCTTTCTTTCTTTATTTCTTTCTTTCTTACCTTTCGTTGTGTTTTTGCTTTATGGGTGATGGTGGTGGGGGTACTTCCCTATCTTTATCTTTCCTTTCGGTCTTTCCTTCTTTCTTTCTTTTCTCTCCATTTTCTGCTCTTTCCATTGTTAAAACGAAACGAAACAACCGGATATTCCAGGTTTTACTTACACTCTATCACTCTACGACTATTACTTAAAAGTAGCATTTACTGCTTTTGGTAATAATTATTAATTGCTTATTTGTTTTGTTTTTCACCCTTTTTTTAGACTAACCATTCTTTAATCTCACTATAAAATCGCTTTTTCCAACTACATTTTAGGTGGGGGGGGGGCATTCCAACCTCCGAAGGGGGGTTTGTATTACTGTACACATAGATTCGAAAAAGTTGTCAAAAAAAAAAAAAAAATAATACATAACAAATAAATGTTCTCAAAGCCAAGATCAGTTACTTTTCTGCCAAACTGGATATCTTTTTCGTGTTTTTATTCAATGTAATATATTTATTCAGCTCGAAAACCATACAGTGTTTACCGGGCGATGTAGTCGAACATTCAGGAAGGCGTCTCACACCCTCTTTTACACCGTAAGTATAGAAAAAGGTGTTATAAATAAAAAAAAATATACAAAATACTATTAAAAACACGCCGAATATATGTCAACCTATGCCGCATTAACAGGTATTGAGCGAGTTTTTAACAGTATTTCATTAGGTTTTTTTTTTATAACATCTTTTCCCAATTCAATGTAACATGTTTATTCAGCTCGAAAACCATACAGTGTTTACCGATGTATTGGAACATTCGAGATGGCGTCTGATTCTCTCTTTAACACGGTAAGTGTGGGAAAAGATGTTGTAAATTTTGTATAGTTTTTTATTTATAACACCTTCTTCCATACTTACGGTGTTAATGAGGGTGTGAGACGCCATCTTGAATTTTCGAATACATCGGTAAACACTGTATGGTTTTCGAGCTGAATAAATATGTTACATTGAATAAAAACACGAAAAATATATCTATCCAGTTTGGCAGAAAAGTAACTTATCTTGGCTTTGATAACATTTATTTGTTATATATTTGTTTGTTTTTTTTTTCACAACTTTCTCGAATCTATGTGTACAGTAATACAAACACCCATTTTGTGTTTTATATAGATAAAGTACAATTGTTGAATGTTACTGTTTGGATTATATTCGTTGGGGGGGGGGCAATTAAATAATTAACAAAGATTAAAATGAAGCGAAATTTAAGTTTCCGTTCCAGTTTTACAACAACCGTAAAACAGTGCATACTCAGCAAGTTTTATCGTATTTTATTTATTTTTTTGCATAATTAATGATGGAAGTATTTTTCTGTTTATTTTCTTAACATCTGTTAAAAAAAAATAAATAATTTGTACATTCTCTTGAAAAAAAGAATCAAACTTTTCTCTACTTTCACATGTGTTCCATTTTAACAAACTGAGCCACAGCAATGCGTGGCCGGGTACAGCTAGTATGTAATAAGACAAGAACTCTCACTAAGACTCATATCATTACTAATAAGAACTCACGTAACATACGCGCACAAGTGGTATAGTCTAATACTAATAATAATAACTATATAATATATAACACATATTTTACGACCTGGCTGCGCCTGGCGTCCTTGCTAGCTTAGATAAATACTTTTGCAGTTTTAACAAAAATGCTATACTAATATCAAAGCGTCTCCATTTATGCTGAATATCTCCAGAATGCCAATATCAATATATTACATACGAATCAATCCCCTGTGGAATTTCCACAGGTCTCGCTCATAGTAAATGAATATATAGACATTATTTTGGGTTTTATCTCATCAAAACATAATAAACCATTAATGAAAATATGAATATTTATTAAAAAAAAATGTTTCCACAATATTAAACAATATCTATATCATTGGAATTCTTATTTGTCATATACTACTGAAGTTTTATACATCTGCTTGGCTGAATCTTGTTTTTCTGCATCGATTGATTTACGAAATTCTTTTATAAAGAGTAGGAATCATGTTAATGCTATTAAAAATCTCAATGTTTGAAAGCAATGGAAACTTTCTGTCAATAGGCGTTTGCAAAAAAGAACAGTTATTTGAGAATCTTAATAGTTTCAAAACGTGATCATCTGTAATATCTACACACACACACACACACATTAATCATATTTGAATATGAGTTCCATTGGAAAATACAGGGTTGAACGATAAAATTGTCGCCTTAGAAAAGACGACATGATTCCATTTTCGTTTGATGAAAATCAGTTTTCATTTTTTCTTGCAGATCAAGTTGGCCAGTTGAGTATGAATCCCAAGAGCGATAGGAGTCTTCTATCATGTCTGAAAGTGACACAATGTTCAACAAGCAAGATAAAAGATGCCCCGCTGTACAACTCAAGCTCTCTACCGATCCAAGTTATCACAACAGGACCATTGCCAGCACCCTCAAAATGCAAATCCGAATGGTTCAACGCTTGAGGGTACAGCTCAATAAAGTTTCTGGCCATGGTTATGATCTTTGGTATGGTTTCAAGTGAGGGCCACACCATGCCACTTCACATCTTTCAAGTCGGCTTAAAAGTCTACACCAAAGTGTACCTGGGTGTGCTGAAGTGTGTGGTGATCCTCTGGTTCAATCAATTCGCTGCTGGCATACCCTGGTATGATTACTTTTTAGTATCATATCAACAAGGTATGAATTTTTTTTTTTTGGTGGCAAAATATCTGATACATTACAGTAAGGTTGCAGACGGCACTTGTACTGAAACTAACATTTAAAAATTTCCTATTCATCAAAATGATTTTATTATAAATTGTTCTTATTTAGATGACGACTTATATATTTGTTGTTGTTCATTTTAGTAAGAGAGTCTTAGAGGTTCATGTTTTGTGCAGATATATCGCGTATATCAAGAGAGAGACATATTATGAGATACAGACAGTCTTATATATAAAGAGAACGACAGGTAGGGTACAGGTTACTACAGGAGAGTTGAGCATGTAATTTAATGAGAGGAGATTTATGATACACTGACAGATAGACCGAGAGATAGTGCGTTAGGCATTTACGTTTGACAATTGTACATATAATATAAACACATTACCTTTCTCATTGTAATGATGAACACAGAAAAACGGCAGTTATAAAAAACATGATGATCGGAAATGATTCTGTACTTCAGGGATTCAAAGTTGTTACATGGTTCCTTCTAAGCCTCCCGCTTCCAAGAGGGTGCCCTGACTCTAACTGAGAATCGGTCCGAACCTCTCTGCTTCTCTGATCTGACTGATCTGCAACCGATATGATCTCACCTGATTCATCTAAGTAAATTCATAACTCATGACGTCATTGCATAACCAGCACGTGCATATCAGACACATGGCATGACAGGCCTTCTCTAACCTAATTTACGTAACTGACTTTACAAATAACATTTTCCATTGTCCGTTTTTAAATTCCTTATTTTAATTTCATTTTTATAACAAAAACAAAATACATTATTACATTCCTTTTTCAATAAACAGATATCTAACGATTTTATGTGAACTAAACAATGGTAATTCTGCATTACATTTTATAATAACATTCTGTGTTTATTTTAACTTATAATTAGAATTCTCAATTCACAATCTAGCTTCGTAAGTTCGAATCCTTGACTATCCTATTTCATATTTACTCACAAGAACAGGCTGCTGTTCTTGTAACAAATTAATTTCAATCATTTTGTTTTTCATTTACTCCTGGACTACGTTGGTGGTGACTAACGCAGGGTTAAAAATGAAATTTGTGTGGCAGATTTACTTTTTGAAATCTTGTGAGTAGATATCCATTTTGGCCTTATTACGTTATTTTCATTTGTATATTTTAATCTGTATCTTAATTGCATTGTTTTCGTTGTGTAAACCATGAGAAAATTAAGCAAACTTCAAGACTAAAATTTATTTCTCAAACGAGACGGACTTGAAAAATTCATCTTTGTATCGAGTTTTGCAATAAGTTTACCAACTTTGTTAGTTCTTTTAAGAATTCATTTTTGTAGGTTGAAGTTAAATCCCAAGACAGGAAATGCTCAACACTTAACAAAAAAGGATGATTCTGCTTAGAATTTCAGAGATGTTGTTTTAAACGTTTGGGATTTGTTCCATTGATTTCGATTTTATCTGCCTCCGAAGCCTGATGCAAGTTTTTAATCTTAGTTTTGCTGCTTTTGGTATTTTAAAAGTTTTACTTAAAACAAAATCCTTTTATTTCTGAAATGAAAAAAAAAATTAATTCATTGAATGGAAACCCTTTGTTTGTCATCTGTTTTCCATCTGTAATCCTACATAAAGAATTATTTTCAAATTCACTTTTCTAATCTCCTCATTTTTTTCTTTATATATTTATAAATCCTGACCAACAATCAGAACATTCAGTTCAAATTTTCTGCCACTGCCCATTAAGATATTTTTCCATTTTAATCTTATAATATTGGTTGATTCTAAAAGAATACAGTGTTTTCTTTACTAAGATATACTTTTGTTTACAATTTAAAACGAAATTGTTTACAAATAATATTGATCTTCTGGGTTGATAACAGAATGTTTTTTGGAAATTTTGATTTTATTTATTGTTCATATAAATATTCTTTTCGGGTGACAGTGGTCAAACTACTTTATTTAAATGCAGTTGTATATATGAACTCAGGCAGATAAATAATGTAATAAGTAAAAAAAAGGTGTACTTGAAGTCGATCATTGGTTTAAAAAATGAATAAAAAAAGATGGTAATTATATAAGAAGTATTAAATAGATTGTGTTACATTTTATCGACTTTTATATAATTTATCATATTAGTAATTTTTATATATTTTTATTAAAACTTGAAGTTTACACTCTTGATCTTGTTTGAAGAGTAGATGCTTTTGCATTGATCTTTTATTTTAGATCGGTGAATTTTTGGAAGCAGGGCCTATTTTTATAGGTTTGTTATAAAGGAATATTCATCATCTAATTTTATGCATCGAATCTAACAATTACATACGCAAAAATACTAGGTACGTGCAAAATGAATAACCTATCCCCAAAATGTATAAACATTTTGGCTCCTCCTGTGACTAAGAATTCACCAAAATTCAGCAAAGCATAAAAATCTCTATAAAAATAATTATTTAAATCAATGGTGTACTCAACTTGTCTGTTGTAAATTTCTCTGCCATGAGTGATTACAGCTCGATCGTTTTGGGGCCTGGAACAAAAATGATGCATTGCCAGTGCACAGTTGTGATAAAGAATCTTTGTTTTCCTTCAAAAAGAACAGCTGTTTCACATTTTCTTTTTTATTTATTACAGGAAAGGAGAAAATATTTACTGTTCATCCTTCTTTCATGGAAATTCCCAGTTTGCAGTCCGGTGCTTTCAAAGTGCTTTTTAATCCTGTAAGTAATTTTTTATTATTTCATGTTTAATTTGCACCCAAACTGGACACAAAGCTATTTTATATCTTGAATTCGTTGTTCACATTATAATTTGTCATGTAAACATAAAATATCAACATGGAACATGGATTTATCCGTGATAAGTTGTTACCAACTTAAATATGTAACAGTTTGTCAGTGAAATATTTTTTATCCCAAATATATTTGTGCTTTATATGGTTAATATTATTTACTTTTAGTGAATTGGTTCAGCTTTTAAAATAATTTATTTATTCAGTTCAGCACCTCTTCGCAGACAATTTTTCCCCTATTTCTTTCAAATGTTCCCTTTTTTACATAACGTCTTACCGACATCTTTCTCCAGTCGAAAACTGTGGCACGTTAAAATTACTATGAGGTCTTTTCTCACACAATTAAAATGATCATATTCTATTATTATACTGATATTCGACAACGAAGCTACATCAAAGGAAGGTCACTCTCATATTTTTTTCCAAGGTTGCAAGATTGGGATTTTTAAAACCAAATTTCGTAAATGTTTCCTTTTTTTTTTTTTTTTTTTTTTTTTGAAGCAGTTTGGCCTTCAAAAATTGTATTTGGCTTCTTCTTTTTTTTTTTTTTTCAACACGTAACGTACAGACTAACTAAGAAAAGAATGATCAGAATATTATATAGATTCAATTTTATGACATATTTTAATTGATCAAGAGATTAGTGATCGTAACATGTTGCTGTACAATCTTTTTAATTTGCAAAATTATGCAATTCAATCATTCAAAAGTGGGGGATCACTTTTCTATAATAATTTAACGTAAAATGAACGTAAACTTTTTAAAACTAACATTTCTTCATATCTTGGAAACTACTCGTTTGCCGTAATTTTAAACGTTATTTTCGTTTTCAGCGACCCCGAAAACCTTTAAGAGTGGTAATTTTAAAGGAATTCTCGAGGGTGGAGTAATTCTTCATATTTACCTTTTTTTTATTTGAATTGTTAGGTGAAAGTACAGAATAGTTACAATACACCCTCTCTTCCCCATGTTAAATAATAGGTTTCTTTTTTTTTTTTTTTTTTTTTTTACACAGTGATCACCACTTATCAAGGCCCGGAAGCCACTCAGGGATAAGGGTTATTGCAAGTACATTACGTTAGTGTGGAGATTTGATGAAGTGTTTACTTAAGGGGGCGGTTCATTAGGAATTTGTTAACATTGGACTTGAAGACATCCAAGTTGTAGTCCGGTAGGGAAGCAGGCAGACGGAACAGAGTTCCACAGGCGTGCAGTTCTAAGAAAGACGCTTTGTTCATGGAATCCGCGTTTTGATTTAGGCACAGATATAGAGTGGGGGAAATTTTTCACAGTGGATTCAGCTAGACGGGTGTTTTTCGTGAAAGATTGGCGAGAGGGGACCAGAGATTGGAGTTCAGACGAGCACCTGCCATGGAAATAACGATAAAACAAGGATAGGCTCGCAACGTCTCTTCTGTGGGAGAGAGGTTGCAGGGTAGAGAAAAGGGCATCCCCCACTAAGCCACGAAGTCTATTTTGTACTCTGTCAAGGCAGAATAGGCTGTTTTTAGCAGCTCCTGCCCAGATATGGCAACAGTATTCCATCCTTGGACGTACTTGGCTTTTATATAGATAGAGAATTGCATCAGTAGTGAGATATCTTCTGGAGCAGTAGAAGGATCCCACCATCTTTCCAGCGACCTTGGCAACAGACTTGATGTACGTGTTCCATTTCAAATCAGGAGTAAAGGTCAAACCCAGAAGCTTATCAAAACATGGGGCCTCACCCAGACGAGAGCCATCCATCACAATTGATGCCAGATGGGGATCAGAGCGTTGATGATGTAAGGATAGGAGTTTGGTTTTAGATGCATTAAAGGTAACCAGTCACATCTTCCCCCACTGAACCACACGCTCGAGATCAGAGGAGAGAGAATCAGAGACAACTTTGTCATTTACAGCCTTTGATGTGTTGCTGTAGATGGTCGTGTCATCAGCATAGATGTCAACGATGAGTTTCTAAATAATAGCGTTAAAAAATAGCTCGGGTCGTAAAGTGCAGGACTGCAGGAGTACCTATAAAAGGTAACGCCGGATCGGAAAAATAGCTCAAAATGAAAATAAATTCTCCGCTCAAAATAAGAAATGTTAAAACGGGAGAAAAAAGGAGCTCAAAATGAAAGAAAAATAAAACAAATTATTTTTACAATTGTAGCCATCCGTATTATAAGATTTGTGTGCCGTCACTTCCAAGGTAAACAAAAAAGTGCGGAGCGTCAGGATAACCAAATTATGCAATTCAATCGTTCAAAAGTGTTTAATCCCTTTTTCACTTCATCAAAAAAGTGAATAAATAGAAAAATAAGCAACCATGATGATAATCATTTCCCAGAAATCATCATCATCGTATTGTATAAATATATAATGACACTCGTTTCAGTTCAGATGTAAACTTAATAGGCTCTATATAACATGACCATTATGTTTGTGACTTTTTGAAATAAAGATTGATTATTTGGATTATTCGAGCTGTTGTTCTCATCTCGAGTGTTATTCTCACAAAGTTTCGGTCAATGTAACGTCTGATTTTCTTTATATATATCCTGTGGTACTGGAGGATGACCTGGAGAAGGTCGGAGGTTACATCGATCGAAACAATACGAAAATAACACTCGAGACGAGGACAATAGTCCGACCAGTTAACATTATTTACATAATCTTTATTCAAAGCATATGTAAACGGCACACAAAACAAGGGAAAGAAACAGGCAGAGCACCACATTAGCATGATGATGGTGATGATATTTGTTGTCTATATTTGCTTTCCTCTGCTGTTAACCTAAAGTAAATGAAATTATTCAATTTACTTGGAGAGAGTTAATTCAATCTAGCAGTATTTCCTTTCTCTTTTCTGTTAAATATAGGACACTTGTTGCCTGGGAAACAGCATGTGTATTGATGATAGCAACGCTACTCACTACATTAATAAAGTTGCGTCATCACTTTGCATGTCTATGTGTGTCTCGCGTCTCTACGTGAATTACAGATTATTCTTTTATTATTATTTTATTGAAATAAAATATGCACTAAAATAAACCTTTAAAAAGTGTATAAGATGATTTAATTGCGAAATTAAGTCCATCACAATGCATTTAGGTTTCTTGATAAACAAGTCAGATATTTTAATGTTTTGATAATAGCTGAAAGTGTTTGTAACTCTTCAAAATTTGAAAGGAATTTAGAATATTTTAGAAAATAATTTAATTACAAAATTAAATCTATCACAATGCATTTCTGTGTCTTAATAAGTCAAATATGATAATTTTGTGATAATGGTTACAAGTAAATTATTTTGTAACTTTTCAAACTCTGAAAGGAATTGAAACGCATTTAAACTGTGGAATAAAAAGTCATTTTTAGCTTTAAAATTTTAGTGTATCTTCATGTAGTAAAAGCTTTTGATGATAACATTACCTTAACAGCATTAGTTTGAGTTAACAATTTGGTTCAATAAATAATTTAAATTTCATAAATCGGTTTTAAATAATACTAATTTGATAAAAAAAAGCAGTCTCATCAAAAATAAACAAAAGAAATAGATCATTTTCTAATCCCGGATAACCTCGGATATTTTTAAACAGCTAATGATGGCTACAATGTCACTTATTTTTCTAAAAGTACAAATATTTGAAAATTTATTCTATTTCTATTTTTGTTTTATAAAACACACACACAAAAAAATCCAATTTTCTAATTTTTAATTTCTAAATTTCAAGATAGTGTTCATTGATTTTATTTAATTAAATTTTTCATTTCACAATTCGAATCTCACTGAAACAAGATTATGCACTGTGACTTGAAAGGTGCAATATTTTATTTGAATCCAATAATCTGCGGCTTTAATCCACCGAAAGGATTACAAAAATCGTTTTAGTTTTTCTATTCTTATCTAATGTTATCAAGTATTTGGATTTTGATATTCCCAAAGCAATATGAAAACGATGTTCACTAAAACCGCGTTTTAATACTATTTAATTCTATTTGATTAAAAAGGCACAGAACCGGTGTGTCAACGTGATTATGCAGCATATATATATATATATATATATATATATATATATATATATATATATATATATATATATATATATCCCAAGAGTCTTAAGAATTAGGGTAAATTCTTTATATAGGGACTTATCAGAATATATGGAGCTCAACACTTGGAGGTGGAGCATAACCTTTAAGATAAATTAAAATAAATATAGGAAGATATAAGTTTATTTGTCAATTCAATAGGGAATTAACATAGATAAATAGGGGTTATAGAAATGTTTTATGCCATGGCATTTCAAAGCCTAATGTTTCTTATCAGTAGAGAAGGGAGCTAGGTTACAGATATAGAGAAATACGACATCTAGTTTAGGATACATTAGGATAGAAATGGAATTGATTGAAACAATGCTGATTTACACATGCAGACACCTTTACAAGGTGTGACTATTGTTTCTTGAAACTGGAAGAAGTAAAAAAGATACTGCAAATATATATACGTATGAGTTGTGAATGTTTTTAGATGAAGGGGATGATATGCAACTAGATGACGATCATCATAAACCAAATGCTCTTTCAATGGAAAAGACAAGAGAAAAACAAATAAGATCTTGTTTGGTGGTAAAAACTGCATTAATCAGTGAAACTGTGTAAGCACCTCTTGTATGTTGTATGAACATGTATAAATATATATATATACTAGCAGAGAGATTCGACATTCCTGGGATTTAATGAGAGTCAACGAATGTTCCACACCATAATTTAATTATTATCAAAATCGTTGGAATTGCCCATTAAGCAGTGACTTAGTTTGCAATGCATTGTAGTCTACATTACACTGCAGAGAACCTGCTGTTGATTTATATAATTTATTTTTATATAATGGCTTGAATTAAAGTTAAAAATTCCAAAGTCAAATATCCTAGTTTAATTGTACCCTAAACAGAAACGTTCATTCGAAATGCGCCTCTATGTTATCAAAGAACCTACTGTTGATCATATAAAAAATGTTTATATAATCGCTTGAATTAAAGAATTAAAGTTTAAAATTCAAAATTCAAGTATCATGGTTCGGTTTCTAAACAGAAGAATTTATTTCAAATGTGCCCCTGTCTTGTCTAAGAACCTTTTGCTTGTGCAGTGACAAAACTTCTCTAATGCACGTTTTATGTTAGGCTGTATAAGTTTGTTAACTTTGGTCAAATTGAACTGTTAGTTCTTTAATTGGATTCTGATAAAAACCTAAGCTGAACAGTGTGCAAATGAGACCACTGAATGGTTCAAAACTGCTGCAATTGAAGCACATGTTCCCACATGGAAATTCTGTAGCAAGTCTCACTCTCCTCAATGGTTTACTTCTACTTGTACAGCTACCATTGCTCAAAGGCAGCATGCATACCACAGATTCAGCCGACATAAGTCCAGTTTAAACGAACAGAAGTATATTTAAGAAGAAATTGTAAGAGAGAAATAGGGGCAGCTAAGACAGAATACACTGAAACCACCAGAAAACGCATTGAAGCACAGAAATTAGGAACCCATGATTTTTGGAAAATCTACGACAGTGTAGTAAATAATGGGCAGTCAACGATTCCCCCACTATCAAACAATCATGAGGTTGCTCGTCGGTTTGCCTCAAACTCCACGTTGGACCCAGCACACCACTCCCTCCCTGACTTTCCTTCGCAAACAGACGCCACACTAGATGATTTGAAAATCACCCCTTGTCAGGTACATGGTATCATAAAAAACCTAGACACCTCAAAAGCATGTGGACCCGATCTCATCTCGGTTGTGCTATTAAAAAAAATGCTCCTCTGAGGTTGCTCCAGTTCTCTTCAAACTTTTCAACAAATGCTTTAACGAATCTTGCTTTCCTGATTGCTGGAAAACCGATTCTTTGTTACCAGTTTTCAAGAATTCTGGCAAAAGAACTGACCCATTAAATTATCACCCAATTAGCCTTCTCCCGCTTTTTGCCAAAATATTTGAGTCCTTAATTAATCAAGCTCTAGTCCATCACCTTACAGCTGCTAAATTCCTGACCGACAAACATTATGTATTTAGGCAAGCTCGTTCCACAGCAGATATCCTAACTGTAATCTCTGAACATAAATACCGTTCACTAGACTAAACAGGGGAGAGTAGAGCAGTAGCCCTCGATATATCTAAGGTTTTTGACAGGGTATGGCATGATGGTCTTCTAAGGAAAATTAGATCATATCGTATCACTGGAAGAATGCATACTGTAATTAAGTCATTCTTAAGTAAGAGAAGAATCCAGATTGTCCTCAACGGTCGTACATCTAAACAATATGATATAAATGTGGGAGTACCTCAGGGGTCTATCCTGGGACCTTTATTATTCCTGATATTCATAAATGACCTCCCTGATAAAATTGTTTTGGAGATGGGTATATTTGTTGATGACACCACTCTCTATAATAGGCACGAGGGGAAAGCAAATGAACACATATCTAAGGAAATGGCAGAAACACTAGAGGATGACCTCAAATCTGTAGTGGAATGGAGACATAAATGGATGGTCACATTCAATGTTGTCATGATTAAGCTTGTTTCCTTCAATAATTACAAGAAACCTTTTCTACTGCCAATAGCAATGGCCAAGAATACATTATCTGAAAGTGCTTCCTTTAAACTCCTCGGCCTAACGTTTGTAGCAAACATGAACTGGAATAGATACATTGAGAGCATTGCCAAGGCTTCTGTGAAGAAGGTGAACTCTCTCTCTCTCTACCGTACTAGAAACTACTTACATCTGAACGTATCCTGTACCTCTATAAGGCCACCATTCGCCCATATATGGAGTACTGTTGTCACATTTGGGCTGGTGCATCTGCTACTTGTCTCTCACTCCTGGACAGGGTTCAAAAGAAAGTCGCCAACCTGATAGGTCTGGAACTGTCATCTAGGCTTCAGCCTCTGTCTCATCGATCAAATGTTGCATCCCTCTGTTTTTTCTGCAAATACTTTAATGGTGAATACTCTGACGAACTACAAACACTTGTACCCCCTCGACGTGAATGCCCTGACAAACCCGACAAGCAACTAAATCCCACCCCTTCACAGTAGAAATCTCTAAGTGTAAGAAAGACTTCTACGCCAATAGTTTCTTCCCCAAAACTGTTAGATTTTGGGACTCCCTTCCGGGATTCTGCTTTCCCAACTGTACTGACATGCAGAAGTTCAAGTGTAATGTGAACAGACATCTTGCTACTCATCTCCCTTCATAATACCCCTGCAACTTATGTCCCCGATAGTAGCCCCCTACTTCAAAGTGGCACTGTGCCTTGTTTGGGGTGAAAATTGAATAAAAAAAATAAAAAATAAAAAAAAAAACACTTCTATATACATTAAGTACATTTGTCAGAAATTTCAAAAGTCGGCTGAGTTAATTTCCTAATTTCTGTGCTTCGATGCGTTTTCTAATGGTTTCAGTGTAATCTGTCTTAGCTGTCGCTATTACTCTCTTACAATTACTTCTAGCTTCTATATACTTCTGGCTGTTTGAACTGGACTTATGTCGGTTGAATCTGCAGAACTCACACACATAAAGTATCTTATATATATTTTGAATAAATATTAACAATTTTTTACACCTACAGGCACCAGCGTATTGTACCAATCCTCAGTGTAATTACTCTTGGTAAAGATATTTGAACGCAGTCAACAAAGCCACCATTAACTTTGCAGGTTAGCTTCTTTCTTTCAGACAATCGGCAAATAACACATGAATGGAGGGAAATTAAGTATCTACTAGTGCTATTTTGGTGGACGTTTTCAGTAGACAATCAGAATGATGCGTTTTCGCTAAAGTTGGCGTTTTTTCTTTATTCCTCAAACAGAACTCAACTTTAATTTCTCACATTCTTAATTTTTATATATATTTTGCACGATTTTTATGTTTCCCATGAAGATTAAAATTAAGATAAAATGATACTAAATCGTCTGTCTTGATTTCTTATTCAAATTTTGGTCGAAATCTATTAAACATTACAAAACGTCTTAGATTTAAGGTGTCTTAATAAAATTATTGGACAGTATATCATTTGTTTGGGGTAACTCATATTGAAACATCAATCTTTGAATTAACAATTTTAAAAATATGTTATTATTTAAACAATGTTATTCCAACCAATATTATTTTATTCTGTGTTGAAAAAATTATACCATAATATTTCGTAAAATCTCATTTAGACATAAGAGTAAAAAGGTCAGCATGCAATAACAATTAAAAAATATATTATTTTGTGTCTATTTTATTTTGTTAAAATTACTTTAAAAAATATAGTTGTATTAAAATTAAATAATTTGTAACATGTCCTATAGATTTAATTGAAAAACTTGTTTTTAATGACATAGATTTATTCATTGAATTATCTTTTCAAAAATGTAAATATACTTTATAGGGGAAATAATTAACAGAAAAGACGAAGTAATAAAGAGCTAAATAAAAATGGAAGTTCAAAGACTTGCCGACAAGGTTGGATAGAAAGATGGTATGCAAGTGTATTAAAATAATGTAAGCCTATTAAGTCCCACTGTCTTATAAATAGGACACCAAATGACTTCCTTTTTAAAATCTATAAGATGCAATAATAACTTGGTGTAATACATGTAAAAAGTGAGATTTTTGCCAATTTGAGGATATTTCTATATCCTTGGGACAAGCAACAGTCCCATGTATTTGTTTTATGTAAATATCTTTCAACCTTTTGTAGATTTGGAGTTAAAATTTGAATAGCATTTTAGATATTTGTAAAATATTGCCATTTTGGGACACTTTACTGCTTTTAATTCATTAAGTATCACTTTCCTATAAATAAGACACCTAATAATTTCTTTTGAAAATTTATAAGATAATATATAATATTGCTTACTGCATAATTACTCTGAAAAGGATAAAATTCGTCTATATTTATCAACTCTTGTCAGAACCCTTTTAAAAATTCTTGTGAAATTTGCAAAACTCTATTTGTTCGGTGATGTATGAACTTGTACAAATGAGTCTTGCTGTAGCAAACCACTAAGTTATTATTAAAAGTGTTAACTCTTTGTGTGAACTGCATTGTTACCATATTCATGTATAAATTTTATATTGAATGTATATTCTGATGATTTCTAAAATATATCACAAGCACTTAATGTCTTAGCCATAGGAGAGTCAACATTCCACTTTCTAAATAAAATAAGTAACATTTTTTTCAAATTGTGCACTCTAACCCACCTTCAGTCATTATACAAATTTCGACTCTGTCATAAAACATTTAAATATTCTGGAACTTAACTGGTTAAAAAGGTATGTTTCATATAAGGCTAGAGTATGGAGAAATAAGAAAATACCAGAAGCTAAGGATTAGGGTTAAAGCTACATGCTAGGATATGACGTCATAAACAGGAAGTCTAAATTAAAAACTTGAATCAACATGTTTTCTCCATCTGTATTGCTTTATAACACTATTTTATCACAACAGTTTTTGTCTTTTCCTTATATTTTCTTTAATATGATGCATTTTTTTCAACTATTTTCTTAATCTACCGGTTCTATTTTGCCCCATTTTAATCAATCTCGTTCCATACTTTTTATGTGGCATTCAATTATCTTTAGAATTTTCTTTTTCTTTTTCATCTCATCACAAACGAAACCTGATAGACAAGCCAGAGCAAAAGGTCTCATCACAAAGACGAGAAAAAATCTAGGAATATTTTCCTCTATTTGTACCAAAGAGATAGGCTTTTTGCATTATTTCTTTTATCTTAGAAAAATGTCGATCCATTTATGACAATGAGAATTCTCCTTACAAGAAAATATCTACGAATAAGTAAATAAAATATATAAAATAATATATATAAATAAATAATTGACAGTTATTCAATTGATAGGGTCTTTTTTGTTGAGACACTTGTAGTCTGTCTAAACTGTACGAACGAACTAACTAAACCAAGATGGCCGACTCCTATTTATATCACCACAAGCAAGGGAGGTAACCATGTAACTGAAGCAAGGGAGGTAACCAATGTCTACATTAACATTGCTGCTGTCCTCAAGTGAATAATTTATTTCTGATTTAACAAGTCCCTTAGAAGCTCAGACGAAGCTCCTGCCTTGGTCAAACAATCAGAGACCTGATCACAACCCTTGATCCATTCTATCTGTATCTCTCCTCTACTCTTCATTTCCTTCAGCCTTGCTACATCTATTCTCAATCGTCGATCGCTTACCAGATTGTTGGAATTCAATGTCTCCACAAGTGATGCATTATCTGTCTTGCAGAGAACGTCGGGCAATTTAGATAACTGAAATACCTCTTGTATCATAACCGCAGTCAAAACACCAGCATCAGCTCCCTCATTCAGAGCAAGAGTCTCTGAGGCCAATGGGCTTTTTGTCACTCTGTCCAATTTCTTTGACGCCCAACACATGGGGGCCATTTTGTCAGTACTTCCTCCAATAAAGACAACAAAACCACCCTGTGAAGATCCATCTTCCAGACTGGCATA
This sequence comes from Euprymna scolopes, assembly GCF_053919585.1. Lineage (NCBI taxonomy): Eukaryota > Metazoa > Mollusca > Cephalopoda > Sepiida > Sepiolidae > Euprymna > Euprymna scolopes. Next base: position 131,295,541 of record NC_136494.1, on the reverse strand, counting down.
AGAGGCATCAGTATAACACAAAATGTGTAAATCTGAGGGCTTTCCCAATTTTGGAAATGTTATAGAACCCTTCTTGGATTTCAATTTTGATAAGGCTTTATTCGCCTCAAATAAGGCTTTTACTTTGGGATGCTTTCCAGTGTTGCTCATTTTACACACATCAAAAGCTATATCAGGGCGTGTTTGAGTTGAAACCCACATCATCTGACCTGCAAGTCTCTTCAACTCATGCTTTTCTTCTTCATTCAGTTCATCATTTTTCCTCAGTATCCTCCCTTTGCTTATTTCTATTGGAGATATGGAAGATACATATAGATCTTGTTCTACAGTGATCCCATTTTCCTGTTGATTAACATTCAGTCCAACATATTTGAATGTTCCACTTTCATGAGATCCCACCTTAAATTTTTCTTTCAATGTTGCAATCACATCCCTTTCAAACTCTGTGTTTCCACAGAAAACAAAATCATCCACGTGCATAGCAAGAATTCCAGTCAAATTTCCTTTAATATCATGCCACAAAAACAATGCATTATCATAAGCACTTGCTACTCCTTTTAATTCAATCAAAGCCTGAGTAACTCTCTTGTACCATGCCCGTGGAGCATCATTCAATCCATAGATGCATCTTTTTAATTTCCACACTTGAGATTTAGGACAAACATCAGATGGTGGCCTCAGGTACACATCTCTCTCTAAAATACCACCTTGCAAAAAGGCTGAGGTAAAATCTATGGTCTGCAGCATCCAATTCTTTATTGATGCGGTTAGCATGACCATTCGCATAGCTTCACGGCTACATGTTGGGGAGTCCGTTTTCAGATTACTATTTTCTTCATAGCCTCGTGCTACAAGGCGAGCTTTCATTGTTTTCTGATTATCCTTGAATTTTTCAGTAATCACCCATCTTGTGGATATTGTTTTTTGACCTGTGTATGGCACACATTCAAATACTTCATAGGTGTTCATGTTTTTTATTTCTTTATGCTTGGCATCCATTACAGCTTTCGACTGCTCTTGTTCAGCGGTGAGCAGGACTACATTTTCCTGTTCAGTATATTGGGGCACTTCTCTCCAATGATCAATATGATTCCAGTTGATACAAACTTGATCCTCGTTTTCATCCTCAGGTTCTATATTGATCCAATGACTATATTTGCCAGTTGATTTAGGCTGTACTGACATAACCTTTCCTTTCTTCCACTCCCCGCTTCCATTTATTTTATAAGTTATGGTCTTATTTCGGCCAGGTTTTTCAGTCTTATCTCTTAAACTGGTAGAACTATCAACAACTTCTTCTCTGTCTATATCTTCACTTTCTACCACTTGATTCTGCAACTCCTCCTCCTCAACTGAAAGGTATTCATTCTTCCCTTCTGTAGTGTTTCCCAGCATTTCAGCTTTTTTTGTTCTTTTTTCGTTGTTTTTATTCACTTTCATCAATTGGCACGAATGCATCCTATAAAATGCTCCGCCATGTCTGATTAAGACAAACTGGCCTTCTCTGCCTAACACTTTTGCTGGACCACGCCATCCTTTAAAACCCTGCCTCCGATAATACATTTGGTCTCCGGTAGCATAATCTTCATCAGCATAAGTTCTGACATTAGACCTGAGAGCTCTCCTAATTCTCTCACTGGACTCAGCTTCCAAAAAGTTTCTCCTTGCACTATGGAGAGCATTTAAATTTTTTCTCACCATGTCACTTGTAGTAGAGGACTCCATAGCAGGTAACTGGTCTGTCAGAATTGAGGGTGTATTTACATTGAAACCGAATACAAGTTCATTTGGACTGTGTCCAGAGTAATTGAGGAGGGCATTTTTTGCACAAATAGCCCATGCCAAGGCAATTTCAGGTTCACACTTCTCATCGTCAATTGTTTTTTTCATTGCCTCAGCAACTATCAAATTATGACGTTTTACAGTACCGTTGCTGAATGGACTTTCTGCGGCAGTAGTACAGGTCTCTATGTTGAGTTTTTCATTCATCTGTCTATAGTGTTCGTTGTTGAATTCACCCCCATTATCACTCAGAAAACGAACAGGAGATCCGAAATAGGTAATCCACATCATAAAGATGTTTTTGATGATCTCCTCCTTCTTCTTTGTTTTGATCAATGTTGCCGCTGAATACCTGGTAGCGGCATCAATGAGATGTAGTATCCACACCTCATTGTGGATGAACTCTTTCAAATCCATGCAAACTGTGTGATTAAATCTATTGCCAAGAAGCAATCCCACAACCGGTCGCAGTGGAGCTTTTTTAAATCTAAGGCAAATTTGACAGTTTTCACAAACCTCCTCAATCGCCTTTATAAATTCCTTGTCATTGAATTTGCCACTTTTTTTAACCAAGGAAACAAGTTTTTCCTTCGAGGCATGAGCAAACTGTCGATGAAGTTTTTCTGCTTTTTTTTTTTTTTCTGTGAAAGAACACTGACCAAAATTCTGAACATGTAATACAATGTTCTTAGTACCACTATGATCCAACAACTTATTTGTTAAGGGGAGACAATAGTGCCCTGAAGTTGTGGTCTTTAGTTCAATACATTTATCAAAAATCCAGCACATATCTTTCCGGAAATCTAGCACTATTCCTGCTGTCTTCATTGATTTGTGACTTAATAGAAGAGGCAAGTCGTTTTTCACAATATCTGCTTCGATATAAACTCTTATACCTCCGAGTGTAACCGGAAATTTAGCAACTTTAATTGCTGTGACAGCCACTCCATCACCAAAACAAAAACTCCGGTCTGAGTTCGTATACTTCACTAGTTGCAGGTCACTTTCATTTAAAGTATCTAAATAAACATCAAGCCACACTTCGCCAGCCAGTGTGCGAGTACAAGCAGAATCCAAGACTGCCATTCCAAATGTTTCCTTTACAAGATTTGAGATTTTTTCATTTGTACTGTTCAAATAAATATTTTCTTGAATGAACAACATAATGTGTATTTGTTCTGTCGCTTCCGTAAACCTGGGCGTATTTCTAGGACACTCTCTAATTAGATGGTTCGGAGACTGACATTTGTAACACAACAACACGTTTCCACTTCGGTCACATGGATTAGATTGTCCTCGACGAAAACGCCTTTTGTTGTTACCCGGTTTAGAATAATTATAGTTGACGATTTCGGGCTCTGATTTCACTGCCGGTACATTTTCATCACGATAAATGTCACCAAATACTTTCTTTATCGATTCCTTCATGTTTTGATACGTCAAAACAGAACACGTTGTCCGCGCTAATTTTTCGTTCTCTTCCGATATGTTAACCGCGTTCAAAACAAGAAAAGCTTGCACTCCTTCCGGTAGAATAATGTAGAATTTTTTTAATCTTTGGTACAAAAACTCATAACGAACAAGAAAGTCATTTATACTGGTACCTGACGATCTTTTATAAGTGTAAAATTCCTTAAAAGTCATGTAAGCGCGCGTGTGTTCATCCTTTAAATATATGTCATCCAGTTTCTTTATTAACATCTTCAAGCCATCTCGTCCGCCGATGTCACTTGTTGGCAATTCACGGACACATTCTCTAATATTCGGTGGTAGCGTCAAAAACACTGCTGGCCCTTTTTTTTCCTCAGAAAGATCCGTGAACAACGACCACATTTCAACGTCTTGTTTCCAGTTCTCGTAAACATCCTCCCCCTCCAACAATGGAGGTTGTTTGTTCGAAGTTGCCATATCCGATATCCGATCTGTCTAGTGCTACAGACAAGCTGTACAAAAAAAAAAATTTTTTTTTTTTTTTTTTTTTTTCGTTTTGTCGCACACAGAGGGATATCTCTGCTACCATTTGTTGAGACACTTGTAGTCTGTCTAAACTGTACGAACGAACTAACTAAACCAAGATGGCCGACTCCTATTTATATCACCACAAGCAAGGGAGGTAACCATGTAACTGAAGCAAGGGAGGTAACCAATGTCTACATTAACATCTTTTAAATGGTAGCATTGTAATATGCTAAAAAAATATTGTATCTTTATTTACAATTAATTATTTAATTTGGTATTGCCGCCTCTGTTCAATCTTGAAAAACAATGGATACTCCCTGTAAGGGTGGTTGCATGTGCAATTGTGAGGCAAGGGTTGAACAATCTCTAGCCACACCTCTACTGAATCGAAACTGCTTGCGTCCAGTGGAAAAAAGTCCAGGACGACTAGAAATAAGGCCGAGATAAGCAAAGAGCACATACAGCACTTGGAATTCCTAAATGGTCACACATTCTAGTACTAACCAGGCTCAACGTTGCTTTACTTCGGTAATCTAATGCGATGACCTTAATTTGGTACATTAAAGTATAGAAACTATGAATATTTTTTGTAATATTTGGATTCTTTGGACTACTGCTCTCATCTTGAGTATTATTTCATAACATTGCAGAACTGTGTTTTAGTGGATAAAATACTTGGTATATTTCAATTGTAAGTTACAATCTTCTAGAAGTTGAAGGTTCAATCCTCAGTGCAGCCGATACTAAGAATATATTTGCAAACTACTTAGGACTTCTACCCAGTCATGGCTGACAGAGCGAAATGCTACCTCCATAGGTTAAAGGTTTCATTTGAAATTTCATTCATATTTTCAAATTCAACAGAAACATTCCTGAGTTGGACAAGATACACCTGAAGAAGGTAGGAAGTTACATCGACTGAAACGTTGTGAAAATAATACTCATAATGAGAAAGGTAGTCCGAAAAATCTAAATAATACGAATAGTCAAAATTCATCTAAAAAATTCAGTAACTTAATACGATTATTTTTCTGCAAGAGTTTTTTTTTTTTTTGTGATTTACCTCCATAATTTAACCATACATATTCAGAAACTACATTACCCAAGATACTTATTTCGTTTGGATCAAATAGGGAACAATTATACTGAGAAGTCTCTTTCAAAGCTGGACATCCATAAAATGAAAACGTCGGACTGCATTATTATTTATTAATTGAAAATCGTAGATATTGAAAACAACATCAGGAATAATAATTTGGGATTGAGGATTTTGACAAAAGTACATAAAGATCATCATTCATTCTCAGGAAATGCCAGGTCTGCATTGGATATATATCTACCGAGAATTTTTTCAATAAATGTTCTTTTATTTACATTCCTTCCTTCCCTTTATTTCTCCCTAGCGAAGTAATACTGAGTATATCCTTAGGCTTACACAAAAAACGAATAGTAGAAAATGTAGAAAATAAGAATAAATAAGTAATATGATATTATAAGCTATGGTTAAAAGTATACAAAGGTCGTTATTCAAACCCAATGGAATATTAAGTCCTCTTGCTTGCTTTGTGTATATATATATATATATATATATATATATATATATATATATATATATATATATATATATATATATATAGTGATAAAATTAAGTTGAAAATTATAAGACAAACCTATCAGGATAAAAAAAGCTCTACCCGATTAAGTAAAGCAAGCATTAAGTTACATAGGAACTTTATTACACTATCAAATCAATAAGGATTACAGAAAGAGGAATAGGAGAGAAACCTCTTTGGACCATAGCATTTCGAAGGTAAATGCTTCTTGTCAGAAAAGGAGAAAATGTCGGCATTATATAATATAAGGATAAAAAGACAACACTGACTTTTAAAACATTCAGATTAGAAATGGAAAAAAAAAATTGGAGGTGGTAATATGATGGCGGCAAGAGACAGAAAAGCAAAAAAAAAGAAACAATAAAAAATAAAGAAATGAAAAATAAATTAAAAAACTTTTTGAAGACTTTTTTAAAAACTATTATAAAAGTTTAGAGAAATTAAAAAAGATTGTTTAATTTATTTATTTTTATTTTATTTTGTTTGTTTGTTTGTTTCTTTCTTTCTTTATTATTTTTTATTTCTTTTCTCGTTTGTCTCCATTATATTATCCGAATAGTTTTGCATTTCTAATCTGAATGTTTTTAAAGTCGGTACTCTCTATTTACATTTACATGACAAGAAGCATTTAGCTTTGAAATACCATGGCCTAAAGAGGGTTTTCTCCTATATGTTGATTTCGACGTAGGAAGTTCACACAATAATAAAGTTGTCTGAAATTCACAGAGATGAATTGTTTAGTGATGAAGGCGTGTATAGAACGATCCACACTTTTAGAAACAACTGCTAATCTCAGTCGGTGCAATTGAATACCACGGACGGAGAAGAAAGTAGACCTCAGGTTTTATATTAAAGTTTTCTTTCTCCTAGATGCATATTTTACCGAAGACTGAAGATGCATTTCTTCCAGTGGTTTTACAAACCTGGACATTTTTATGTCCTGACACAGTACATACAGCGTCTAGTATTCTAAAACAGTCGCCCATCTGGTACTAGCCAGGCCCATCGTTGCTTATATATACAGGATAATCATGTTGGCGCACCGGGTCTCTGAAGTTAAGTGTTGATAAAAGTGTGAATGGTCTTTATACAAGCCTTCACCACTACAAACAAATCATCTGTGTGGATTTTGGAAAACTTAATTCTTATGTGAACGTCATACGTCAAAATCGATTGGAGAATGCACTTTTCTTATACACACACATATATATATATATATATATATATATATATATATATATATATATATATATATACCCCCTTAAGAATTACATTTTGACTGGGTTTCAGTATCTCTGTATTTAGGATGGTAGATATTTGCATTCAATGTTCATAATTTCTGTATTTTTTAAAATAATTTATATCAAACTCACATCAGTTGCCAATGGTTGTTCTGACCTCTATTAATTCCAAATGAAAATATGTAAAAGCCACATTTAAAACCTGTTAAGTTTAACTCACCATATTTCCTGTACATTTAATATTCACTGAGCTGAAACAATTTGGCAGTTTGCTCTTTCTGTTTTCACATTTTGTAGATCTATATAATACGAATTGATATCTCACTGCTGATGCAATTCTTTACCTGTATAGAAGCAAGGTACGTCCAAGGATGGAGTATTGTCGCCACATCTGGGCAGGAGCTGCTAGAAAGAACTTATCCTGCCTTGACAGAGTTCAAAATAGACTTTGTAGCCTAGTGGGGGATGCTCTTTTCTCTTCTCTGCAACCTCTTTCTCACAGAAGAGACGTTGCAATCCTGTCTCTACTTTACCGTTATTTTCATGGCGAGCGCTTGTCTGAGCTCCAATCTATGACCCCCCCCCTTGCAAAACTTTCAAGAGAAACACTCGTCTAGCAAAAAACACTATCAATAATTTCCCCCACTCTTTATGTGCATTTCATGAGCAAAGCTTCTTTCTTAAAACTGCACGTCTGTAGAACTGTCTTCCGTTTGCCTACTTTCCAACTGATTACAATATGATCGTCTTCAAGTTCAATGTAAACAAGTTATTGATGAGTCGTTTCCCTTAAGTAATCCAATTTTCCAAATTTACACTATTAACGATTCCTATGATATTGTCTCATTGACTACTGTACACTCTTTAACCCTTATCCTCGAATGGCCTCTGAGCCTTGATAAGTGGTGAATCCTATGTAAAAAAAACAAAAAAAAAACAAAATATTACTCGCTGGGTCTTGAAATTTTGATTGCTTACAATTCTGATATTATTGAGTTATTATTTCTTTTCCACAAAAAGTTCACATCATCCAATTAAAAGATGTTTTGTTTGGATCTTTTCCAACTTGAGATGATTCGGAATTATATAAGCAATGAGTCTGCATAAGCAATCTACTTCATAACAAAGTAAAACATATTTCGTTGGTTAAACATGATCAGTGTAAATTATTGAATTCTAAAGGATGGAATATAGAAAAGTTTATTTTGTTGTTGCATCAACCCTCATCAAGGCTAAGAAGTCACTTGGAGACAAGGCTTCAAAATCAAATAGATGCCATGCCTGATATATTTACTATATAAACCTTTATAATTGTGAACAAAACTTGGCAATATTAATATCATAGGTTGACAGTAATTGGTATACTATCAAAAAGTTGATAACATTCCTTGTTTGTTTGCATATCGGATGTTTTAGATGGTAGAAGAAGAGCGAATGAGACGTGAAGTGGTTGAAGGAAGGGAATGGGTGCGATGTTTCCTAGGAGAATTCCTGGGATCGGATCAGATAGGTGGATATTTGTGCTAACAGAATACCCCATATAGGAAGATGGTGTGATTATGTCGTAAAAAAATTATGAAAAATGATTAAATGTGAGTTATTTTGATGATGTGTTTGTAATGAAAAACCAGCCAAGACAATGTCTTTACATTATTATTTTAGACAGGTGAGCGATAATGTGGGTTAAATTGTCGAAATGTGTAACAATCCAAGAATTATGGGATTCAACGAGATACGTCAACATGTATACTTACAGATTACTAGGAGTCACCCTGGATTCAATGAGATGCATGCAAATGTATGCAAGCAGAATACATGGTCAGCTGGGATGTAATGAGATAGATGCAAATATATACTAGCAGAATACTTGGCGTTGTCATGGATTGAATTAGATTGATTGAAATATATACTAACAGAATACCTTGCGTCGCCCAGGATTTCATGAGATTATTTGAGATATATACTAGCAAAACACCCAGCGTTGCACGGGATTGAATGAAATAGGTGAGAATATATATTAGCAAAATACCTGGCATCGCTTGGGATTTGATGAGATAAATGTGTTGCATATTACCTGTCCTTGCATATACATGCTGTAAATTACCTACCCTAGGTAAGATACTATTATTTCATGTGTGTAATACCCGTCTTATGTAGGTAAAATATTCTTTTGCTCGAAATAGCAAATGATACATAAACATACAAAATTACTCTCTCATAAGAATAATAAATATATTACAAAACCGAATTCAATTTTTTCATTGTTTATACGGTCCCAAGCAACGCCGGGTAGCCCCGTTAGTATATATATAAAAGCGAAAATGTGTATGTATGTCCAACAACAGCTTTTTTCAGAGAAGCGCTCGGTCGGCTCACAACTTCTTAAAACTTTTTATATCACATATAAATCATAATATCTCCGAGTTAACAACGGATCTCGCCTGTCTATTTAATTTGCTCAACTTCGGGAAGATAAATATTCAACAGTTTTCGCTCGCTGCATGTGGATTAGGCATTTTCCTATAATAAAAGCGCCACTAATTCTGGCGGTATTTTTCCGGTCGCCATCGCCGGAAATGTCCGAAAGCAATCAGCTTTGATCAATGTGGAAATATTTTCCTTATATCAGACGATTGCTATTCAAATTGGACAAGGGGAGCTGGTCCCCCCCCCTCCCAACATCTTGGGAAAATAAAAATAAAAACCCCGCAGTCAAAGTTGACCTCATTAAGACATTAAAACGTGCACCTGCAAATTCTAACTAATTAAATAAACTCAAACGTGTTTCCGTTAGTATGTCGCGGTGGCCCAATGGTTAACATCACGTTTTTTTTTCACACTTTAATTTCCAACTTTGCTTCAAGGGTTCGGGTTCGATCCTCATACTCACCTACCAAAACTATTTTTTTATTCCCCCCCCCCCCGGAGTTTTTATTTACCTCCAAACACCCGGGCAACGCTGGGTACCCCCCGGTAGTCATAGATGATAAGAGAAACACGATAATATGAAGTAAAGAACCAGAAAGAATTTAAAAACAAAAAAAGCATTAATGAAAGGAAACGAATTGTGTGATACATTTAGGAAAATCTAAAAGTTGCTGTTTGAAAACTTCCATGACTTGACCAGTCTCCAAATTGTTTGAGTGCAATTGATAAAGGCATCGACTAAATCACGTGCATTACCAAGATCATCAGAATCACACATACGCTTAGGTGTCTCTGAACAGACGCTAGAGACCAAATGCTCTAGATTCAGGTTGTGCCTTGAAATGACATGGCCTAAAGAGTTTATCTCCTATACGTCATGACTGTTTCATTAATGAGGCATACATTTTGTAAAAGACCTAGGAGATGCACTCTGAATTTTGAGAGTACATTATTTACAAACTTATGATATCATTTAGCGGTGTATTGCATTTTTCTTTCTCTTTCCTAAGAGTGAAAACACCCTGTATATCGTACTATGAAAATATTCTTATGTCAAGCAAGCTACACAAAGATTTTTTGTGTTTCAGCTTAAGAGATATCGTCAGCGTAAATTGTTAAACATGATAATAAATATTTTTTTCATACTACTACTATAATCTAACCACTACATTGTGTGGCATTGAAGTAAACTCTAAAACAAGTATATCGACACAATATACCATTTAATAGTATAAGTATATGCATATAGGTCGGTGGCTATCTTTTTCTTACTCACATTCACCCCTAACAAGGCATATCGCCATTTGGATACAAGGAGCCTCTATTTGGGACCATGCCCAGACAAGCTTAACAATATAATGGTTTATATTAAATTTAAACCAGCATATCAGTACAGTCAGGGAAGCAGGTAATAGGAAAGGAATTCCAAAGTCTAGCTGTTTGAGGGAAGAAACAATTAGAGAAGAAAGCTTTCTTGCATTAAGGACCTCAACAGTGAAGGGGTGTGATTTTGTTGCTAAGCAGGTCTGTTAAGAATATGTATGTCGAGGGAGCACAAGTGCAACGAGTTCATGAGAGCATATTCTGTGAAAATACTTGTAAAATAGGCACAGGGATGCAACATTGTGGTGAAGGGACAGGGGTTGGAGCTTAGTTAACAAAGTGGGATATATTAGATTGGAGACTCTTTTTTGGACCCTATACAAGAGCGAGGAACTAATGCTAGATGTTCCAGCCCAGCTGTGGCAACAATACTCCATATATGGGCGAATGGTGGCTTTGTAGGATACTCTTAGGTGTGAGTAGTCTTCCAGCTCGATAGAGGGAACCCACCTTCTTTGCAGCAGCCTTCGCAATGTCCTCAATGTATTTGTTCCAGTTCATATTGCCTGTGAATGTTAAGCTGAGAAGTTTGAAGGAAGAATTCTCAAGTAGTATGTCATTTGTCATAGATATCGGTGGTGGGAGAGGATTCTTGTATTTTTTTCAAGAGAGCAGCTTAGTCTTACTAGCATTAAATGTTACCATCCATTTACGGCACCATTCCACTATGGTCTGGAGGTCATTTTTTAAGGATTTTGCCATTGTCTTAAATTTGTGTACATCCATTCTTCACTCGTACATGTTAGCTGACGGTTTACATTTTTCTAACATGGACTCTGGTTTGATTGGTTGAATCAGGAAAAATTGAGTTTATTAAGCCAGTTATATTTTAAAATATACAGAATAAATCCAGAATTAGTCTCTTTATGCTCTCTCTTTCTTTCTCTCCAGCTACAAGATGAATAATATTATGATTTATCTGATATTCTCTTTTGTTTATGAATGAAAAAAACAAAACAAAGAAAATTAAATGGAGAAAAATAGTTGTCCGAACTCCTGCTTTCCCACAACTAATTTCAACTGTAATTTTCACCGTCCACTCTCTCTCTCTCTCTCTCTCTCAGCTGTCGAAAACTAACAACCACCTTGTGCTTCCAACACAGTTTCTGCTCCTCTATGCAAATTAATGCCATATGTATATTACTGAGTCTTCTACAAACAAAGATCTTTTCTTTCTCTTTCCTTCCCTCATTTCGTCACTCAACAGAATAGAGAAAGACGCACCTGTTTGTGTAAGTCACTTTCTTCATTACTTTTACCATCTAATTAATTTACCTAATTTTGTTGTTCAATACCACTAAAAACGGACAATTCTACTATTTTATATTCGTTTTCTTTATTCGTCTTTTCATAAACAGCGAGAGGGAGAGAGAAGCGATAGTGATAAATGCAAAACAAAATAAAAGCGATTAAGAATGAGAGAAATTTAGTAAGAGATAGATTACTTAGTGAGTTGAGGCTAGTTAAAACAATTAAAATGTTTTTATTTTTCAAATATAACTCGATCCCAAAACCGAGGAATATTTTGGCATGTATTTTTTGTGATTAAAATATGCAGGAAAAATAGTTTTAGAAAAACTAAAATTGATTAATACAGCTTTAGTATAATAATAGACATTTGCATGCAAATTACAGAAAGTATAGATATGATGATTAGTGACCATGCATTTTAGACTGCTATGAAAAAAAAAATTCTGGCAGAGATGAACAGAAGTTTCGAAGAACCAATGATCTGTTTTGTGATTTGAAATTATGACATTCCAATGTTAAAAACGTTTGTCAATACATCTTGCAATGCGAAAGAGTATAGATTTGCTGAGAAATAATCTATTCCATAAAGATTTTCTTGTCATTTTGGTTATTAACTATGTACTAGAATATTCCCAAATATTGACAAGAACTGAATCATGTTTGTGATAACAGTAGGAATAACTTGCAAGATGATGAGTGAAACGCATTATGATTGTCTCAAAACACTGTGTTCTGCATTTTGTTTGCTGTTTGTGTTATGTGCAATCTCTATGCAGATGTCTTTGGTTTTGGGGAAACTTTTTCCATTAGTTTTCACCTGAAATATTTCTGTCACATTTGCGTCTTTAATTTGTTTATGAAATCATAGAAATCTCTGTGGAGCCGTTCATGTGGAATTGGCTAAACTCACTTTCTGTAAGTTGGTTTCTGATAACAGTATTTCACCATAAAATCTCCACAGATCAATAAAATCTCCCGCTACTCCCTCCCTGGCCCGTCCCCCTTCTTAGTGTAGTTCAGTCTCCTGCATGATGAGATACAGAAATCGGTGCAATGGTTATGTTACGTTGCTTACGTTGCATTTATAATGTCATGTGATTTCTACTTTTAGGTAAACATTAAACAAATCATTTCCCTTTGACTGTATTTTGTGTAATCACTCAAAGTACATGCGAAAATATTAATTTACTATTGATTCGTTTGAACAAAAAAAAATGGAATTATTTCCAAAATTAATTGTGATTGCCTTAAGTAACTGTGAATTAGAAATATCTGATCCATCCTTAGTAAATGTCTGTTTATTACTCTCTTCCTCCCTCATTGTATCTTGTTTTATCCTTTCATTTTTGTTTTATGCAGTAACTTCACTCTAGCTCCTATCATACACCGTCTCTTTCTTTCTCTTTATTTAGTTGATAAAGAAAATGATAGAATAAAAAGATATAGTCCATTATAAACACAAAGGAATATCACTGCATTTAGCTTGGATTTGGAGAGGAGAAGAGGGAAAGATTGAAATACGATGGGCAATAAGGCTAATTATGGATTCTGTTTTTATTTTTGTATATCTAACTGGCTTTACAAACTCACTTTCTCCTAATAAGAATAATTCAATGCAAGCTCAGTGGCTTATCAGTATTTTTATTCGAGCATACACACACACACACGCACACATATATATATATATATATATATGTATATATATATATATATATATATATGATAGATAGATAGATATGATAGATAGATAGATAGATTAGAATGCTACCTGTCGAAGGACGGGTATCGGCCCCCAAACTCACCATAGATTAAATCATTCCTGTAATGAGCTAGTCCCTTTTGATTGCAGTGTAATGCTGGTTCTGTGCAGTTCTAGATGGTCTACCATCCCAGGCTTTTCCTTCTCTTTGAGAAGGAGCTAATTTATTGCTAATTGACTGAAGCGTCCTTATGGGGGAATCATGAAGGGGCTTCCCAGGCATTATTTGGAAGTCAAAGTGCTCCTCTTTCGCAGCGCTGACTTCTCAATCCCACTTCCCGACCCTAGTGTCACACTTCTTGCTGTGGGAGAGAACTAAATACTCACCTTCAATTCATAACAGATTTGTATCCAATTTATGTCGCCTGAAAAAAAGATTAAAATTAATGTATAATGATACTAAACCTTATCTTTAGAATCCTTATTCGAATCTTAAAAAAATCCATTCCATAATTTAAGAAATTGAAATTCAGAGAAACTTAAACTAAACATAACCCATATTACCTACTCTTACACCTAGCCAGGGACGTGCAGAGGGAGGTGGTAGGGGTGACCCAGCATCTGCCCCTTTTACTCCTGTTATAAATGTGCCCTTTTCAGAGGAGTGTATTATAGGCCTGGGCCGTTTTTTTTCACTTAAGCACCGGCCCTGAAAAAATTCTCTGCACGCCACTGCGCCTAGCAATTGTATTCTAAGATTCATTAGTTTACGAGTTTATCTCGCACACTAAATAGATATATGATAATACAATGTACTAATCTTCAAAATTTTACTGCAGTTTCACGGTATCACCGATAGTATCTGTAACTGGTATCAGCTGAAAAATAAAACTGAAAAAATGAGCAACATATAGAATTGGAAATTAGTTGTTTGTGGATGAAGACAGGTTCTTTTTTTCAGATTTAACGATGCATCAGTATGGCTAGACATCGAAATCAGTGCTTATTAACATCACTGATTTGTGAGCTAATCCAGCATCGTGAGTTTTATTAAAGCCTGAATTCTTTTAAAACTTGTGCCCTACTGTTGTGGGAAATTTTGGTAAAACGATGAGGAGTGTTTCAAAAGTAATGCCTCTTACTTTTATTCCTCCCGAATCGATCAGAGAGGATTTCAAATTCCATTGTTATGATGACTGAACTTATTCATTTATGATCTGAAAGTTTCATCTCTCTGTTGAAAATATTGACTGTGTAAGACTCTAAAACAGCAACCCCTCTCATAGACATGCTTCGGAAGCAAAGATGCATCATTGAATTCCTGGCAAAAGTGAATCAAGAATAGTGGTGACTATGTAGAAAAATAAACTCTTGAACAACAGAAAAGGTCGCTTGTTCTAATGGTATTACTCTTGTTTTTGTAACTCTTCGAGTTTTTTAGTTATAAAAAAGGCAACTTCATTTTTATAACGACCCTTGTATGACAAAGCACGCTCCAAACGCCCATGCACAGTCATCATTCATTTGAAAAAAATAATAATAAAAAGATAAGCAATTAAAAATTGGCAACCATTTTCCCTCTTCCTATATCCTAAAATGTCCAATATGTACAATTCCAGATCTGGATTCCAATTTATTGTCCCAACACTTTATATATATATATATATATATGTGTATGTATATATATATATTTGTGTGTATATATATGTATACCCTTTTAAAAACTCGGTTCTTATTGTTGAGCATTCTAAGTTGAAATTAAAGTCTGCCACTTAAGCTCGCATACATACGCAAATAATGATGTTATAATTAGAAGACCACTTTTGCCGTCTAGACATTTACACTTGATAAAAATGTTAATTTCAACTATATTTCTCGTGGTTAACGTTGGCCATATGTTTTGTTCCTTTTTAATGGAATCAAAGATGGCTTCGTGGCCAGGTTCCAATCTCACGACCGACTGTAATCGTAACTCCCTGCATTGATGCTTCCCAAAAGGATGAAACACTTGTGTGTGTAGGTATTAAAAAATAATTATAGTAATAATATTATATATATATATATATATATATATTAAATAAAAAAATTTAATAACGCTACATAATTCATAAGAAATTGACAGAAACACTGTGATGATTGTGTAGCGA
This sequence comes from Euprymna scolopes, assembly GCF_053919585.1. NCBI lineage: Eukaryota > Metazoa > Mollusca > Cephalopoda > Sepiida > Sepiolidae > Euprymna > Euprymna scolopes. The sequence goes on along the minus strand of NC_136494.1, from coordinate 131,280,039 downwards.
TATAAAAAAAATTGTCTATTTAAACATAAATAAAAATGTATATCTTTATTTAATATTGAGTACTCTTGTATGAACGTGAATTGGATTTTATCTTTGAATATTCTTAACCTAGTTTAATTGCCTGTCTGTTCCACCTTTTCTCGGAAACTATTCGGCCGATTAAGCTGAAATTTTGTACGAACCTTTGTTATGATAAAGTGCAGCGAAGGGAGTATTGTGGTATCGGTTCGAAGGATTAATAGCGATTAGTATTTAATGCAAAAATTAGCTCAAATTTTACCATATTCAACCATCAATTCAGCATAAAGTACTCCTAAGTCCAGGGCTATGACTTTTTCCTGTTTTTAACTGGCTTAAATATCTACTACTACACACACACAAACATATGTGACTTGAAAATTCAAAGATGGCGTAATAAAATGAAATAAGATCATTGCAACTTCTCTCTCAATTTTCGGATTTTGTTATGATGCGCATATGCCTTTATTTTCTTCTATAATTGATAAGTGCTTTTTCTTTTGATGACCTAATGGCGAAATAAATTCATTGATTAATATAATAATTGAAAGCATGATTTGCGCTACGAAACAGGTGCTGTCAAGAATTGTGCATGTCAACTTACTTAAAGCAATAAACGGTAAGATAGTCAACATCTTGAAATTTGGAGTAGACTTTGATTGTTTATTTTTTATATGCTCTGCAATTACATTGAGCTTCATAAATTAACGGGTTGGTATAAATAGAAGGTGAAATATAATTAAGGAAACATATTTCCACATATCTATCTATCTATTTATCAAGCTATATATATATATATATATATATATATATATATATATATATATATATATATATATATATATATTATACCAAAAACGTTTTCTTTAATAATTTTTTTGAAATTCCATCAGAGTCCTCTATCTTTATATTAGAAACATAAAAACAAGGATACTAACATGCAGTCTCTATGTATGAAAATAAAAAACCTTCCATCCAATTGTTCTCTGTGCGAATTGTTCTCTATTTCCTCTTATCACGCGTCGTTAGGATTTAAAGTACAAACATAACCCGTGGCCTACTTTATTTTTTGCGTTTTGATCAAATAAAATTGAAAGATCATTGAAGAATCTTTCATTATTTCTTAAAAGATTATCACACCCGCCTCCTCTTTTTCATCATTGATTTGGCGCGTTAATATATTTCGATACAAAAATGGGAAATATTTGTGCGTAAGTGTCTTTTGTATTCATTTCCATTTTTAATCTTGTGAATCCGTGTGTATATGTTTGCGTATACATGTCTGTAGCGTAGGTTGTTAGTCGGTTTGTGGTAGGTCGGTAAGCATGAGATACAGTGGATAAAAAAGAACGACAACATTAAGGGAAGCACATTTAAAAGAGAGACGTCAAAATGGAGGACATTAAAGCCATTACAGAAAATATATTTTATTTAACGAACAAGGTAAAAACAGCAAAAGAGTATGTGTGCGGGTGTGCACGCGTGTTTGTGGTGTACACGCATAATCATGCTTTTTTAACTTGAAATATTTGTTGTATAAAATTGATATGTAGTTTGCTTGAAGCATTGTATGGGATAGGTATGTAGTAGAGATTTAGAAGGCTATCGCAATGCGAGGAATGAGATATAGTCGGTGTTGATGAGAGAAGACGAAAACAAGTGGCGATTTACAAATCAATAAGTACATACATATATGTCTATACATACATATATTTATTAAATTGTATTAAGTATAAATGTCTTACTTGTTATTTCTGTGACAATATCCATTATATTTCAGAAAAAAATTCCCCTTTTCAAATGGTAGATATGACAGCTCGATTCAAAGCATGCAGGATGAAGCGAAAAAATGTTTGTATTTTCGTTGTATATATGTATGAACAGGAAAGGTTTCGTTAAGTTCATTGTGAATGCGTGTGCATCTAGTGTTCACACAATTTCGTAATGGAGTTGTAGATATGTGTAGTCATTCTTACCTTGAGAAAGGATGTACATTCGTTTTATCTTAAAACGAATGTACTGCCTATCGAGGCGAACAGAAAGTGTGCCTGTCTCCATCGGAGATTTGGACAACAGAGAAAGAGAGATAGAGAACGGAAGTAGATAGAAAAATGCGAAACAGGAAGTAGAGACGCCACCTCTTGGACAAATCGGAAACTACACCAAGGATAAATAACCGGTGCGTTATTGGTGAATGTTTGTGGGCGTGTGTGCCTATCTGTGTGAAAAGCGTATGTCTATAGATCTACGGAATTGATAAAACTATTTTCCAATCTTTCTCTCTCTCTCTCTCTCTCTCTCTCTCTCTCTCTATGTATATATATATATATATATATGACAAAATTCTATATTACAAATTTCAAGATGTTGACCATCTTACCGTTTATTTCCTCAAGTACGTTGACGTGCAGAATCATTCATGTAATTATGTCAATTTTTGAATTTCAACTCATCAGAAGAAAAAGAACTTATCAATTTTAAAAGAAAATGAAAAAATATGGGCATGATTGCGAAATTCGAAACTTGGAAGAGAAGTTGCAGTTATTTTTCAATGTGTTACACCATCTTATATATTAAATAAAATTTACTGTTAAAGCATAATACAATGTTTCTTTAAATAGCTCAATAGTGCAATACTAGAGTTATGAATACTCTTAAGTTTTTACTGCTTAATTTTTCATGGATGTGCATGTGAGTGTGCCTTGCATTTCATGTTTTTGTGTGTTGATATTAGGCTCTGTTCAGTTCAGGAGTGAATCTTGTGATGAAGTTTTTTTCCTGTGTAAGTAAATAAAAATAATTGTCTGTTTGGAAGATTGGCATTATTTTGAAGCTGTTTCCACTGCATGTGTGTACGTGTTTTGAAACATAGAGGTGTCTGTTATCTGCAATTTTGATGTTGCTCTTATGTAAGGCCACTCTATTGCTGAAATATTTGGTGGCGCCTATGTAGGATTTGTTGCATGCTGTGCATCTTAGTGCATATACTACATTTCTGGGGGTGGTATTTAGATCCTTTTTTATTTTGAATGTTTGTGCTGGGTTTTTGAATGTGTATGTGTTACCTTCTATTATTATGTCACATACTCCACATCGCGGTTTGTTGCATTTTGTAACCCCTTTTCTAGTGTGTGGAACGGGTTTTGAGGAAGTTAGGATGTGTTTTAAGTTTTTGGGTTGGCGTTTGCTTTTTATTTTTGTTGTTTTAAGTATGTTATTTAGTTTGTCGTTCTAATTGAGGAGGATAAGGTTTTTTCTTATCTGTTTGAATAGTTCTGGGTTATTTGTGTTGTGTGTATGCTAAAATTTGTTCTTTGTTGTTCTTTTAGGATTCTTAGTTGGTCTATTGGAATTTTTCAGCCAGTTGAATACCTTTCGGTATTAGTGGTAGTGGATATCCTCTTTTCTGTAGTGTTATTTGTAGTTCATTCAGTCTAGTTGAACGGAGGTGTCTGTCTGTTACTATGGTGCAGACTCTACGTACTAGGGAGTAGGGTATTGATTTTAGACAGTTTTTAGGGGGGTGGCTTTTGAAGTGGAGGTATTGTTGAGTGTCTGTGGGTTTGTGGTAGATGTCTGTGATTATGTTGTTGTTTTTGATTGTTACTAGGATGTCTAGGAAAGGTAGTTCTATGGGGCTTTGTTCTAGTGTGAAGTTTATTTTTGGGTGTAGATTTTGTAGCAAAGTGTGGAGTTCTTTGATATCCCCCCATGTGGTCCTCCAGAGGATAAAGCAGTCGTCTAGGTATCTTTTCCAAGATTTTATGAAGAGTGTTTTTATATTGTGCCCGTACTTTTGCTCTATCCTTTCATAAAGGGTCTCTTCTAGGAAGGCGAGTGTAAGGGTGGCATATGTCGGTGCCATTTTAGTACCCATTGCTGTGCCTAGTATTTGGATGTAGTTGTCTTTATTGAATTAGAAGGAGTTATTGAGGATTATGTCGATGCTATTAATCACGAATTGTTTATTGAATCTGGGGTGTAAAGTCTGTATGTTTGTCAATCCAATATGTGATAGCTTCTTTTCCTAGGTTGTGTGGGATATTGCTATATAGGCTGCTAACATCGAATGTGGCTAGTATTGTCCCATCGTCTACTGTTTGTGGTAGGGAGCAAAGGAAGTGTGTGTCATCTCTTACAAAACTTCTGACTAGATTGGTGAATGGCTGTAATAGTATATCTATTAGGTTGCTAAGTCTGCTTGTTGGGCATGATGGTCCTGCTACTATGGGTCTGAATGTGAGGTCGTTGGGGTTTGGGGTGCTTATGTACTCCGACTTTTGTATGTTGATGGCATGTCTTACCTGGTTAGATTTGTGTATTTTGGGTAGCCCATAGAATATGTTTGTTTTTGTTGTGAAGTGAAACGAAAAATCACAATACTAAAATCCAAGAATCCAAAAAATAAATATCAAAATAGAATGAAAGCACACCTACCCTTATTTCAGAAGAGCTGGTTCTCCCCCCCCCCTCCTCCTCACACATACACATTAGTAACGACCTTGGATCACAGTCAGCTTCCTAGGGAAGCAAATAACCTCATAATACTATAAAACAGTACACACATTCTCAAACCAAAGAAAACACACACACACACACACACACACACACACACACACACACACACACACACACACACACACACTACCCTAAAGGAAAAGAAAGAAAAAAAACACAAGCAGAAAGAGAGAGTGAGAGAGAGAAACACAATGCAGGAGTGACCACAGCCGAGGTCAGGGGCCTCGACAAGCCCTATAAAAGAGTAATAAAAATTGAACATTCCAATGAATAGTAGACACTTACATACATCCATCCCTTGGAAACACTTCAAATGAACTACGAAAATACCATTTTTACATCTCCAACACATTTGAAAATAATTTCTGACGAGGACGCTTCACAGAACGTCTGAAATGCGTAAAAACGATTTCAATGATTTAAAACCATTATTACAATGATCCAAACATAATTCTCAATGAAAAACCAAGACACGGAATAATAAAATAATGTTAAAAAATACACATTGTTGGTGACTACCCCCTTATTTAAATATATATATATATATATATATATATATATGCTAACCTTAGTATTGTTAACTATTCATTTGTCAATAACATGACTCAAGTATTGTACACACATGCACACACACATATATATATATGTATTACCTGGCAGCAGATGTTACAAGATTGTACAATATGCTTAAACATGATATTTTAATTCATGAAGATTGCATATGTATTATTATAGAATCAATCCTCTATTCATTATTATATATTACAAGGAATAATTTGCCAAGTGGACTAATTTACAAAAAAAAATTTTTTTTTTAAATAATAATAATGTCGTTCATCAAAGTCCGTCTGTATTTGTTTGCAATATCACGTCAGCTGATATTTGGGCTTGACGATGAATGCCCTGGAAAATACACTTCTGATTAATGTTTAATTTTAAAATATGCAGACGAAGAAATGATTTGCGGCGATTTTAAATGATACTTCTTCTTTTATGGTTAATTGAAGTCATTAATAAGAAAAAATTCATATAAAATGGTGAGATACAGCCAGGCTTGAACAGGGGATAATTCGATCTGTAATCGAATTCTCTACTATTAAGATATATCTCCAGATAACAAATCTGTTTTATTAAAAGCAATGACTTACGGAACTTTTCTTATCTCTTCTGGCCGGTATAACCTAAAATATTCCTTTGTAAAAATTCTTCTTCTTTATCTATAAGAGATAAAAGCTATTTTTAAGATCGGGTTTTTTTCGATTTTCGATAGTTATCAGATGAATTTCTTTAGAAAGCATATCTAAGAACACTGCCAGATATATAAATTAGCTTTGTGTGAAATTTGCAAAAGATAGACTCAGCCGTTTCATAACTTATGAGGTAGGAACTCACACACACAAAGTGACTTATATATATGAGAGAAAGAGAGAGAAAGGGATAAGGAATTGGTATTACAAAGTCAAATTGAAATCCCATTAGTTCTGTTGCATTCATTTGCTGTGATCCTGTTGGGAAAAATATGAATTTCCAGTTTAAATTCAATAGGAGAGCCAACAAATCGAACAGAATTTTAGTCTCTGTTGAGTGTTGTGCCCCAGTAGTACTTGGCGATGGATGAGTTCTGCTGCAAAGTTCCAGTATCCCAGTGAAGGAATTATTTGACGTGACTCCCTTGTGGGAAGACCGGGAATTACTCAACAGGACTCCCTTATCACTGAATAAAAATATGGTATTCAGAAGATAAATTGATATTCAGTGATTTGTAAAGGATTATATATATATATATATATATATATATATATATATATATATATAATCAATACTGTGAAAACCCAATTTCTCGGAATTGCAATAAATCTGATTCAAAACAGCAAACCTTGCACATATTACTGGATTGATATCCTTTTAGATAGAGCTATATAACAGTAATAGATTACCCTTTTTGATTAACTACTGTTGTTAGTGCAGTAGTAATGCTACAAACGACCTGCTGTCTCTTTCTCTTTGCTACCAGCATGGGGAAACCAGAAGAAGAAGACGCAAAAAGTGTGATGTGCTTTAATCAAGGAGGACGAGATAATCCATGTTTAGTAGCTAGAGTTACTGAACATAAATTGGCAAACTATAAGAAAAAGAAGCCAGTAAGTCACTCACGCTTGATGAGTAAACCTCCGCCAACAAAAGACATGCATACCTATGAAAAAACAGTGATCAGGGAAAAAAGTACCCCTTGCAAAGAGTTCTGGTGTTGTGAGCCATAATTCTTTAAACTCTACAGAACAATTAGTTAAAGTAGTAATCAGTGCAGAGGCAGGGATCATGTCTAATGAAAAGGAGAGAGGTAAATCTCATGAAGGGAATTGTGATATGTTTAAAAGTACCTAGTACTGCTAAAAGTTGGAGTATAATTTCTAAAACTGAAATGTGATGGGACAGGAAGATAATCAATCAATTCTCTTATAAATTTTTGTTGAATGTGGAATCTCTTTTAGGGGAAGCTAATTGGTAGATTTAATGGTGAGCAAATATAGTGAAACATAAGATTTTGATCTCAAATGTTATTTTCACAACTTGTCAGCCGATGTGACCTCCGGCTTTTTTCAGGCGCATCTTGTCGAACTCTGGAATCTTTTTGTAAGACAGGCAGAATAAATCGCATCTCATACCCGCTTTATCAAATCAAAGACAACTTAAAGATTCTGGCTACAGGGGTTGAAGGACTTCTTTTTAATCCGGTGTAGAACTGTCCTTTTCCAAACAAATTCAAATGATTTCAAAAGTTATGAGAACATTTCTTTATCACGAATGCTGCAAAAACATTTGACTGAAAATTTGCTTCAGTAATCTGAAAATGTGTCCTTTGTAAATTAAATACCCAAAAATTATTTAAATTTAATTTTATTGTTTATCAGTCTTCTTTTTTTTTTTTTGTCAATTTCAACAACTATTTTAGTTGATTCAGTAAATTTATTGAACAATTTTTATCGGCTTCGATATTTGTGAACTTTTGTCAATTTTAGAGTAGTTTTAATTTGAAAAAAAATCACACAATTAAACAATAGACATTTTTGTTTTGCCGTCTTCCTAAACAAAAATTTCTAATTAAAAAATCTTTTTTTTTTTTTTATTGAAAACAATTTACGTATCTTGTTTTCTAAACACTTTTCCTATCGTTAAAATTTAGTTTATATTGCACTTGAATCAGCTTAAAATATATGTAATACATAATTTAACACCATAACAAATTGTGTTGCTAGTATATTGTTATGTAGTAAGCTGGCCTACTTATTTCAGGAATAATGGACTTAATCAGAGACTATAAATATGTATTGGGTAGCGATTCATGGCAGTTATGCCCCCCCCCGCACCCCCGAATCACGACGTGTACTTTTGTAAAATACTTTTGCAAATGCATTTTCTGTTAACTATGTCACATTTTGTAAACTATATATATTTGTCTTGACTATTATTGGCCTCCAAGCGCACGCACGCACACACACACACACACACACACACACACACACACACACACACACACACACACACACACATATATATATAATGGATGCTACATTTTGTATTTGTATTTAATCAACTGTTTTAGAGTTTGGATTCTATATATTACATTTGTGGTCTGCAGAATAATCAGAAGTATGCGCAGAACAAGACGGCATTTTATTAAATTTTGATGGAAAATTCATAAGCAATATCTTTCTAGCCGTATGTCAAAATAGAGAAAAATTACTATAAAACATTTTCCAATATTGCCAACAACCATATCTTTTACACATGACATCACAGAATCTCGTGCTGAGTTAGAGCCCATTTTTGGACTTGATAATGCCCAGTACATCGTCTATTTTGATTTGCCTTGTATTTATTATTATTTTTATGTGTGTTTTTTTTGTTTTTTTGTTTTTTTTGTAATTCTCTGTTTTTCTTTCATATGAATTTCTTCATTTTGAGTGTCGTCGTCTAATAAGATGGTGAACATTCTGTGTAACGTGGCAATAAGAAATTGCTGAATCTATTGTTAATTTCTTCGAATGTTAAGGAAATTTTCTGCATTCCTTGAACTCTTGATACAATAGAGTGAACGAGAAACTAATATTAAATTACTTGATGTTTGGATTTTCTTTGTGCGCTTGATGGAAAACATTTTCATTTGGAAATCTGAAACAATATATTAGTTTTGTATACATATGTTCCCCCTATGCATTTCTAATGTATATTATAAGTATATGTATTATGTATGTATGGGTGTATGTATGTATGTCTACGTTACACTTACAATAGAATTGTTGCTAATATGAATTAAAAAAATTATATATAAACATACTTTCTCTTTTGAGGCGATTGTCATAGCGTATGGCTAAAATAACCGAATGCTGTTCAGTTGCTGGTCAAGTGATTGGATTTCGAATTGCAACACGAAAATATCATTTAAGAGTTTTGATACAGGAAAACCGCTACCTAAATGACTATATGTCATTTACTGGTAAAATACTTGTAATAGGACGGGTAATAACATTAAATATATCATTAGTTTTAAATATTCATGTTATTTTCTTTATTTTATAGGTATGCTACGGTTTTGGTTGTACCCTCTAAATAGTAAAGTTTATAAAAAATGTGCCAATGTTACTTAGAGTATTGCTTAAAATACAAAGTACATACATATTATTGACGCTCATGCGCATGCCGCAATGCTTTTCAAATATGTTATTATTTATATAAATGAAAAGCAATTGTTCTTTCTATAACCTTTTTTTGGGGGGGAGGGGATATAACTGATTTTAAGTTTTGTAGATAGTGCGTGTGGGAACGCACCCTAAATAGTTAAGTTTAACAAAAAAAAAAATAATGAGCCCATATTACTGCATTACCGAGAATATATATTCCAAAATTTCTAATGATTCATACATTAATTTAGCCTGTGCATAGTAATATTGTCTAAGTGGTCAACTTTCGATCCTGGCTAAAGAGAGTTGCTTGTCTAATCGTACTGACGAGCTGTGAATGACATATATATTTTTTAACCAAAATTTACTTATTTAAATTTCAGTAATGTTCATATACCAATTAAACCAAAGTCAGTATTAATTGATCCAGCTTATTAAGCTCAACGATTATAATCGAGCATATATATTATAATTTCGCAATAGCTATATATATATTGTTGTCTTGGTTTCTGTGAAATTATACATATATATATATATATATATATATATATATATATATATATATATATATATATATATATACTAGCAGTTCCGCCCGGCTTTGCTCAGGCCCTATGTACTGTTCATAATTTTAGGTGCGTATGTATATATTAAAAAGTGTGAATATGTACAGTAATGCCTTTCTATATAATAGGCTTCCTTAACTACCATAGAGAAAATTTTTTTTAGCTTTGACCCCAATTTTGACCACTTAACATTTATTGTTTTGGGCTCAAATTAAATTAACATGTTTGACCTCTGTCCAAGTAACCTATATCTAAAACTTTAAGTGTTTAGACCCAAAATTGTCAGAGGAGTTTGATAGAGTCTGCAAAGGTCAACTCTGTAAACTTTGACGTCTTGGCAGCCAAATTTTCGTCCAAAAACTTATTAAAAAGCTTAATACCCTTTATGTAAAATTTCAAATGTTTTGACCCAAAATTGGATTAATAGTTTGCTAGAGACCGCAAAGGTAAAATCTTTTGAACTTTGATACCTTGGAAGCCAAATTTTTTTTAACTTTGATACCTTGGAAGCCAAATTTTCAGCAAACGCTTTCCCCTTGTCTGAATACACTTTATGTAAAATTTCAAATGTTTAGACCAAAAATTGGCTGAGTAATTTGGTAAAGACCGCAGAGATCAATTTTTTATAATTTTGACCCCAATTATAACCCCTTAACATTTATTGTTTTGGTCTCAAATCAAATTATAAAGTTAGATCCATGTCCAAGTAACTTATATCTAAAATTCCCTATGTTTAGACGCAAAATTGGTGGAGAAGTTTGGTAGAGTTCTCAAAGGTCAAATCATTTAACTTTGACTCCTTAACAGCCAAATTTCTGGCCGAAAACAGATTAAAAAGATTTTCCCAAATCTCAATACCCCTTATGTCAAATCTCGAGTCTGTAGACCGACAATTGACAGAGTTATTTGGTAGGGAAATGTACACACAGAGATATTTTCACTTTTATATATATATATATATTTTTTTTTTTACATGGGTGTCACCACTTATCAAGGCCCAGAGGCCACTCAAGGATAAGGGTTAATAGGTATACATTAGTCATTGTGATTTTAGCATAGTAAACAGTGGGAATTTTGTAACTTGGATTACTTAGGGGGACGATTCAATTAGAACTTGTTCACATTGGACTTTTTCTTTCTTTTTTTTTTTTTCATAGGTATCAACACATTATCAAGGCAAAGAGGCCACTCAAGGATAAGGGTTAAAGAGTGTACAGTAGAAATTGGACAATATAATAATCATTAGTAATGAAAATTTGTTAAATTTGATAACTTATATGGAACGGCTCATCAAGAACTTATTTACGTTAGACTTGAAGACAACCATATTGTAGTCAGCCGGAAAGCAGGAAAACGGAAGACAATTCCACAGGCGTGCAGTTCTAATAAAAAAGCTTTGTTCATGGAATCTACGTTTAGGTTTAGGCACAGATAAAGAGTGGGGGGAATTATTGATAGTGTTTACAGCTAGACGAGTGTTTCTTGTGAAAGTTTTGCGAGAGGGGACCATAGATTGAAGCTCAGTCGAACATTTTCCATGAAAATAACGATACATCAGAGACAAACTCGCAACATCTCTTCTGTGAGACAGAGGCTGCAAGGAAGAGAAAAGGACATCTCCTACGAGGCTACGAAGTCTATTTTGAACTCTATCAAGGCAGGACAAGTTCTTTCTAGCAGCTCCTGCCCAGATGTGGCAACAGTATTCCATCCTTGGACGCACCTGGCTCTTATATAGATAGAGAATTGCATCAGCAGTGAGATATCTACTGGATCGATAAAAAGATCCCACCATTTTTCCAGCGGCCTTGGCAACAGATTTGATGTACGTGTTCCATTTAAGATCAGGAGTAATGGTCAAGCCCAGAAGCTTGTCAAAACTTGAGGCCTACTGAAGACGAGAGCCATTCATTTCAATTGATGCCAGATGGGGATCAGAATGTTGATGATGTAAAGAGAGAAGCTTGGTTTTAGATGCATTAAAAGTAACCAGCCACTCCTTTCCCCATTGTACTACATGCTCAAGATCAGAGGAGAGAGAATTGGAGAGAACTTGGTCGTTTACTGTCTTAGATGTGCTACCATAAATGGTAGTGTCGTCAGCATAAATGTCTACAAATGATGTAAGGATGTGATTTAGAAGATCATTAATGTAGATCAGGAAAAGAGTTGGGCCCAGGATAGACCCCTGAGGGACACCGGCAATTATACTGTGGGCTTCTGATTTTTGCCCCTCAACTACTACTCTTATGAACCTATCAGAAAGAAATGATTTAATAATGTAGAAGACATTTCCAGCTATACCATAACTAGAGATCTTATGAAGTAAACCTTTATGCCATACCCTATCAAAGGCCTTAGATATGTCAAGAGCAATTGCCCTAGAAAGGTTGCCTCCGTCGAGAGATTTGCTAATCCTATGAGATATAACTGTAAGCACATCTGCTGTAGATCTAGCAGAACGGAAACCATATTGAGTGTCACTAAGAAGGTTATTTTTGTTGAGATGGTTGATTACTTCTGTATTTAACACAGATTCCAGCAACTTACTCATGACGCACATTATTATTGGTTTGTACTGAGAGGGGGATGAGTGATCACCTGAATTCTTAAATACAGGGCATACTGATGAAATTTTCCAGGGAGATGGGAAACTATTCTCCTTAAGACAACGTTTAAATAGTTTTGTAAGTATGGGCGCTATATATATATATACTAGCTGTACCCTGCCACATGTTGCTGTGGCTCAAATTGGCGCAATGGAAAAAGGTTCCAAAATGAGAAAATGCATGTTTCTTATAGGTTTAATTTCCCATTTAGTATTGCTACACAATTTTTGTTGTTCCATTTTCTTAGCTGATATGGAGATTTTCTGGGTTGGTGACTCTTGAATACGTAACATAAATTGTCCATGTGAAAAAACAGTCAGTGTGTAGCTGTAAGCCACACAATTGTAAAGATTGTTCCCTGAGCTTTGTTGATGGTTATTGCAAACGACAATAAAATTGGTAAGTGCAATTTCCCAAAGTGTAATGGTGTATCTGGTGGAATCATAAGAATGCATGGAATGAAGATATGTTCACCCGTGAAAGGTCCTGTTAAGATTGTTGTTTCTATGGTATTGTTTGTTAATTTTTTATTGCAAGCCATGTGCCATTGCAATGCTTGGATTGGTTTATATTTCCCAACATGATAATTAGTACGCCAATTTTCATTTGCAGTACATGCGGTGGCATCTCTGGCAAATATAGCTGTTGGATAATTAATCATGTTATCTGCTTCCACAACTGTGTCGATGGATTTATCTGTCTACCTCATTTGGAATTTTACGTTGAATAATAGTGTTAAGTTTATGGAAGTCATTGTATTGAACTGCAAGAATAGCTCGTTCACTCAGTGAAGTGGAATTTGTATAATTAATTTGAATATCTGGAAAACCTTTTTAAACCAACTCTTCTTTTGATGTTATAAAATTACAGAAGTTAAGAGTCAAAAACTTTTGCCCTTACTTCGGATCAGCCGGCACTTTTCCATATCAAATTTCCCATAAATAATGTAAAACTTTCTGTGCGGATCAAGCAGTCTGCAACTGGACACACATATTTTGAGTTAAGTTTAGTGTCTTCACATAGCACCAAAAAGTAGAGTATTTGAGGCAAGCATTTATTTCATCTGCTGGTGTTGATTGAGGAATTGCAGGTGACATTTGTCTGAAATCTCCTGCAAGCAATATTACTGCATTCCCAAATGGTCTGAAATTCCCATGCAAATCTTGCTAGGACCGATCAAGAGCTTCAAGTGATTTTTATGCGTGCCATTGTGCATTCATTGAAAACAATAAGTTTGCATTTTTGCAATATTTTTTCCCATACTGGATGTTTTGGAGATGTTGAACATAAGATTTTTGAAAAATTGAATGTTTAATAGTAGTTTCAAAGTAGAATAAGTAGTTCTTCTACTTGGTAACGAGGTTGCAGGTATTTCGCTTGCAGCAAGGGCTAAGGCTATGTCATTTTGTCACCGAATGGCTGCCAAAATCAATTTAATTAGAAAGGTTTTACCAGTTACTCCTGATGCTGTTCAATGTAGCAGTAATTTCCAAATAACTTTTAATTTCACAGTAAGTAAATTAGGTGACTAAAATAGGATTTATCCATGTTTTGACAATGTCTTATTCACTGTAATTAATTTAGGAGACTAAAATAGGATGAGGTATTAGAGATGGGCAGATAGAGAGGAAGATATATAGCTAGAAAAGAGAAAGTGAGAGAGAAATAGAAAGAGGAGATAGAGAGAGATAGAGGGATTGAGAGATAGACAGAGAGAGCGAAGAGTTATAAACTGAGAGAGAGCGAGACAGAGGAAAGGAGAGAAGAGGAGAGAGAAAGAGGGGAGTTAGAGAGTGAAAGGGATCAAAGAGAGATAGAGAAGGTGATAGATTGAGAGAGAGAGAGAGGTGGGAGATGGATGTAGAGAGATATTTAGAGAAGAAGAGATAGAGAGAGGGAGAGAGAAACAGTGAGTAAAGTACATTTCCCGGTTTTTTTTTCTTGATTAGTAGAGGAGAAATCCTTCGAGACTGAGGTAATTTTTATTTTTGTTACTATCCAGAGTACCCTTTTTTTTCGAGAGCTAGAGTTGCCACACATTAGAAACCGACCGGGTTATCTGTATTTCACAATTTAATAAACAAAAAGATATTGTAAAACATGACATCAACAGCCGGATAAAGCCAAGCGTGGCCGATGTAATAATAACAAAGCTATGTGAAAGAAATTATAAAGTAAAATTTTAAATGTAGAAACAAAATATCAACAGAAAAAAACACAAAAAACCTGCCCTCCATTTGTATTTCTTATTAAATATTTGTAGAAAATGTCATTTTTTTTTTGTCAAATAAATAAATTTTAAGCTATTTTTGCAATAAATAATAGCAAATTCGTTAATTTTTACGACTTTCCCCAGCATATTATAAACATCCCAACCTCCCCATGTTAAAAATGGCTTTCGGAATAAACCCCCCCTCCCGACATCCCCATGTCACTAATAAAGGCAGATTCAATATAAACCGGAAGTATTTCCGGTAAATAGCCTCGACTGAAATCGGAACAGAAAGTCACAATGTCAAAAAAAGTTTTTTTAATATAGTAATATTTTTGCTTTTTAATATTTAAAAACAGTTGGGTTAGATACAATAATTCTTGCAAAATATAACGAAAAACGGACTTGTAGTTTTCTAGTTTAGTAAAGCCGAACAAACTAGACGTTTCATTTATATATATATATATATATATATATATATATATATATATGATGTTGATCTATTCTATTTCATGGCTATATGGACCGTTCTTTGTACCTTATGTATAAAGGAGCCTATGATGAATAATGAGCTTTCTGTAGCATTAGTCATAGAAAGACGTCAGACTGATATCAGGCAGTTGTGGACCAGTTCTCGACAATCAGTGTGACGAAAACTGGGCCATCTCAGTCGACTTTTATTTGCCTTGCTGAGATATTAATCTTTGGTAGTCCTGTAAGATTCACCCTACCAAACCTTTTCTGCATTCTCTTTGGTAAAGAATGCGTTCATTGATAACTGCCAGAATCGCTCTGACCGAAGAATGCCGATAGGCTTGCCCAGTCAATTTTTAAGAAGCAAAAGCATTTATCCGTTAGGGACGCTAGCTTATTCTTCACATGTTTTGGCCTTGTACCACATCTTCCTATGAGATGGAAGTACATACCAATCTTTCTGTAACATAATACTTTGTACTTCTGTAAATATAGCAACGAGTTGTCTTAATAATTATTGGCTCTTCAAGGTCACCACACACATCTATCTATCTATCTATCTATATATAATAAGTTATAAAATATATATGGCGATTAAGCTACACAGAATATTCCACGTTTCATCCACGCTAGGATGCATCAGACTTATGCAAGGATTTTTTGGTTGTCTCGCATTTTTATATATGCACCTTCTATTGAGTTTTTAATTAGTCAATAAGCTTTCTAGTTTCTACCGCAATGATAGAACGATCCCCCCATTTTTCCAGCAACCTTGGCACTGGATTTGATGTATGCGTTCCATCTAAAATCAGGAGTAAAAGTTAAACCTAGAAGCTTGTCAAAACATGGAGCCTACCCAAGAGGAGACTCATTCATTTCAATTGATGCCAAATAGGGAACAGCGTTGATGATGGAAAGATTGAAACTTTTTTTAGATGCATTGAAAGTAACCAGCCACCTCTTTCTCCATTGCACCACATGATCAAGATCAAAGGAGAAAGAATCAGAGAGAACTAGATCATTTACGACCTTTGAAGTGTTGCCATAGATGGTAGTGTTGTAAGCATAAATGTCTACGAATGATCTTAGGATGTGATTTGGCAGATCAATGATGTAGATCAGGAAATGAGTTGGGCCCAGGATGGACTTCTGAAGGATTCCAGCATTAATACTATGAGCTTCTGATTTCTGCCCATCAACCACTACTCTTATGAACCTATCAGAGAGAAATGATTTAACAATTGAAAAGACATTTCCAACTATACCATAGCTGGAGATTTTATGGAGTAGAACTTTATGCCATACCCGATCATACCCTTCTTTCTTTCTTTCTCTCTTTCTTTCTTTCTACTTTATATATACTTCTGTCTTTCTTTCTACTATATTTTTTTTGCTTACATTTTTTCTCTGTGTCCAAGGGTTGGCAATTTTGTTATGTTTGACATGACATGAAATTGAATTAAATTTTTGCAGCTGTATGCCCTTCCTAACACCCTCCAAGAGGATGGGTATTTTGTAAGAAATTATCTCATTATAGTTCTCCATTATTTATTGTAGGGAAAAATTTGGTATGAACTCGAAACCTGACCGACAAATCAGCAGGTTTGATCGCGTCTTAATTTGCATGAATGAGACAATATAAAGCGGGCAGTAATAAGGTCGGGAGGGAGTTGAGTCGAGTTGAGTTCTCGAGAACTGGACTGAACGTGTTAGAGCAGAGAATATTGCCAAGAATCCAGTCCAGGTTTTTTTCTATTAGAAGCTATTGCGGTTTTAAATATGAGGCCTGAGATGAAATGGGAAATTTTAAATGATTCGCGTCGAAACTGGAAAATTAAAAGTCGCGTTGAAAATTGAAAAGTGTTGTAAAAGAGAGAATTGAATGAGTCCTGTCAAACTGTGAAGGTTGAAGATATGAAGTGAGTCGGACTTTGTTGTCTTTTTGTTTGTTTGTTATTCCCAGTGGGATTCATTGGATTTCTTTGACCATCGTCGTCAAATGAACGTGTTGGAATGCGATTTGGTCTATTTGTATGTATCATAAAGTCGTATTTCAATGCGGAATTTAAAATGAAATCCTGTTGTGCTGACAAGGAAAAAGGATATCGTTTTTGAACGATAGATTCATTTTAATGAAAGTACAATTCGAGTCAGATTTGTTTTTGAGAGAAAAGTCGTCGCCATTAAAAGAACTAAAAATGCGATTTGAACGATTTATATCCATTAAAGTCGTCGTTTTTAAACTAGTAATTTAAAATGAAATCCTGCTGTGTTGAAAAGAAAAAGTTGTTTTTAAACACAAATTATTTTATAAAAGTACAATTCGAGTCAGATTTTATTGTTTGGAAAAAAAAGTGGTCGTTGTTAAAAGAACTTAAAATGTCCTTTGGACGACTTGTATGTATTTAAAAGTTATTTTTCAATGCGGAATTTAAACTGAAATCCTATTGTGCTGAAAAGATAAAAACAGGTCGTTTTTAAACGATAGATTCCTTTTATGTAAGTACAATTCGAGTCGGATTGTAATTTATTTATGGAAAAGAAAGTCGCTGTTAAAAGAACTTAAAATGCGATTTGGATGACTTGTGTGCATTAAATTCGTTTTTCACTGAGGAATTTAAAATGAAATTCTGTTGTGTTGAAAAGAAAAAATGTGTCGTTTTTAAACGAAAATTATGTTATGGAAGTACAATTCTAGTTGGATTTTATTGTGTTTGAAAAAAGTTGTCGCTGTTAAAAGAACTTAAAATATGATTCTGATGACTTGTATGTATTTAAAAGTTATTTTTCAATGCGGAATTTAAAATGAAATCGCGTCGTGCTGAAAAAAAAGGGTGTCGTTTTTAAACAAAAAAGTTATTTTGCTGAGAGGACAATTCGTATTTTTTTTTTGTTTTGTTTTTGAAAAAAAAAGTCGTCGCTGTTGTATGTGAAGTCGTTTTTAAATGAGAAATTTAAAAATTAATTTCTATGTGCCTGCCCGTGGGCTAGCTGTGTCTGGCCATGGGCTAGCTGTGTCTGGCTGTGGGCTAGCTGTGTCTAGCCGAGTAGCCCCACTTTTTTTAAGGAGTATCCCACAAAGACAGATAATACTTCCCTACCCAGTTTGTGATCATGAGATCGGGGGGAGTGTAGCGAAAATTTTGGTGTGACTGCAGTCATAAAGGCGGACTGCTAAGGGTGGCATGTGCAAACTCGAAACCCAACATATGACCTTCACCGAGGTGCACGACTTGATACAAAAAAAACAACTTCTTAATCAACTGCTAACGCACGTCTCACTGTAACGTCCAATGACAACAACAACAACCTTCTCACTCGACCTGCCTTTTATACCACTCTCTCAATCCCTCCTCTTACACATGCGCCCGGAGATTCTTGACAACCTCGAAATTTCCGCTTATAAAAACCTAAGTTTTGTTGTTGCACATGCCTACACAATGCACAAACACGTGGGCGTTTGTTTTGTTGGTAGGGACAAAGAAAGGCGATAAATCAGCTGGTTCGATCGCGTCTTAATTTGCATGAATGAGACAATATAAGGCGGGCAGTGAAGAGGTCGGGAGGGAGTTGAGTCGAGTTGAGTTCTCGAGAACTGGACTGAACGTGTTAGTGGAGAATGTTGCCAAGAATCCAGTCTAGTTTTTTTTTCTATTAGATTTATATACCATTTTTTATTAATGGAAATCAGTGAGTATTTATAGACGCACACACAGGCATTTTTGCCTTATATATCTATAAAGGTGAAAATAAAATATTGTTAAAATATTGTTCTCTCCATAAACTACATGCATACTTCCTCGCACTTATATGAAATAATTAATATTATAACATTTGCATTGCATGACTTTTTCTTTTATCCAAATTCTATTTAGCTATTTTGTATATCTGGGTGGACAAGTCCTTAGCATGTTTAATCTGGTATACCAGCTATTTTTTCCTGCATGTTAACTTCCAGTTTCCAAGTTGACAAAGTAGTACAGTAAATGTCTACTGTTTTATATAATTACTGAATGATTGTATCACTGTAGTTTCCTAGATGTAAATCCACTGAAACTCTGGTGTTTATCAAAAAGTGCTCAATAATACTCCTTCTTATACCTCGATCTTTTTCTGTACCTCTCTTTTGTTCTTTCTTTTTTCTTATTATGATTTCAATTCTTTTTCAAATAACTGAGAAACTTTGTATAAAAGAATGACTGTGGTGTAAATGAAGAAAAAAGAAACAAGAACGACCGACCGCATTTTTGTGTGGCTTACCTCGTGTTCATAATGAAGAAGAAAGAAACAAAAATGGCTGTCCTGTTTCTTTATATGCCTACAGGGTGACCACGAGGTATGCAAATGAGATGCTCCTGATTGGAGATGAAAGAGGAGTGATTTGGGGAAGGAAGGCATTCTGAAGTTAGATTGCGAGCAGAGAAGTTGTATTTGTAGAAGAGAAAAGTCGGATTCGGGGAGAGAAAAGCTAAAGTTGCAGAAGTTCGTTTTGGAGTGGAGAGAAGACGCGTCAAGTGGTAACCAAAAAGTGAAAGTTCGGACAGCAGTGTCACGCAGGCGATAATGACCATTTAAAATATAGTTTCATTGTAAAAAAAAATCTGGCCTGAGGAGGTTGTTTCTCTAAAGGAATTATAGTAGAAACATGTATGCACATGTGTAGCCAATAATATTTGTATAAATAAACGACTATATTATAATTAGTTATATAAGTAAAATAATTATACTGTATTTTCTTGATGATTTTTATGTACCATTCTTAATAACAGATTTGGTCTTGTTCGGTACACACACTTCTGATATAGATAATACAAACTTTTATCAAATGCTAATTTTGCTTCCTTTTTTTTTTCATTTCACAGGAGATGCAGAATCAATTTTATGGTACCACTCTTGAATGCTACATTTTTTACAAGTGCATGCTGGATTATCGCTTCATTCCAGATGAAACATTCTGTCCTCCTTGGTGCTTTTCCCTCTCATGCACAGGTACGGAACTCTTCATTTTCATATTCTGGATGAGTCAATAAAATATCCCAAAGAAAAGAGATTATTGTATCTCAGTTGAAGAATATTTAAATTTGGATAAGAGAATATAGTGGAATCTCTAGATATGGTTACAGCATGGCTTTTATATTTTAAGTATAAGTCCTAGTACTGATAAATATGAGAAAAAGAAATAGTTTGAATATGATTTGAAGCCATATCCAAATTTCTCTTTCTCTGATCCTTCTGCACACCAGTACTCACGAGATAGACAAAGGTTCTGACTAATGTGCCAAGACTTGCATAAAACTATAAAAAGATTGAACATATCAGCAACAAAAACGAGACAATTCTTATGTAAGATATAAAAAGAGGAGTTTTTTTTTTATTTTCGGGACAAAATACAAGGCGTTGCTTGCAGTTTATGACTCGCATGACTGAATAAATTGTTACATGTTGTATTTGTGAGAAATTACTGAAATAAAGGCCAAAGCAAGCTGAAGTCTGATATCAAGCCATGTTGGTCATATTGCATATTGGTTATGTCTTCTTTAAAGCATAAAAACTATATCCACAGAAATAAACACTTGTGTTGTCGACTTATTATTATTATTATTGAACTAAGGTGAATAATTACATCTTCCAATTTTAAGGAGTGTAACTTCATAGCATTGATCCTAACTCGATTAATTCTAACTGCCCATGCAAGGGCATAGAAATGCCTGGCTTTGAAACCAGGCGTGGGGCTAACGCTTATGGGATTGATGGATCTGCCTGCAGGTTTGTTCAGGTTATCTATCTTGGAGAAAGAAAATTCTGATGTAAAGCCTGTGCTACTAACCTCATATTTCTTGACACCAAATAGAGGAGAGAAACCTTCTCAGTCCTGGTCGACAACCTCCCCAGAGCTAGTGACTCGATCAAATCACTGGTTTGCAAACCTAAACTGCTTAAGGAGGAGGTAGGCTCTGTCTATTGTCCAGCTTCCATACTCCTTCTTTACCTATTAGCCAGGAGCAGAGATGCGATCACATGGACTCATTAGAGATGCCCAGTGCTTAGCCTTGTTTCCTGACTGGACAATGAATGCCATCCCCCACATTTGCCTCAATCCCTTTCCCTAAAACTGAGCATTTTGGAGGTGCTTGTTTACCATATATGCTAACATGACTGGACTGGGCCAGTCTTGTCTGACAGGTTTGAGGTTATTGGTTTGACAGTTTGTCTGGCTGCAGTATTCTGGCTGACAGTACAGGAGCCCTAACTCTTTAGTAGTGCTTAGAGCGGCTGCTCTATCAGCAGTTGTATAATATCAGGGTGGTTGTAGTGCAATGCCGCACATGAAAAGAGACCATGCACTCATCTTTAGTGAGCATTCCTGAGGCCACATTCCTATGAATGAGGAGTTGGCTGATGGTCTACTTGTGTTGCATGATGAAAGCTATGCATATCCATTTTGTCTAGCACCTCTCACCCCAAACTTAAACTATGAAATCAAATGAAATGACAGTTCAATCCAAAATAACACTCAAACCAGATGCATACTCAAACAATGATTCGCCTTTTCTCTTGAGGCTAACATTTACAAATATCCATGGACTTAGAACTAACTTACACATTGCAGAATCATTTTTCCTAGAAAACTCCCCGGATATCTAAGCGCTAAGTGAAACGAAGTTGCACTGCTCCATCCCCTCTAACAACTTTAACATATTTGATTATTTTCCACTTTATCCTAAGGACTCTGACAGATAGATGCATGGACTTAGAGTCCATATTCATAACACCTTCTTCATCCTATTCTACTGCAGATATCCCAACTGTAATCTCTGAAAATATATACCATGCACTGGATAAGGTATACTCTGTCAAAAGCCTTAGATATATCTAAAACTTTTGACAGAGTATGGCATGATAGTCTTCTCATGAAAGTCAGATCCTATGGTATTATTGTACAATAACTTAATAATAAATTATTAAATAAGAGAAGAATCTATGTTATCCTTGATGGTCATACATCAAAACAATATAAATGCGGGTTTACCCCAGGGGTTGATCCTTTGCCCTTTATTATTCCTGATTGTTATACTGGCCTTCATTGAACAGAGGAATTTACACCGATTAGCACTATAAATAGCGCTAGTAATTCCGACACCAGTGAGAGAGATGCGACTGCATTTCAACTGCTAGCTGAGTGCCCAGCAGATATACACACTTTCCTATCTTTATACATTATTGTTAATACACTTGTTTCTTAACCGAACCTCAACTTGATTGTTCTTATTTTCACTGTTGTTCCACGACACAACACTGATATTCATGAATGACCCCCTTGAAAAAATAGTCTGAAATGAGTATATTTGCTGACGATAACACACTCTATAACAGGCATGAGGGGAAAATGAATGAGCACATATCCAAGGCAATGGCGGAAACCCTAGAGGAAGACCTCTAGTCTGTAGTGGAATGTGGAAAAAAAATGGACGGTTACATTCAATGCTGGACAGGGTTCAAAAGAGAGTCGTCAACCTAATAGGTCCTGAAATGTCAGCTAGACTTCAGCCTCTGTCCTATCAACGAAATGTTGCATCCCTCTGCCTGTTTTACAAGTATTTTAATCGTAGATGCTCCAATGAACTGCAAGCCCTTGTACCTCCTCAACATAAGTACCCATCAACAAACTCAACAAGCTGCAAAATCCCACCCCTGCACAGTAGTGATCCCCAAATGCCAGAAAAACTTCTACTCTAATAGTTTCTTCCCTAGAATTGCTAGACTTTGGAATTCCTTTTCTGATACCTGCTTCCCTGACTGTACTGACATGCAGAAGTTAAGTGTAATGTAAGCAGACATCTTGCTGCTCAACTCCCTACATAATACCCTTGCAATTTATGTCCTTGATAGTAGCCATCTACACCAAAGTGGCACTGTGCCTTGTTTGGGATGAAAATGCAATAATAAAAAAGCAACATTTTTTTTTTTTTTTGGAGAGCTACACCACTAACACAGAAACGCTGGACAGCATCACAGCAGCATCGAGACCACTATAATCCACCATTTCCTCTGCTAAGCAGAACACATCCACAAGATGGATCCTTGCAGGCTCCCTAAGAAAATCCAATATATGAAGAACTAACACTTTCTAGTATGGCACAATCTAATTGACACACCGGTTCTCGCCAGCTCACCAAAGTTAAGCAACGTTAAGCCTGGCCAGTACCAGATGGGTGACCATTTGGGAAGACTAGGCGCTGTATGTACCTTCTGGGAAGGTTGGGCGTGGGACCAGCACCCTCACCCCAAAAAAAGAACTCTTTGCTACATCTACAAAGTTGTGGATGGCCCATGCCGCTCCGGGGCTCAAGGCTATGGATGACACTTTCTGCAAATATCAGTTGCATTCTGGGTGTGTATGTGGCACCATCGATCCCGTACAGGCTAAAGTCCACGTCTACATCTATTGTGAATGCTATGTTCATCATTAATTTTCTTGTGTACCCATGCTACCACCAGTATTCTCCTGTGCGAACGCACAGCTATCCTCCATTCTAACTGTCGTCAACCGTTGCAAACCTGAGATTGTTCACAAATTTCTCCCAACTATTATAAACCGTCACATAATTCACTGACACTCCTAAAGCTAACTCTAAAATATATTGATCTTCTTTGTCTTCATTTAATCCACAGAAGTAGCATGTTCTTGTTCTGTCAGCCATGATGTAGTAGAAGTCCTAAGTAATATGTAATTGTATTTTTGAATGTCACTTGCACAAAGAATTGAACCTTCAACATCAAAAAAGTTGTAACTTTATAACTTCCTTGTACCAAGTACTTTATCCACTATGCCATTTTAACAATAGTCTTAAGAATTCAAATAATACGAATACTCACTTCTCATCCAAAAAATTTGGAAATGTAATTTTGTTTTCTGTTCTGAATATTTTTCTTTCTTTAAATAGTTAGCTGTCTACTGTTTTTGTTTTTTCCTTCTTAGTGTAAGTTTCTTTTATGTTTTTTCTTTTTCTTAAATGTGTGTATTTTTGTAACTTTTACCTACAAAAGTTCACTGCTAATTCTATTCGAATGATAGCTTTTTCTAGACCCTGATTCTTGTGTAGATTATATTCCTTGCTTTGTATGCGCTTTCTTGATGTATGTCAATGTTTTTATTGTAAAAAAGAACACATTGGCGAGCAATTGGGCTTTTTCAGCCTACAAAAGATATGGCAATGTTTATAAGCAGCTGTGTTCTTAGTAGCAATAGAGCTGAAGTAGCAGACAATACTGATTTGCATATTGTCTATCTCTCTTTTTTTTTTTTTTTGTCAGCAGTATTTGTACAGTTATTCTTTTCAGTGAAAATGGGCAACAACTGTGACAGATCTGAAAATTAAAATTTCTCTATCTTCTTATTCAAGCCAGGTCAGATGAAAAAAATGAATCCAAGCAAATTAAATGAATGCATATTTTCTAAAATGTCCATCGATAATTGGCCTAAATAGCTGCTAAAGCAGATTTACATAGACAGCTTTTGAATAGAAAGCTGTACAGGTCAATAGAATAGAAGAAAAATAGCTTTATTTTATTATAAGGATATATGTATATCTTTAAATTTTATTCATATTATTTACATTTTTTGGACTACTGTTCTCATCTTGAGTGTAATTTTCACAATGTTTCGGTCAATGTAAAGCCGGCCTTCAAGTGTATCTTGTCAAACTCAGAAATCTGTACGAAATTTAGAACACAACCCTTTATTTAATTCAGTGGGGCCTAACTCTTGTTCCGTCACGGGCCCGTGGTATAGTGGATAGAGTATTTGGTAAAATTCAGTTATATGTTACACTGTTCTGGAGGTTGAAGGTTCAATCGTCAGTGCGGGTTACAGTCAAGATATAATTGCAAATTACTTTTCTACCAAAACCATGGCTGATGGAAAGAGAGCATGCGATTAAATAAAAGATTCTGTTTAAAATTCCCTGTGGATTCACGAATTTAACAGAAGATTCCGGAGTTCGACAAGGTACAGCTGAAGAAGATCGGCTGTTAAATCGCTGAAACATTCTGCAAATATCAAGATGAGAACATTGTGAAAATAGCAGTCAAGATCAAAACAATGCGAATAGTTAATGCTCAGCTCAAAAATTCAGAAATTTGTTTCAATTGTCGGCTTAACACGTGAATACCATCAACAAGTCTAACAAAATATCACACATGTCAAGTGAAAATTCATGCACGTACAACGTTGCAAGTATCTAGATAAACTCTTTGCTAACAGCTATATCAATTATAGTGCATGTCGACTAGTTTACACTTGATAGCAATTTGAAGAGAGAGACTGGAAGACATGACACTTGATAGCAATTCGAAAAAAGATAAATACGTAATTGGTTTTGCTGGGAAACATGACACATGTCTTCGTAGAAAATATCAATGTTCCCATCTTCAGTTGACAATAACTACTTATCTGCTATAATTATTTTTTCATTAGTTACATAAGGAGGAAAAAGAATTTAAAAAAATTGTTAATGTAAAAACAATTAGCTGACGATAAATGTTATATGGATAGATTCTAATGCAGAAAACAGCAATTCCCCTTTGTTAGAAACATTGCTCATGAGATGTGAGGATTAAAGGACAAAAGGAGGGAAGCAAGGGTTCACTTTTTAGTTCCGAACATTGCACAATATTAATTTATCATCATGCTATGCAGTTTTGAAAGAAGATTTCAGTACTTGAGTTTCCTGCTTAGTTTGAATGTATTAAAATAATAAAATTCAAAATGTATTGAATCACTTCTGCAGATTGGATAAACAATGAAACAGCAGAAAACGATCAGAATAAAATAAATTTATTTATAAAATAAATTTATATGTAATAAGATAAAGTTGTAAATAACACTAAAATATAAATGAATGGATGGCGTGTTTAAAAAAAAAAATAGGAAAACTCTAAAAAGTATGTAACTCATACAAATATTAAATATGTAATTATCTCTTACTGTTGTAACAATTAGATTTGCTTACACTTAGTCTTTTGAGGCTGAGTTTAAATTTTTAGTTGAGTTTGTCCACTGTATACTTTCATACAGCTTTGAATGCATAGCGTTTAAACAATCGTCACCAAACTTGGTTTAATTCTAAACTACTGAAATTTAACGATGTCAAGTTCAAGGTTTCAGATGGTGATAAATTGGGTGATTTTCATCATAGAAACTCGCTTTGTGGTCCATATGGTAGCAATAATTTTATGCATTTTATATAACCAGGGTTTTTTATCTTGATCTCAAAAGAAGTGGCTGAAATTTAGATGGAATTTTAATTTTCGACTTTTCTAAATTTGGTGCATGGATCTGATGCGTTTTGATAGTAAGCACCATTCCAAAATTCATCCTGATCAAATAAATAATTTTTTAAGTGGCAAACGTTTCCATGGCATAACTTTAGGAAAATTTCGTACTTTATGGCAAAGTAAGGTTCAGATAAGACAATGCCGCATCCTTACATTGTAAGATGGATGGATGTAGTTGCATCACAGATTATGTTTTTGTCGCAAATATATTTTTGTCCAAATAAGAAAAATATGATTTCCTAAATATTTTGTTAAAAGTTTAAAATATTTTTGATTATTTATATACATGATCTTTTATATTGTTTGCGAGTGTTTATGCAAAAAAGGAGGTTAAAAATGGGTCAGTTTTGAAAAAAAAACTATGTGCTTAGAGAGATAAAAAGAGAGACAGAAAGTTGTTGAACTAATTGTACTAAAAAAAAAAAAACTACCTAATCTGTACTAAAAACAAACAAGTCAACTCATCTTCATCTCTTTTATGCATACTATGTTTCACCCATTGTGATGGTTATTTGCAGAAATACAAAACAAATATCCTCTTAGCTCTTGCTTAAAGCAGGGGATATAAAAGCCAACCATTTAAATCTGCAAGAAATATTCTGCGGACATTTGGCTGATTCTGATTTCCTTTATTATTTCCTCATGCTTGCCAAATTCTAGCTCTATTGTGTATGCCGAGGACATATTGCAGATAATATCATATTCTTTGCATTCAAAGCAAATGAATACAATTCAGTTATGGACAACGATGAAATGTGCCAAAATTTATATGTGCACAAACAATTCCTGAATGTTGGCGACACTATACGATGTGATATCTTATCTATTATTCAACAAAAGGTTAAAGCAGCCCAGTATTATGTAGTTGTTTGTAATTTATTGATATTTCCTTTTAAAAAGGAGAATAATGTCTATATTATAAAATAAAGCATGGTGCCTTTTTTCCTTTACGAGCCAGTAGTAATAATCTACATAGAAATATAACAAAACACACACATACTCACATATATATTATTTTATTCAATTTATGAAAACAAAATTACCATAAGTCACAACAATAAATCTATTGTTTCAGTCTTAACAGACGTCGTCAGGCGACAATATACTTCTGTTCTTATTCGAGGCCAGTTCATTTAACGAAAATGAAAATCGAGTATAAAAATCATCACCATTATCACATTATCATCATGCGGCATCAGACGAGATAGAACTCACTGCACCCTTCCATTATACCTTATCTGTTATAGCACCCAAATGATCTCTCTTAGAGATGAATGTATCTCGTATCCTATCCGGAGAACTTACGTGATCGAGTGTGAGATGATTGGAGCCTCCACAGTACAAATGAAACAAGTTCATCTGTGGCACCTGCACAATGCCCAGCAAACTGAACACGTCTCTAGCAAACTGAGGGTGATACTCTCCGTAAATCTCCATATACCATTTCTAGAATTGAGTTATGTCGCCATGAGAGATTGAGTACTCTTATCAAAAGACGTGTGTAACATCCATCCAAACGACGCTGTTGTTTTGCTAAAAGAATCCAAGTTTCAGATCCATAGAGTAAGATTGGCTTAATCAAACACAGAAAACTTGGATTTTGGCTTTGCGAGCAAGATTGGATTTCCACATCTTATCCATTTTGTTAGAAGCAGTCCATGCCATGCCCTTTCTAATGTAAAAGTCTTTCTCAGAGTTCCTGATGTGTGATCCTAGATACTTGTAATCTTCAACACATTTGAGGATGTTTTTTATGAGTGTTTTAATTTCGTGATTGTTGCGAATGTTAATTGGCATACACTCAGTCTTGGTAGCATTCAGATGAAGCCCTTCACAGTTTGCTGCTGATTCAAGAGAAGATAGGAGTGCCTGGGTTCTAATGAGGCTGTCAGACAACAGTGCAATATCATCAGCAAAATCAGCATCGGTGATGTAAAATGCAGGATTACATGAGCTTCTTCTCGGTTGATACATCAGTCCATTGTCATTGATTGTATCCACAGACATACTCATGATGTAATCTATTACAATGATGAAAAGGAAAGGTTCAAGTGTATCACCTTGAAGAATA
Source organism: Euprymna scolopes (assembly GCF_053919585.1). Taxonomy (NCBI): domain Eukaryota; kingdom Metazoa; phylum Mollusca; class Cephalopoda; order Sepiida; family Sepiolidae; genus Euprymna; species Euprymna scolopes. The sequence goes on along the minus strand of NC_136494.1, from coordinate 131,251,552 downwards.
TCAGCCAGAATGTCGAAAGGTTCTGTCGAAGTCTTACAAAGATAAAAGCTGCAATTTTACTGCAGAAGGTGATTTCCTCAATTATTCTTTGCAATGTAGGGATTTATCCAAGAATGGAGTGACTTGAGCCGAAACCATGTTGGTTTTTGCATAGAATGAGCTCCACTTTAGGGTCAATATGATTTAGAAGAAGCTTGTTATAGATTTTCACTGCTATAGGAAGCAATGAAATACCGCGATAATTTGTTGGTAGTGTCAAGTCACCCTTTTTGGAAATGGGAATGATTTGCCATCGTAGCCAGATGATTAGTGAAACGTGGCTGGTCTTTGATAGTTACACAGGTCGAGAAGTAATTGATGGCTGGAATCTTATCTGGACCAAGAGCTTTGTTCATTGTCTTCTTTAGAACACATTTTAACTCTGCAATGGTGTACTCTCTTGTTGGTATGTTCAAAGCACCACTAATTTGAATTTTTGGGAGGGACACATGGTCTGGCAGATTTGCAGGATTACCAAGAAGGTTTTTGAAATGAGAAAGCCAGTTACCAAGCCGTTGCTCGCAGCTGCCACCTTTGATTGTTGGTGGAGGTTTTGACTCCTTTCCCGCTAGTTCATTTAGTTTTCCAAGCTTCAAAGTGTTGTTGATTGATATAAGGTAGGTAATGTCAGATATTTTTCCCATTAATATAAGCTTCTTCTGCCTCAAGATAAGCATGGTCGAAAGATTTTTTAGCAGCTGTTCACTTCATATTACTCTGATAAGGGTGACAGTAGTACATAGAGGAGATGTTCTTGAGATTTTCTCGAGCTTCTGAGATTTTGATGTTTGAACTAACTGAACTTCTTCATGATTTTGTTTTTTGGAGGAGTGTAGATAGTCATTTCCTTGTTAACTTTAATCAAGTTTCCATCGTTAGCTTTAATCAAGTTTCCAAAGAATACCAAAATAAAAAGAAGAGGAAAAGAAAGAAAAGGAAGAAGAAAAAATAGTCTAGATATGAATGTTTTTTTTTATAAGAAAGGGGGCGCTAGTTTAATCAGTTATTAATGAAAGTAACCCTCGTTAATTAAATTACGTCAAGTGTGTTTTGCAAGTTAATCTACTAATTGAATGTAAAATATGAAAAACGGAAGTAGTAGGGAACAATGTTTTTTTAAACTGTCTGCAATTCGTCTAGAGGTTAACGTCATTTGTCACTGGATATTTTATGCCCTGTGTTTCAAGATAATCTTTGTTAAATTTGTTGTTAAAAGTTTCGTTTGAAGTAAAAATAAAGATTCAATTTAAAATTCTATGAAAATTTAATGAGAAATCTCAGATTTTAAGTTTTATATGAGAATAAGATACTCTCCTTTATAAATATTTTATACTAAAGCTCAGTATAATTAAAATAGTCAAACTTCAAATAAAAATAATGATAAAATAGATTAAAATTATGTTTTTTTGTTTTTTAATTTTTTAAATATATCCAGTTTACAAAAGTTATTACTCTACATTTTATTAGTTTAATATAATAAATAGTTAATATATTATATAAACGGCTATATGTCTATCTGTCTGTCTCCATATTTTCAAACTCTATTTCCTCCGAAACTAAAAGGTGCAGAGCGGTGGTAGCGGCTTCAAATGATGGGATTTTTTACGGGGCGTTCTTTTATGGGTCTTTAACCGGTTAAAATTGTTTTTAAGGGGTCAAAAATGAATAAAAATTGAAAATATCGTTAAACATTTTGTACATTCATCTGAGTTTATTTTTAAGTCATAATTTTTAATCAGTTTATATACGTGTCACGTTGGTGCAGTGGTAACGTTATCAGCTTTGAATGCTACAGTTTCGGTTTCGATTTTAGCTGATGGCACCTAAATACTTTTTTTAAAACTTTTGAAATCAAGACTCTATAATAAAATATACGAAATCTAGACAAATATATCATATCTAAACGTATTTTACACCTGGGCAAAGCCAGCCACCCCACCCTGCTAGTATATTATACGCAGTAATACTGGCATCTAAAAGACCACTGATTAAAATTTATTTATTTTATTTAATCTTATGTTGATGTATCATAATTAATATCAATTAGTTTTATTATTTATGTATCTTTATGTCTTAAAACTTATATATTGAAGTAGCTGGATTACATAAACAAAATTAGAGGCAAGAGAAGGTATAAAAACAATTATAGCGAGGAATTTATCTTATGGTAATATAATGGCAAATGTTTACAATTAACTATAAACCCGATCTATTTGTTTAATTTAATAGTAAATACAAAATTCTTTCCATATATATTTATGTATACGTATATATTTTGTTTAAAACATTTTGCATAACAAACTCCTCTTAGAGCTTTTGGTCTACAGACATGAAACTTCATATATAAGATATCTGAATCCATGCAAAACTTCTATTTGGGTTTTAGCCCCGGAAAATTGGTACAAAGTGTGAAAATTAAAAGTAATGAAACTTGCCAGGTTAAGATTGAATACTGGCATTATGAATGTACATGCATAACGTAGTAGCTATTGGTTCATGTTTTAATTTTTAGCCTTTCAGCAAACATTTCTTAATAACTCAATCATTAACGGTAGAGAAAAAATAAATTGTAAGCTAAACATTTCAGTGGTCGCACATGAGTCATTTTTTTTTTTTTTTTTAAACTTTTTAAATGATTACTATATATTGGGTCCAGTATAATAATAAATATGAAATCTGCATTAATCAAGATATTATATTTAAGCATATTTTACAATTCGCCAATGCTGGGCGCCCTGCTAGTATATATATATATATATATATATATATATATATATATATATATATATATATATATATATATATATTACACTGCCATCCATTTTTAATTGATCGAATCGCCCGATCGTCGAAAACAAAATTCAAGCAAGCAAGAAAGAAGGGCCGAACAGTCCACAGAGTTTTATAATTATATAGATATGACGTTGCATTAAAATACAATTTCAGATTTGATAAAATGATCAAATGAATTGCTTCAGATGGTGATAAGTTAGCAATTTTAGAAATTCACTTTTATCATATTTTGTGTTTCAACTTTATGTCTAACTAGCAGGACCCGCCAATTGGCGTTGCCCAGTCGAAGCCTACATCCCCTCCCCCCTGCCACTCGCAAAAAAAATATACTACAGTTGTTGTTGGTGGCCACTGGCGACGGTGGCCGAAATGAAGTAAACTGGTTTTCATTGACGATTTGTGCTGGTTTGGAGCAATAAAATACATGTAATTTTTTAATTTAAAAAAAAAAAGCAATTAAGGGAATGCGTAAATCAGTATGAATTAATAAAAGTACGAAAAATAGTCCATTAGAAAATGAAAAGTAAAAACAGAAGTTTTAGAAGTTAGGGATTCCCATTGTATATGGACTGTTTAAAGTGATTGAAATCAGTTGTCGCAATCCTAGCTGTTTCCATTTATTCAAGCCTTCCTCTTCTTTTCAACTCTTCCACCAATAGTATTAAATTTAATTCCAGTTTTATATGTTTTTGTAACGTGTAAAACAAAACAATTACAACTTTTTTCATTTCACTTCTTTGAGTATTGTCATGTTTAGAATGGCATTTGGAATAGACATCCCATACCCCCCATGTAAAGAACGGCTTCTTGAATAAACGTCACCAAACTTCACATCTTAAGAATGGCATTCGGAATAGACACCCCCAACACTCCCATATAAAGAATGGCTTTTGGAGTAGACAACCCCCTTTTTAATGGATGGGGATATGGAAAAATAATTCCCCAAAATTTAATCATGATAATCGTTGTCACCATACAACCTGCAAATGGTGGGGTGCCAGTGTTGGTAGTAGAGAGGTAGATTTGTTTATTGCCCATGCGTGCAAACCTAGCAGTGAGTGAATTACAGTGCATAATACAAATGTTTATATCTCTATAAGTACTTGTCTCCACAAAATTTGAATGAGATTTTCTTAATCAGCATAGTCACAAATTTTTAAAAGTAGTCATTCTAAAGAAAATTGTGAAGGTGGACCTAATGTACAAATTTACCCCCTCCCCCAAAATAACGTATCTGCAATCCCGATAATCAATCTGGAATAGAAATTTAAATAAAATACTCCATTGAATTTAATTCTCTATGTAATGTAATTTATGTTAAAACTGTAGCGTAGGTAATCAGTGTAAAAAATCGGTAAATGTAACTAAAACAAGACCCTAACTTTCAAACACACGTAAAGGTCTGTCAATAGAGGTATGGAAGCAAAAAATGGAAAGTATCTAAACAGTTTGAAAAAATATATAAGATATTAATATAGATAAACATAGTTATTTGAAAAGATATGCAATAAAAGACTAAGAAATCCATTACTAAAAAAGATTACATATTATATATATTTTTTTTATTATAAGTGTGCTTTTAAAACATAATGTAGTTAAATATAAAAATACTTTTCCAGTTATGATATGGGAAGAATATATACAGCGAGATACAAAGCGAGCGAGTGAATAAATGTTTGTTGTTTTGTCTTTGAAGTGAGAGAGGGGGGGAGAGAGTTGGCAAGAAGATATACAGCCAGAGAATTTAGTAGATCATATAGGTGTAAATAAAGTATATATAAGTGAATTATCTAAAAAAAAAAAACGTTATTATGTTTGCAAAAAATTTAATTAATTACTGAAAAAAAAATGTACTAAGCAAGTGAGTGAACAATTCACTCATAGGGCAAAAGTAGGTATCATTGCGATGCCATGTTTGAATAGTACATCAGCGCTTTTTTAGGATGCTAATACCATTAACATGGAATATAGGCATGGCCAGAGCTCATCCAATCAGGAGTGGAATTAGTCTGAGGAGACTTGATTATTTTTGGAAAGGGAAAGATTATGCTGTGTCAATGAGTTTATGATCCAGGTATGAAGGGTGAAACCGCATATTTGTCCAAAGTGCAGAATACCGCCCAGCGGTAGGAGGAATTATTATTTAGAGGAAAAAATAGGAACTACTTTCTCTAAAGATGGTTGCGATTGTGATGATGTTGCTCCTAGAATGAAATATATGCTTTTATTATAACGACTAAATTTGTCTCAAATGTTCTTACATTACATAAGATAGTAGCTAATAGTCTAGACATAATAAAGTGTTATGTGGCATCTGTTGTTGCAAACCTATGGTACTTTGTTTCAACGGGGAATTTCTGCAATCAAAATATTATATAGGAGAAGATTAATTGGCAAGAGCCTTAGTGTTTTTCAAGGGTCATACTTTCTTTCTGTTGTCTCAATTATACATCAGTGTAGTTTCCAGATTGCTCGGTTCATGATCTCATTACAAAACATAAAATAACGTTCTCATACAAAAAGAGTAATTGTCTTATTTAAGGGTTCTCAAATTTTGGTCTTTTTCTTTTAAATAAATCTTAATTTGATTTTTAAAATAATGATTTGCTTCTACATGAGTTCCTACTTACTTGCCCTTCCACTGAGTTAGACACAAAGTTAGTTTTAATATGAGGAAAATCCATCCCCTCAACATGGGCCACTCTCGATTGAAACAATTATCTCAGTCTAGAAGAACTTCCCATTCTCTGATCAGGGACAAAAAAGATGAGATTAGTACCAGGACAGATACTACACTTTGCACATAGCTGCTATGAGTCTTAATTTAAAATATATATATATACACTGAATTTGTTCCTGTTGTATAACATTCACTCTAGGCGGGTTGGACTGGCTTCCTCTAAAGGAGAAAGTGTCAAGGGGATATTGAATTCACAAGCAGTCCCCAGTTGCTTGTATCTACATTAACTTAGATTTTATATTTATAGTATTTTATGTTATTTAATGTTAACCATTTAAAATGTTTTGTCTTTCTGTGTTAAAAATATGTAAAATAACATGAGCCAATTTCAATTATATATTTGACAATAACAAATATGACTGTATTTCATAATAATGAATAGCTTAAGATTTCAGCTATAGGTAAAAGATTGTTCATGAACCCACCGGTGTGCCCGACACTGACGGTTAGTATGCAAGTCTCCTACACCTTTTTCTCACAACTCACCCTGAGCTATGTTCAGCCTCCGTTCTGTTACCACTGGGATCTTCCTACCACTCGGTTGTATTAGTTAAGATAAAAACGAAATGTAATAAGTCCTTCGATATACTTCTCCAACATACAGTGGATTGATACTCTATGGCTGACTGGGATAGCTTCCATACATTTATATCAGATCTACCTCTGCGTTCCATGTTTAAGAAGAATGTGTCTTCTATACTATCAGACCTGACAGAATGGTTAATTGTAGGTAAGGACCGCTTCATACCCTTAAAAAATTCCAGCAAAAACCTAACAGCCAGCTGTGGTTCTCTTCAGAATGCGCTGCTGCCATTGCGCACAGAAATCAATTTTTCCATTGCTGCCAACATAATAGATGTACTGAGAATAAAACCGCTTTCAACCACTGTAAAAGAGTAATAAAGAACGCAAGAAAGTTGTATGCTCAGTCCATAAAGTCCACAGTAGCTGAGCAGTTGCTATGTTCGCACCAATTTTGGCAAATAGCAAACAGGGCCCTAAACAGAAGCATGTACTCTATCCTAATAATCATCAATGGGACTGAGGTAATCTCGTCAGCATCGGACAAAGCCAAACTCTTTGTCGAAAACTTTGGAGCTAATTCTACATTATGTGATCAAGATCGCCAACCCCCATATTTCCTCCTGTATCTGAAAACATGCTATGCGACATACAAATATCTGTGCATGATGTTGCACAAACATTGATTCCAGTAAAGCTATTGGTCCTGAGTGCATTTCAATTATAGTGTTGAAAAAGCTTCAACCAGAACTAGCTACCGTACTTACAAAGCTGTTTAAACATTGCCTTAAGGAAAATTGCTTCCCAGGAGAACCTCATCAGTATGCCATGTATGTCTCTTGTGTATTATGAGTAAGTTGCTGGAATCTGTGTTAAATAGTGAAGTAGTCAACCACCTCATCAAAAATAACCTTCTTAGTGACATGCAATAAGGTTTCCATTCCGTCAGATCTACCACAGATGTGCTAACGGTTATATCATAGGATTAGTGAATCTGCTGATGGGGGCTTTTTTCTGGGGGAATTGCTCTTGACATATTAAAGGCCTTTGATAGAGTATGGCATAAAGGTCTACTCCACAAGATCTCCAGCTATGGTATAGCTGGAAATGTCTTCTCAATTATATAATCATTTCTCTCTGATAGGTTCATAAGATTAGTGGTTAATGGGCAGAAATCAGAAGCTCTCAGTATTAATGCTGAAGTCCCTCCTGGGCCCAACTCTCTTCTTGATCTACATCAATGATCTCCAAAATCATATCTTAAGATCATTTGTATACATTTATGCTGACGACACTACCATCTATGGCAGCACTTCAAGCGCAGTAAACAATAAGTTCTCTGTTTTTCTCTTTTCTGATCTTAAACACATGGTACAGTGGGGAAAGAGGTGGCTGGTTAATTTATACACATCTAAAACCAGGCTTCTATCTTTCCATCATCAACGCTTTGATCCTCATCTGGCATTAATTGAAATGAATGGCTCTCGTCTTATGGAGGCTCCATGTTTTGACAAGCTTCTAGGTCTGACCTTTACTCCTGATCTGAAATTGAACACATACATCAAATCCGTTGCCAAGGCTGCTGGAAAAATGGACGGATCGTTCTACCATTCTAGTAGATATCTCTTCCTGTATAAGAGCCAAGTACGTCCAAGGATGGAGTTTTGTTACCACATCTGGGCAAGAGCTGCTAGAAGCACCTAATCCTGCCTTGAAAGAGTTCAAAATAGACTTTGCTTAGTGGAGGATGTCCGTTTCTCTTCTCTGCAACCTCTTTCTCACATAAGAGACATTTAGAGCCTGTCTTTATAATTATTTTCCTGGCAAGTGCTTGTCTGAGTTTCAATCTATGCCCCCCTCACCAAACTTTCATCAATGCACTTGTCTAATTGAAACCACTATCAAAAATTTCCTCCACTCTTTATCTGTGCCAAATACTAAAATGTTTATATTTCAACCCAATCAGAAGTGTCTCCTTAAATATAAAATGTTGAATTTCACAAGCCACTGATAACTTTGCCTGGTTGATGAAATTCAAAGAATAGGATTATAAATAAATCGGTCATTGCTTGGTATTCAGAAAACTTCTAACATCTTACTTTAATTATGATTGCTTTCATCTTCACCCACTCAACTCATCAATCCAGATGTAGCTCTTAAAAGAATACTTGATTATCCTTTTAGTTCTTTCCCTTTCATCTCGTTTTATGACAGTGACAACTATTAAATTTTTTACACTTGCGTGCAGTTGTCACTCATATGTGTTTCCTTAGTCAGGCACACTTGTCTTCCCATAATGGCACTCACCAATATACAACTAACATTTATCATCATAAAATTTTACTGGAACATTTTCCATTTTACTTCTAAGTTTATGTGACTTTTCACGTTTTAATATATATATATATATATATATATATATATATATATATATATATATATATATATATATATATATATAATGTACATTTCCCTCTGTCAATTTTCAGTCTACAGACTCAAAATTTGATATACAGGGTACTGAGATTTGGGAAAATCTTTGTAATCAGTTGTCATCCAGAAATTTGACCTTTGAGAACTCTACCAAACTCCTCTCACAATTTTGGGTATAAACACTTAAAGTTTTAGATATAGGTTCGTTGAACATGGATCTAACTTAATAACTTGATTTGAGCCCAAAGCAAATGTTAAGGGGTCATAATAGGGGCCAAAGTTTAAAAAAATGTGACCTCTGCGGTCTCTATCAAATTACTCAGACAATTTCTAGTCTAAACATTTGAAATTTTACATAAAGGGTATTCAGAGATAGGGCAAGCTTTTTAATCGGTTTGGGTCGAAAATTGCACTATAAATATATAAATCTATGTATGTTTGCCTGTCTGCCTAAAACTTTCGACAGAGGCGACAGATTTTCACGATATCAGTATTGTTTTTAAGCTCGACTCTTCAGACAACAAATACTGAAAAATTGGCTAAAAACATTAATTTATTACCCTCAACTGGGCACTTTTCTACGGGGAGGAGTCGCTTTTTTCGCCCATATTTTCGAAAGTCATCCTCTCTTTTCGATTGTCTGGCCTTAAATTAAACCTACGTCACTTTCGGTTTGGCAATAGTCATAACAGCAAAGACGTCACGTTTTTTTCATGTTCTTTTCCTCCTTCGGGGTACGGGTTCGAGCCTGCCTTCCTACTACCATTTTTTTTTTTTTTTTTTTTTGCTCAACACACACCTCCAAACACCCGGGCAATGCCGAGCACCCATGCTAGTGTATATATATATATATATATATATATATATATATATATATATATATTAGTGCTGGGACGATCAATCAGAATTTAGAATTCAAAAAATCAGAACTTTCTGGGGTACAGGTATCAGAATCGGGAAAATTTATGCCTATTTTCTGAAGCAAAAAACCATTACTTTAATTATCTTTATTTGATTTTGGTGTAAAGAAAATCTTTCATTATTTGTATAAATAAGTAAATAATAAATATTTATTAATTTTAACTTCCAGTTAAACAAAAATCTAATATTAAGTGGGGTATAAGATACTCTGTCTTTTACAGAACCTCTACCTCCACTAGGTAAGAAACTACAATTATGATCTTCAGTTTAAACTTATATGTGCCCCTCTTTTTAAAAAGAATCTTTAAATTTATACTCCTTTACAATTGAAATACACCCCACTTATTTAGTATCAAACAGATCGCAGTTCTTCAACTCTGTGCATCACAGAAGCCTCTGGGACATAATGCACCATGATGGCTTCTTGGCCACGTTTCTAAACCTCATCAAGTGCTATATATTTAAATGCATATATATATATATATATATATATATATATATATATATATATATATATATATATATGTGTGTGTGTGTTTGTGTGTGTGTACTCAAGAGTGTTTGGTATTACAGGGCAGGAATCCGTTTCCTTTGTTTTTAAACAGGCGTCCAATAAGGATGTGTTCTCTTCCTCATCCTATTTAACTACATCATCGGCTGGATCCTAGAGAAGAGTTTGGCTGGCTTTGTGGGTGCCAGGGTCACTGATCTTGACTATGCCAATGACATTGCAATCCTTGGCAAGTCCTACACGTAGGTCTAGCAAGCACTCAGTCGCATGACCAAAATGGTTGGAATAACAATCTATGCTTCTAGAACGAAAATTCTCTCTAGTAACTTCCTCCCACCTGACTGAGTGACTAACCTATATGGTGAAGCTGTGGAAGAGATCGAAAGCTTAAAATATTTTTGCATCAATTTTACAGCTACTGATCAAGCGAAAGACAAAATCATCATCTGTATCAAGCTGACTAAAGCAGCCTTCATCCGTCTTCAAAAACGACTGGTTTCACCAGGAGATAAAACGTTCCACAAAGTTGCAGATCTATGATGCTATGATCAGAATAATTGTTCTCTATAGATGTGAAACCTGGCCACTGTGCAGAGAGGATCTTCATAAACTTGAAGTCTTCCATCCCTACCACCTCCGCCATATCCTGCACATTCACTTCTCCGACCAGATCCCTAACTCGACCATACGTGCTAGATTTAACATCCTTAACGTGGAGGAAACTCTCCTGAAAAGGAAACTCCAGTGGTTCAGTCATGTGCTGCACCAGCCGGGGGATGTGTTCGTCCATCAATTGGTGGTGCCCAATGCACCCACTGGTTGGAAGAAGCACCAAACTTAAGACTTGGCTCACAACGGTCAAGACAGATATGGAAATCTTGTCAGGTCCTCATGTTTTTTGTGTCAGTTGCTGGAACCATGAATGGCTGGATCATGCCATCGACTCTGTTGCTGACCGACGAGGGTGGATGATATTGATGTGAGATGTGGTCAACACCATTGAAGCCAGTTCAATCCATCGCGTATGAATGCCACTATAAGTACAAGTAAATAGATTACACACCATTGCCTCTAAATTTAAATACTTCCTCAAAACAGTAATCCAAACAACATCCACTTTCAACAATACTTAGCTATGATTAAAACCAATATAGATTATAGTCCACCTTCACTGAAAAGGTTCTTTCCCCAAAACGTTCACCCAAATGCATTTCACTGGTTTCTTACCAGTGATTTCATTGTGAATCCTGTTCTTGGATTTATTTTTCATTTCATGAGTTGCTGATGATATTTAATTTTTAAAAACATTTTAAAAGGCAGATCCACTGTAATGAAACCATGGTACGTCTCTTTATATTTTAACTTTGTATGGTTTCCACCTGTTCAGAAACCTGAAACTATTGCATCCTTTTAGCTATGAAACGTATTTGTGGTAACAATACTACTGGTTTGAGTGTTGAAGTCATTCAAATAAACTGCTTTCAATCTTAATGTTGATTGGGATATTTCCATAGTCGAATAAACCGAATCACTGACATTGCAAATGGCTAATTTAAGCAATCAAAATTGTTCCTTTAATTTTGTGATGTGAGATTTAGTTAAACTTTATCTCATTGATTTAACTATCGTCAATCTCATTAAATTTTATTATAAAGGGATAACCAGTGACTTCAAAAATAAAAAAGGTAATGTATTATTTCAGAACAGGATAATACTCACAAACTTAATAAAGATTTTCTTCTATTAAAATACAAAGGAACAGTTTAATATTCATTTCAACTTTATGGTAATTAATATTCGGCCATCACTTTTCATGCCTGCTTTAACAGGACTATTTGAAGTGTAATATTAAAAAAACAAAGGCACGAAAAAGTCATTTTCTTTTTAGATCAGTACGAGTACAATCATAATTGTTTAGATATGACTTTACAGAAAGTTAAAAATATACGAGGGCCGTTCTAAAAGTACTGCTTCCTATTTTTTATTCCATCCAAATGGATCTGAGAGGATTGCAAATTACATTGTTATGATTACTTTCAGGTCATGAATGCTCATGAACTGAAAGTTTAATCTCTCTGTTGCAGATATTGATAGTGCGAGACTCTTAGAAAGCAACTTCTGTAATAGACATGCATCAGGGGCAGAGTCGCATCATTGAATTCCTGGCAATATTGCATTGAAAATGGTGGTGACTATGTAGAAAAATAAATTCTAGAGCAACAAAAGTTGCTTGTTTTAATGGCACCACTCCCGTCTTTGTAGCTCTTCAAGTTTTGAATTAAAAAAATAGGGTGATTTTCTTTTGGAATGATCCTCGTACATTGTCCGACAAAATAGTTTGTAAAAATAAAGAAAATACTATTTTTTTAGTATATAGCGTTATAAATATATCCTATCCTCAATGTTAATTAAATGCACAAGAATTTCAGGAATGCAAAAAGCAGATATATCCAATAGAAACTGTATATAGCTATATAACAATTCATGTATACAAAATTCATATATAATCTTTGTTGTAGGGACATACGCACCCTTATAATCACTAAGATGGACTTATCCATTAGCCATATAAGCAGCAAGTATAGACCACTCAATGAGAGCTATCCGGATGTCGTACAGAGACGACTCCCCGTGGACTTACTAATCTTCCTGTATCACTAACCCTGTTCTGGATATAAATGTTCTTCATATTCTCACCAGTCGTCGTGTTTTCCTATTTTCACCTTTCCCGACTCCACTACAGTCTTGAAAGAAAGAAAAATCTTAGCTTTATTTTCCTGAACTTTTTTTTGTTGTTTCATTTTACTTCAGTCGAAGCTCTCAAAACTCAAGGGCCCCCTTTCTCGAACTAACACTTGATCTTTATATGATCGATGTCACCGTTTAGTCTGCGCGTGTAATTGTGAGGCACGGGTTACACAATCACCAACCACACCTCTCCTGAATCGGCGCTGCTTCAGTCCAGTTGCGAAGAGAAGTTCAGGATGACTGGAAACAATGCTGAGATAAGCGGAGAGCACATACATTACCTGGAAATTCAAAATAGTCACCCATTTAGTAGTGACCAGGTTCAACGTTGCTCTGTATGAGATGCATAGATATTTGAATATACCATTACCGTTTCCTGTTCTCTCAAACGTTGAATTAGTAAAAAAAAATAACAGTATTACTTTTCTTTTCACTTATTGACCAGTTGAGTATATCTTTAGAGAATGGTCAGTACGAGTTTGTAACCTGCGCAGGCTCAAAGTTTTTAATCACCAATGTTTATGCCAAATCTTTCGAGATGTCTCGGATGGTTTGGTCACACTCTTCACCAGCAACCAGATGACTACATCCATGCCACCATTAACCTAGCCCCATCCCAGGGTTAGAAGAAACAATGTGGTAGTCACCTGAAAACCTAGCTTAGCATATAGTGAAGCAAGATGCCGATCTCATCCTGTGTTCTCGCCTCTACAGAATGCTCCGCTGGAACTGTAAATGGCAGGATCTGATATCGACTGCAGCTTCAAACTGACATGTATGTGCAGCGTTTAAACAAGATGCAGAGAATTCAGTTGAAGGAGCTGCTCAACCAACCCATGGTGGACGCTGACACAACAACAATAGTATATCTTTCTTTTAGTCTCTTGGTCTAACTGGATTCCAAGACAAGAATTCATCTAATATGGTAGAGTATCCAGCTTAATGCTGTTATTATAGACAACATCACTTAACTAAGGTGCACTTATCAAATGAATATTTAGTCAGAGTTTTCTTGGGGGGTATCATCATGCAAAGTTGTCCTAACAAACCTCTATACAAAGAGACCTGAAACATGCAAGGACAGTGTCTAGTATGTGTTCAAGTTCTCTCTAGTAGACATTCAAGTTCTCTTCATATATATATTTCATTAAATAAAATAGACTTTTTTGTCTATTCTATTTTCGATCCTTTCCAACTTCTGAATAAGAGTCTTCACTTCTGGTGGGAACTGGCTGATGTAATCACCATATTTATCATAAGTCCGAGTATTTTCCAATCCTTTATGATGCGTCATCAGGGATAAATTAATCTAACTAGTTTTGAACAATTTATAAACTTTTTTTTTTTTTTTTTTCCATTGATTAATTATTTTATCCTTTTTTTTTCTATAGGTTAAAATTAATAGCAACCTGAAATGTTTGCAAAACTCTTAAAATAACTCCACAAACACTTCAGGATGTCGTTACTATTGCTAAACATTATTTTATTAATAATTGTTTTTGTTTTTTTTGTTTTTTTGTTAGAGTTTATTAGTAATGCTTTTAGTATTTCAAGTTTCTGTTTATTATTGGTTTGTTCGAGTATAGATGTGTTTTCAACTAAAATTTTCCTAAATTGAAACAGAGCACAGGAATGTTGGTTAGTCGATTAGTTAAAAAAAAAAAAAACTTAATAAATTGTTCAAAATCATAAGATTAATTTATCCCTCATGATGAATCCTGAAGGATTGGAAAGTACTCGGACTTATAATAAATATGGTGACTACGAGGGGCGTGCAATAAGTAATGCCCCTGACCCACTTCTGAACTAATTGTGGTTTCTGTTTTACAGGTGTTTGAACTGAGTCAGGTGTGAAATGGAGCCTGTTGAATGATCCGGTTTTTGTATTTGAAAGGACACACACCACAGTAGACTTCTGATGAAATGAAAGAAACTTATGGTGATAATGCTCCATCATATGACCTTGTAAAACGTTGGCATCATGAATTCAAACATGGCCGGAAGTCTGTGGAAACAGCTCCCAGATCTGGTCGCCCTCCCTTCTGCCATTGATGAGGCATCTGTCCGTCAAGTTGAGGCTGCCATTTTGAAAGATCGGTGCATTACTATTCACCAAATAGCCCAAGATGTCAAGATTAGTACAAGGTCTGTGAAAACTATGATTCATGACTATTTGCATATGCATAAGGTGTCTGCCAGATGTATTCCCAGGTTGCTCACACCATTCCAGAAGCAAGAATGCGTCAAGTGCTCAAGGATGAATTTGGAGATGTGCCAAGAAGATGAGTCAAAGTTTTTCAAAAGACTGATTACACAGGATGAAACCTGGGTCCATCACTATGATCCAGAGACCAAAGCCCAGTCAATGCAGTGGAAGCACTTGGACTCACCACCTCCAAAGATGGCAAGGGTACAGCCCTCCGTTGGCAAGGTCATGCTCACAGTCTTCTGGGACGAGGACGGAGTAGTGATGACAGATTTCCTGGCAAAGGGTACCACAATTACAGGAGCCTATTATGCTTCACTTTTGAGGAAATTAAGGGAAGCTATCAAAATCAAGAGGTGGGATAAGATCAGCAAAATTACCCTCCTCCCCGGTCCACAACTCGCATGTCGTCAGATCAGAAGCACGGGCTTGTGGTTATGAAATCCTCCCTACTCTCCTAACCTTGCACCCTCTGACTTTCACCTCTTCCCAGCTATGAAGTTGTTTTTGAAAGGAAAGCGTTTCCCAGATGATGCAGCCTTGATTTCTGAAGTCAGGTCATGGTTGGAGGACCAACCTGGGGGGTTTCTACAAAAATGGTCTCCAGAGTGGCATCAAACGATGGGAGAAATGCATAACTCTGGGTGGTTCCTATGTAGAGAAAGACTAATAACTGTGCCAAATTTCGTTGCTCTACTGCTATGGGAAGTGGGTCAGGGGCATTACTTATTGCACACCCCCTCGTACATCAGCTATTTCCCACCAGAAGTGAAGACTGTTAATCAGAAGTTGGAAATGATCGAAAATAAAATTAATAGACAAAAAACGTCTCTTTTATTCAATGAAGTATGCCATAGAGAAAAAATTATGCCTATATATATGTGTGTGTGTGTGCATTAAAATGTCAATTAATGTCTATGCTGTATGTGATTGGTGAAGTTTTCAGAAAACATTGGCAAAGTGTTTCTCTACCGAATCAAAGCTTTCTAAGCGGTTTTATATTCTTATTTATTCTTTTGATGTGTTGGTCATTAACATAGTGTTGGCAATAAACATCGAATCAGCTTTCTGGAAAGTTTGAACTCTCAACTACTAATTCTCAGACTTTGATTTGGCTTTTCTAACCACCCATTTTTATGGAAATTATCTTTAGATCTTCGGCTTAATATCTTTGGAATATATAATGCATTAAAGTTTTCATTTTCAGCAATAATTTCAGAAGAATTCGTTCATAAAATCTGTAAAAATATATAAATAAGAGTTTCAAATAACATTCAATTTAAGCTGAAGTTATTTAAAACTGAAATAAATTGAACTGAGCACAGTAGTGGAATCATGATATGTTGTTCACATGCATATTATATACTAGCATGCCGCCCCACGTTGCCTGGTTGTAAAATACGCTTTAATATGATATTTTTTTATGCAGATTTCATATTTATTATAATAGAGCAAATTTTTTTTATTGATTATTATATTGTACCCAGTATATAGTAGTTATTTCAAAAGTTAAAAAAAAAATGACTTGGACGCCATCAGCTAGAATCAAAACTAAAACATTTAGCATTCTAGCCTTATTTGTTACCATTTGAGCTAACAGATGAATATCAAAACTTGAAAAATTGACTGACTTTAACATTTAAATGTATATTTGCCCATACATAGAGGAGCATTTTCAGTCGACTTATGTCTGCTAAGCTCCAATATATATATATATATATATATATATATATATATATATATATATATATATGTATATATATATATATATCTGTATATATAAAAGGCAAAATGTGTGTGATCATTTTATGTATGTCTCGCAAAGGCTTTTTTCGCCGGCATTTTCGAGGGGCTTACTATGTCTTAAAACTTTTTATATACTGTCTAAATCATATATCGAAGATTTGCGAACACGTGTCGCGTCTAGATTTATTTACATCGACTTTTATAAGATTTGTGCTATTTCACTGCGTCACCTGTTTGTTTGGCTTTTTAGTATAAATGCAGTGAAACTAAATTGAAACGTTGTGTTCTCGGTTTTCGTGCCAAAACGTCCAGAAAGCAATCAGCTTTTGATCAATGTGGAGTTTCTCCTTATATCATACAATTGCTATTCGAGTTGGACAATCCCCTTTAAATGGGGAGCTGCTTCACCCCCTCACCATCATCTTGGGGAAGCAAAAACTAAAAATACTGCCACATCATCCTAACGCTCTTGCGTGACCCCATTTAGCGTCTACTTATCAATCAAACCTATTTCACTCGCTTATAAGCCTTAACTTAATATGCTAATCAATTACTCTTACTCGTGGCTGAGACGGTTAAATGGTTGGCTTTTGTTTCCACTTCTGCATCAAGGCTTCTGGGTTCAATCCTGCCTCCCGACTAAAACTATTTTCTTTTTCTTTTACACCCGGGCAACGCTTTTTTTTTTTTTCTTTTAATTTAAACAGGGTTATTACTTCGCTTATTCTTTAGTTTACCCCCCCTACACACACACAGCGTTGTTATCTTAAGATTGCAGGTTCGATCTGACAGGTTTATTTGTGCAATTTTTTTTCCGCTTTTTTTTTTTTTTGTTTTGATTTTTCCGATTATTTAAACATCGTCTGTTTTATAATATTTAAACAGGCTTATTACTTACCCCCCCTCCATACACACACCTACAAACACCCGAGCAACGCCGGGTACCCCCCGCTAGTGTATATATATATATATATATATATATATATATATATATATAATTCAGGCTAATATTTCCCAGAGGTAAAGTAACTAATGATGTGTTAATGAGGTTAATACAAGAGTGCTCAATACCAAGGGCAAGATATACTTTTTATTTGTTTTACATTACTGACTAAATTTTTTTATAAGCAATATTGCCTGAAGAGGTCTCTAGTTACTGGCTGACCGAAATATGCTCATGAATGTGTAGCGACATATTAATGCTTATGTAAAACAAAATTAATGAAAGATGAAAAATAAAAGTTATATATAGCTTTATTATATCATCAAAACAATAAAGAAAATAAAAGGAGAAAATTAAGAAGAAGAAGCCTCTTTAGGCCATGGCATTTCGAAGCTAAATGCTTTTCATCAGAAGAGAAGGGCCCGAATGATATATAAGAGAGAGAGAGAGAGAGAGAGAGAGAGAGAGAGAGAGACGGACCGGATTATACAAAAAGGATTTGATAACTGTTTGTTTCACTAAGTTTTTTTAAATTCAACATGCACATATACTTTATTTCTGAGATCGAATTATGTTTGAAAAGAATTCTATTTTAAATGTTTTAATCAGCCACAGCATATGATTTACTGAATAAGTGGCTTATCTCTCTATACATTTCACAATCTCCTCCTCACTGTATTTGTATTCAACTACTCTCTAATCTATTGTTATACCAATGTGAGCATTTAAAGAAAGATCTTTTATCAGTATAGCCATCTAATTTATATATGTACTAGCCTGGGTGCCCGGCGTTGTCTGGGTGTTTGGAGGTGTGTGTTGAACAAAAAAAAATTAAAAAGAAAGAGTGGTAGTAGGCATGCAGGCTCGAACCCTTGATGTGAAAGCAGAAAAGAAAGTGAAAGAAAACTTGACGTCCTAATCCTACTCCATGATGCGACCGGAAGTTTGGAATGTGTAAATAGGTAAAGTCATTCCAACTGATACGATGACTTGCAAAAATGGTTATGCAAAGAAAAAAAAACCAAAAAAAAACGACACTCTCCTTGTAGAAAACTGTCCAGTTCAGGTTAGTATTTTTAGCCAATTTTTCGATATTTGTCGTCCGTAGGGTCAAGCTTCAAAACGATCCCATCCTCGTGAAAATCCGTCGCCTCTATCGAAAGTTTTGGGCATACATACATTCATACATACATACATACATACATACATACGTATATTTAAACAGGCAAGTGAAATTTATATAATAGATGTCTTGACACACCACAAACATATGCATAAATTAAATAGAAAAATAAGTCTCTTTACTCTTATATAAAATGATTAAGAATGATAATAATATTAGTAATAAAAAAGATACCATAGAAGTAAGGAGGTTTATCATTTTTTATTATGTAAGAACAATGTTGTAGCATATGTCACAGTTTATGAATTTTCGCATAAAATAAATAAAGTAATAGTGGTAGTGGTTGCGGAATTATCTTGTCTATATTTATATATAGTATAATAATAATGTGTAAAGTATATACGTGCACGCGTGTGTAATGTTTGACTGATCTGAAAGCAGTGCATTATATAAATAAATTCAATATTTATCTTGATTTAAAAAAATCATAAAAATGTTCAAATCATAAAGACATGAATTATTTTTCTTTGCTATCAATTGATTCATGAAAAAAAATAAATATTTATTCATGAAGCTTACCTTACAGTGAGTGTTTTTTTCTTGATTTGAATTTGAATTTTTTTAACTTTTGTAAAAGTTGTCTAATAATCACTCCTTGTATTTCCTTTTATAACAACAAAAATCATTTTTTAATTAATTTTTTATTGAATTATTTTGATAATAACAGAAATAATATTTTTCATTGAAAAAATTGGTCAGCATGTGAGCAAAAAGAAAATCATAAAACTTCTGCATTTTATGTAAACTACTTTCCGGAAAATTCTGATGATAACACAGTCCTAATTCTGCATAAGAATCTGGTTTTATTAATAAGTACTAATAATAGTTTATTATTATATCGCTTATTAATAAATAATAGTTTAATAATATGTAGAAACAGAGGTGCAAAATGATTGCAAATTTCTGGAAAATTTTAATATTTACAACAATATTGTGTAATATCTGTTTTTTATGAAACTCAGAATCCTTTGTGAGTAAAAAGATTTAAAAAAAAAAAAGAAGAATGTTTTGGAGATACATTCATTACATCTGCCCATTTAGTGATGAAAATGTGCAAGTAAGGAAGTAGTTAAGACTGCTATTTCAAAGTTAAGCATGATGGGCGAATGAAAGAATTTATAGAGATGGTTGGGCACATCAAAAATGCTATTCCCATCTTAAACATTAATATAATCTATTGTCTGGTGGACACGGATCACAATACATTACATGAAACTATCCGTTATAGTCACAGATGCTGAGCATCATTCATTCATTTAGCATAGAATCAAATGATTATTATTGCTATTCGTTTCCCCAATATCTTTCTAATTAGAATTCTTTTTAGAAAGTCATTGCTTCCTTACAGGAGAGACTATGTGAAGGTTGCGAGCATTCCTGAATAAAAGTGTTTTTGTGGAATGAATTGAATTTGAACTCGGCACGCACAGATTGGCAGTCTACATTGTTATACACTAAGCCACCGTTACCTCCCTCTAAATGCAGATTAGTAGTCGTTCCTCAACTTACCAAACCTCTACCACCACGTTTTGTATACATCACCTCATATTCCAAAAAAGGTCCCCTATCTAAGGTGTTGACCAGACTCCATATTACAAAAACATTAACAGGCCAATAAAAATGCTATTTCAAATTTAAGTGTGATTAACCAACAAACAGAACTTTTTAGAGACTCTTCATCTAAATATGTAAAATGCTATTCTCAAGATGCAAAGATTTTTTTCCTTAAGAATAAATTACAATATTAGTGCAAAGATTATTTTCAGGAATTCTTAGCTGGAGAAGATATTTTCTATTTGTATGAAAAATGGTTAAATAAAGCATTATGTCTGCAATGGTAAAAATTGCATTAGAATCAGAAAATGCCATGTGGCAGAATACACATATCTTCTATTTTTAAATATCTGTTTCGACCTGAAAATCATAACAGAAAATTAAAAATATGAATGAAAAATTTTTCATAGAATTTTTTTAGTATTCTTATTACATATAGGTTTGTGGCCTTTATTAACAGTCTATTGTTTAAACATGCACATACAGAGAGAGAGAGAGAGAGAGAGACAGACAGAGAGACAGAGAGACAGAGAGGGAGTGTGAGTGTGAGTTTACAAAAATATACTTAATGGAAAAGTAAGATTTTTTTGAGGAAGTCATTGACTGTCATTTTCCGATGTTCTGTGAATGTTAGTTCCAACGGGCTTTCCTGATGCTGAGAATTTCGAAAGACTTTCTTCTATCATATTTGCCTTTCTTTCTTTAATTTGATATTATTTTTCTTGTAGTGTCGTTTAGTGAGTTATTGATCTTTTTTAATAAAAACAAAAAAAAAAAAAATGATAAAACTTAATTCTCTAGATTTTGTGTCTTCCTTCCCATTTTTCTTGCTTTGGTTGGAGTTTTATGCTTTCTAATCACCTGCCAAAATAGCCTGCCATTCTTGCTTCATTCTTTAACTATAGACGGAAGCTCTAACGAGAATATAAGCACTTGGCCCCATACCTGACTCGGTATCATATAAGGATCTCTGCTCCCATGAGTCTGACATTTAAGGGGATATACTTAGATGGCGCATTTTTGATGGTGGACTCTCTTGCCTTTGACCAAGCCGGAACAGAGTGAAACTATACCCTAAATCCTAGTGCTGGGACTCGAAACTAGATCAGAGATGTAATAATACTCATAAATTTACTTAAACAGTAAACTATGAATATATGAAATAAAATTCATCAATTAAAAATTCAATTCTAAATAAAGTTTTTTATGACAGAAAAATTTTACTTTGAAAATATGATTTCATATAAAAATTGAACAGTGAAAATTGATGAACTACTTTAACATTTGTGTTTTTTATCTCTACTTTTGTATCAATTGAACCAAATGAGGAAACCTTCCGTTTTCTTTTTACAGGACATACTTTTTCACCTGAAAGCGAAACATTTCTTGCCAAAAAAGTAATTTTGGACAAGACTGACATCTGCTTCCCATCAACATCTTTACAACAAGCATCATACAAAACTTTCATGATCTTCAACACTGGCAAAACACCGTTATTTTACGAATTTGACATTGATCATTCTGAGTAAGTGTTTTTTCTACATTTATTTTTACAATCGTATGTTTGTGCTCGCAACCATTTTATCATCATCTAAATTCACGATGAGTGGTGACTGATTATTCCAGGTAAATGACAAAGTTCTCTCTGATTCTCTCTCCTCTGATCTCGAGCGCGTGGTTCAGTGGGGGAAGATGTGGCTGGTTACCTTTAATGCATCCAAAACCAAACTCCTATCCTTACATCATCAACGCTCTGATCCCCAGCTGGCATCAATTGTGATGGATGGCTCTCGTCTGGGTGTGGCCCCGTGTTTTGACAAGCTTCTGGGTTTGACCTTTACTCCTGATCTGAAATGGAACACATACATCAAGTCTGTTGCCAAGATCGCTGGAAAGATGGTGGGATCCTTCTACCGCTCCAGAAGATATCTCACTACTGATGCAATTCTCTATCTATATAAAAGCCAAATATGTCCAAGGATGAAATACTGTTGCCATATCTGGGCAGGAGCGGCCAAAAACAGCCTATCATGCCTTGACAGAGTACAAAATAGACTTCGTGGCTTAGTGGGGGATGCCCTTTTCTCTACCCTGCAACCTCTCTCCCACAGAAGAGACGTTGCGAGCCTATCCTTGTTTTATCGTTATTTCCATGGCAGGTGCTCGTCTGAACTCCAATCTCTGGTCCCCCCTCGCCAATCTTTCACGAAAAACACCCGTCTAGCTGAATCCACTGTGAAAAATGTCCCCCACTCTATATCTGTGCCTAAATCAAAACGCGGATTCCATGAACAAAGCTTCTTTCTTAGAAGTGCACGCCTGTGGAACTCTGTTCCGTCTGCCTGCTTCCCTCCGGACTACAACTTGGATGTGTTCAAGTCCAACGTTAACAAATTCCTAATGAACCGCCCCCTTAATTAAACACTTCATCAAATCTCCACACTAATGTAATGTACTTGCAATAACCCTTATCCCTGAGTGGCTTCCGGGCCTTGATAAGTGGTGATCACTGTGTAAAAAAAAAAAAAAAAGGTAAAATACTGAATGATTTATTTGTTTATAGATAATCATATTTGTATTATCAGAAAAGTGAGATTTTGTTATCATATTCCCAAAATACAATCCAAATTTTCCGGCAATTCTTGAGATAATGGTTCAGGTGTTGGCAGTTGTCTGTTCACTGATAGTTGTGAGGAAGAATTAAGGTTCATTGAGGGCACATCCTGAATTTGAACATACATAGCTAATAGCGGTGGGAGACCTGTTGGAGAGTCACATAATAAAGCAGATCCTGATTGTGCAGTGGGGTGTCATAGGCACAGAATGCCCGGATTGATCCACAAGTGACAAGTGGTGGTGTAGTTCTCGCTGTACTTTTAGTGTGAAGTATTGATTGATGAAAACTTGACCTGCCAAACAAAAATTCTCTGGTTTTCTATAAATCATTGATGGCTTACAATATTTCCAGAACTTTCTATCTCAAGTTAGCAATTATTAAATAAATCTGTTCACCTTGTACTTTTGAGCTACTATTCTCATCTTGAATGGTATTCTTATAACGTTATGGCTGATGTAATCTCCGACCCTCTTCAGGTTTGTCTTGGGAATATGTATGGAATTTCAAACGTATCCTTTTATGTAAGTGATGTGGACAGATGGACTCAAGGATAAAGTGCTAAGCAATAATTGAGTTTGGCAGACTGCTTGAAGGTTCAATACTGACGATACTAAGAATATAAGAAAAGAAGACACTTAATACTTCTATCTTGTCAAGGCTATCTCCATGGATTGAATAAAGGGTTTTGTTCAAAATCCCATACATCTTTCTGAGTTTAAGAAGACGTTGTGAAAATAACATCCAAGATGAGAACTTCTGTTCAAATAACTCAAATAATCAATCTTCATTTACAGTGATATGCAGAAAAGATTTGCAAGGCAGGCGCTTAAGTAAAATAAAAACGGTGTTTCATCGGGGCACAGGCCTTTAATACATTTTCCCTGAAAAGGCCACTTTAAAAACAGTAAAAGGGGCAGATGCTTGGGCATCCCAAGCACCCCCTTCTGCACGCCCCTGCTCATTTAAACATTTTCAAAATGATTTTTTTAATTTTTAATGCTTTTTTCATTATTTTCTCTGTTATTTTTTAACTCTTTTATGCAGATCATGTCATACACAATCGATTAAATCCGTTTTAATTAAATGCACTTTCTTCAGTTCATTAATCACTTTCAATCCTCTCATAATATTCATCATAATATCATTCAATTGACAATTAACCCATCTCATTTTTCCTTATCCTTGTGTAGCTTTTGACCTTGATAAATGATGACTCGTTAGTACAAAAATAATATAATGTGCATTCGTTTTGAAAAGATTTTGTTCAATGAAAGATCTTCCTCTCTAAAATGAATATTTTATTTGGTAACCATATATTTTTTCTAGATTTGTGTTAACTGCACTCATATATATATATATATATATATATATATATATATATATATATATATATTGGCCCATTTTTTTTAACAATGATGAGTTTTATATTTTTTGTATCATCTGTTTTGCAAATTAGTTGAACATGTTCACTTAATCGCAATTGGAATTACTGAGAGAATTTAACATTAAAACGCAGATTTCATTTAAATTGAAATGACGATTCCTGTGGCATGTTCGTTTCACAGCAATCATCATCTCAAAATGTTAATACTGCATTTTCCAGTTTCATTTTCTGGTAGATAAAATTCTTCATCTATGAGTCAGATATGTCCTAAGATGGAGTATTTCTGCCATATCTGAGGAGGTGTCACTCGGAGAAATCTTTCTTGTTTTGACTGAATTCAAAGTTGACTTTGCAATATAGTTGGCTATGAGATCTCCTGTTGTCTACCTTTATTTTTCCACAAAGCAGATGTGGCCAGTCTTTCTCTGCTCTAATTTCATGAAATGTCCAATCTCTGTATCCTCCATTTTACATTTGCAACAAGAACTCGTCTTCTTACTACAACTGCAAAGAATTTCCCTTATTTTCTCCATGTATCAAACATAAAATTAAATTTTCATGAATAGAGTTTCTCTCCAAGAAATTTCCATCTGTGAAACACCTTACCATGAGACTGCTTGCATACAGACTATGGTCATTTTCAAATCAAATAGTTCATACAGACTATGATCATTTTAAAAAAGAAAAAAACTCATCAGAAATATGACTAATATCACTCTTTTTATTCTATTCACCATTATTAATCCTATTTTAATGTTCTGTATCATTCAAATGACAGTCCAACGTCCTCCTAACCTTCAGTTGATTTTTGTTTTCATAAGTGTTACATTATGAATAATAAAAAAAAAAGATTATGAAAGTTTGTTTTGTTTCAGAATTTTTTAAATGAGGATTGATAATTTTGATTATTTACACTAATGTTTCTCGCCTTGAGAGTTATTCTTACAACGTTTTACCCGATGTGTTCGACATTCGCCAGATTTATCTTGTTGAACTTGGCAATCTGTATGGAATTTCGAATGAAACTCTTTATTTAATCCATGAGGGTAGTATGCTCTCATCCCGTCAGCCATGACGGGACAGAAATCTTAAATATTTGACAATTGTATTATTAGTATGGCCTGCACTGAAAATTGAACTTTCAACCTCCAAAAGAGTGTCACTTGAGCTGAATTTTTAGTACCACTTTATCCGTTACATGATAGGTCCTTTCCAGCGAGACTAAAAGTATAATTGCAAATTACTTGAAAATTTTTACTTATTAGAGTATATAAATGTATGCACATATGGAGGACACATTTATATACTCGTATATTTATTTGTATGTCTATATAATATCTATTTAAGATAAAGAGTTTAGTTGAAGTGTGGAGAGGGGAGTGTCTTCCAAAGAATCGAGAGTAGAAAAAGAGCAGGGTTAGTATCATTGTCTTTTCGATGCCATTTTTGGAAAATATTTTCATTTTTTTCACTGCAGGATTCACTTGCAGTTCAGATGAGATATGGAAATGTTGAAACGGTGATCGATCCGAGTAGACTCCTTATAATTTTTACATAAATTTATTTATTAAAAGTTCTATTGAACACTTTTGAAGAAATATTGGTTTTTAGTTCATGTTTACAAGCTACAGGAACTTTGTGTGTGTGTGTGTGTGTGTGTGTGTGTATATATATATATATATATATTATGAACAAAATATAGTGGAAGATAAAGTGTACCAAAAGTAAACTCAATGCCAACTCTCTACTCTGCATCAGTAAAGATTGTCATGCGTTGAGAATTCTATTTTTTAGCATTGCTAGATGCTCACACACATATCATCAGACAAGCTAAGGCCCACTTAACAGCCTTAGTTCACATAGCATTAAACTTGACAGATATATAGAGATATTATCTAGGAAACCCGACGTTGCCCAGGATTGAATGAGGATCAACGAATGGTCCACACTTCCATCGAAATCGGTGAAATCACCAATTTTCAATAAATCGATTTATTGCCAGCATGCGTCCCCACAGTGATTTAATGCACAATACGTTGTAGTCTACATTTCACTGTAGAGAACCTACTGTTGATTTTATAAAACTATTTTTATATAGTAACTTGAATTAAAGTTTAAAATGCAAAACAAAAAAGTATCAATTGTGCTCTAAACAGAAGCATTTATTTCGAGCGCTTCTCTGTCTTATCGACACAACCTACTGTTGATTTTAAACTCCAAGCCGTTCTGTTTGTGTAGTGATAAAACTTCTCAAATGCACTTATGATGTTAAATTGTATAAGGGTGTTAACTTTAGTCAAAATCGGACTCTTCCTTCTTTAATGGGACTTTTCCGATTATCGATACCTATTGGAAATATTCTGATATAAACCTGTCTATGATCATTCCCAAACATATAAAGTACATTTGTGTGAAATTTAAAAATATCGGCCCAGTCGTTTCAAAGTCGTCCATATGGAACGAACTCACAAACAGATACCTTTGCTATATAAGTAGAGATAGACTTTTGGGATATCAAACAAGTTTCAGTTGAGTTCTAAAATTGTACTTATATATATATAGTAATCAAGATTTCAAGCTTCTTATTTTCTTAAAATTATCATTTTAATTACATTTATAGTATTAGAAAATCGTCATATTTTGTTTTCAGAATGACAAGTTTCTGATCGTTTAAATTCCGTTATTTCTATCAATACAAATAACCGTTTCTTTCCAAATGAAGAAATTAAGAGTCACTTGAATTTCTGACATTACTTGCCAGTAATTAATCATTTAAATCGATGAACCACTTGTGTTTCTATCAACTGCTTAAGACAAATATGTGTATGTTCAGTTTGAGCTACAAGTAGACAGATTATTGGGTAACAATGTTATTCCAGCATTAAATTTCATTTCCAACAGTAGGCGTATGATAATCACATGAGATAACATTGTGTTACATTTACCTATTGAATTCGCTACTTACAAAATGTTAAGCAAAACTATTGCGTTTAACCATACATGCAAAAGTGAAAAATGTTTTTAGAAATAACAGTGAAAGCAAAAACCATTTTTTTTTGTTTCAATTAGTTTTATATCTCCTCGGACAATGCCGAGAAACGGATCCTGCTTGTTTAAATTTTTTTTTTTTTTTACTGCTTCCTATATCAACAGGATTGATTAATGTTTTATTAGTATGCATAAAATCAGTCAATTTATTGAAGATTTTCTGTACAAAACTCTACTCAAGATTTAAATATTTAGTGAAATATTTTTCAATCAGTCGGAGAACCGAAATTTTTTCCAGCTACCACAGTAAGAAAATAACCTGCAAAAAAGGTGAGAAAAGGTGCAAACGCACCCCCCCCAAGTTTATAAATAAAAAAAGCAACATCAATATATGGCACAATCACGTTGACATAACTGATCTCATTAGATAACCGAAGTTAAGCAATATTGAGCCTGCTCAGTACCAGATCGGAGATCATTTGAGAATATCAGACAGTGTATGTAGTAAGACATAAACGTCTCTATGCAAGAAATTTAAAAAAACTAATTGAAAATTATTTCACCTGAGCAAGATACACATGCTACTGGGGATCACCTGTGAATTTGATATTTGTTAGAATCTTCCTCCTTTAGAAGAAGCCACCTGAACCTGCACAGGATGTGTGCCACACGGAAACAGGAGGACATATGAAATGTGAGCAAAATACTTTCTTTGTTTTTTTTTTTATATTATATTGTATACTAGACAATGTACAAGTTGTTGCCTGCGAGTCAAAATATGAATAATACAACATAAATGGTATAAGTTAGTTAATCCAAAGTGTTCAATATCCTGGACAGAGAAGATATGTTAAAAAATTGTGTCGTTCAGGAAAAACAACTTTATACTGTTTTATACAGGAAAATCTATTTGGTTTTTCTTGGGACAGAAAGTAATGACAATCAAAAATTCCCCATTATCCTAAAAATAGCAAGTATGTTCAAATGCAACTTTATTTTTCCTGAGTAATGCTGGGTAGTCCTGCTAGTTTATTATAAAACGGGTAAATGTCTGGTTGTATGTTCAGCTAAAATTGGAAAAATACACAACAAACACCCCAAAAGTTAGTATTTTTTTAATCAACGTTAGCCTGAGTGTATAATATCGAAAAAAAAAAAAAAGGATTGACTGTTTATGGGTCAAATGGCCATTTATTTATCATTTAATGTTATCAAGATATACATGCATCTTTTAATATTATCATGTAAGGAGACATAAATAATTTTTTTTCATGGAGTTATTATACTGATTCTAGTAACACGGGAGATGGAAAGAGAGAGGAGTCTCAGGGATGGGTATATTGCTGACGACACTACACTTTATAACAGATAAAAGGGGAAAACGAATGAACATTTATCAAGGCAATGGTGGAAACCCTAGAGGAAGATCTCTAGCCTGTAGTGGAATGCTGCCAAGACTAAGCTTCTTTCCTTTAATAACTACAAGAAACCTTCTCAACCACTAATAGCCATGGCTAATAATACATTACTTGAAAGTACTTCATTCAAACTCCTTGGCTTAACGTTCACAAGGAATATGATTTGGAATAGATATATTGAGGAAATTGTCAAGGCTGCTGCAAAGAAGGTGGGCTCTCTCTACTGTGCTAGAAAGTTACTTATGCCTGGGAGTATCCTGTACCTGTACAAGGCCACCATTCGTCCATGTGTGGAATATTGTTGCCACATTTGGGCTGGTGTATCTGCTACTAGTCCCTCACTCTTAGACAGGGTTCAAAAGAGAGTCACCAACCTAAAAGGTCTTGAACTGTCAGTTAAGCTTCAACCGCTATCCCATTGACGAAATGTTGCATCCCTCTTCCCGTTTTACAAGTATTTTAATAGTAGGTGCTCTGACGAACTGTAACGTAAATATCCCCAACAAACCAGAGCAGCAGCAAAATCTCACCCCTACAAATAGAAATCCCCCGATATAAGAAAGCCGTCTACTCTAATAATTTCTTCCCTGGGACTGTTAGACTTTGGAATTCCCTATTGGGTTCCTGCTTCCCTGACTGTACTGACATGCAGAAGTTAAAGTGTAATGTAAACAGACATCTTGCTGCTCAACTCCCTACATAGTACCCCTGCAAATTATGTCCCAGATAGTAGCTCCCTGCATCAAAGTGATACCGTGCCTTATTTGAGATGAAAATGCAATAAAACAAAAAGCTATGTTATATTTTGATCATGATTGAACTTTACTCAAACAAGGGACTGTTCTGTCTTTTGAAAGTCTGAGATTTCAAGCATGATACATCTTGATCAGAAACGTTTAATGGTTTGATGTACGTGGCACTTTTTGTGAGAGTTTTCCTGATTGCCTTCATTGGTCTATTGTATTGGCTCTGTCGATTTGATAGTTATAAACTTCAATCCTAAACAATAATACCAGGATGGATATCAAAACATGGTAACAAAATTAAATAAAATTATGTAAGCAGAAATTTGAAGAGATCAACGCCAGAAGATATCCTCCTAAAAACAAGAAATCGCAAAAATGTGGAAAATAGTATGAAACATAGTATGTAAACATAAATGTTGTTCATCCGTTAGTCATGACTTTTTAAGATGTAATAAATAATAATTGCAAAATTTATCACGTTTATATCCAAAATTTTAACTACTTTTAGAAATGGAAAATAGTACATTAATAGAAAATAATAACTTCCCAACAAATAAAGTCGATGCCAAAACCGAAAATTGAAACCAAAATCTTGAGATATATCCAGTCTACCAACTAACCTATTTGGATTTTCTTACAAATTGAACTGAAAACGCTACGTTAAAATCATTATATCTTTATCATTACGTCATCGATTTATGATTTATGTCATGTTTTAAAACATTAATTAAACATGAAAGATGATAAAAAATAAATTGCTAAGCATCATTGATAACGTTGAAAATTAGTTTAATCGTCCAAAATAATGTTAAAAACAATATAACATTTAATGTATATATCTATAAAAGTGATAATGTGTGTGTGTGAGAGAGAGAGAACACTTCTCAACCAATATACTCAACGAATGTTTGATCTACAGACTTGAAATTTGGTATATAGGGTATCCAGATACGTGGAAAACTTATTAATCGGTTTCCATCCGAAAAAAAGGGCTGCTAAGAGATTAAAATTGAAAACTAGTATGTGGGGGTCATCAGATTTTTATCTGTCAACTGTTTTCATGGATGCACATGTGTGAATCGTTCACATGACAGATTCATTATGTTAAGAATAAGTAGGTTGCAAAACACCTTTTAAATATCGTGTCAAGCTGGCCTAATGATTATCATACTTGACTCACTATCTTTTGGTTTGGGTTTTGATCGCAGCTCGAGTATTTTTTTTTTTTACTTACAAGAAGTGAACTGTTTAGAAAAAAACATAATACTTGCATGCACATGTTTCAGTTTCTGTACAAATTAAAATAAAATATTCAATATTCATGCATATTTTATGACCAGGCAACGCTGGGCCGCCTCCTAGTATATCGTAGAATTTGAATCTGCAGGACCCATAATTTTAGTAATGTAAACAGAGATTATAGCAAATTCTGGTTGGAAGCAAGAGAATGATAGTATTACAGGATTGAAAAGGATAACGATCTCAGAATACTAAAAGCAAGAATAACACAATCAAAAGTTTTTATATGAAAGTCGTTCTAGTTGATTCCTGGCAAGAACAAGAAAAACAATGAAGTCACCAATGATGACTTTCTAGACTATAGATTTTGTTTGTCATCTGTTTCTTTGAGATTGCTGAGAATTCAGCGTCAACAGAAGAGCTGCTGCTACTGCTGCTGGTACAGTTGCTATTGTAATTTAGCATGGTTTAGTTTGATTACTCCTACATTTCCAAAAAGGGAGTCACAATTTATCAAGATCCAAAGACAACTTGAGTACAAGTATATGTTGATTTAGGCACAAATAGGGAGTAAGAGAAATTGTTTATACTGGTTGTACATAGATGGGTGTTTTTGCGAAAGTTTAGCAGTGTGGAACCATAGATTGAAGCTGAGACGAGCACTTGCCATGAAAATAATAATAGAGAACCGACAGGCTGACAATGTTTCTGTTAAGTGTTGTGACATTATGTTGAACAAAGATGGCGGCATAGTTCAGATCAGATCCTGACTGTAATAAGATGGTGCCCAAGAATCAAATGTGATCCGTGACGTATTTAGCGGCAAACTGATTGAATCCAAAATTCAACAATTTTTATACTAACTTTGGAAGATTTTGATTGGTTGTTTAGCACAGCCGGTGGTTATAAAAATGATTCGCGAATTCGTCTCATACCCCCATTTCTCGTGATGGGGAAGGTCTCCTAGAGGTTTTGGCTGCAGGGAGACAGGGTAGTCGTACTCGTCAAGAATCTGTTCTTGTACACTCAGCCCAATAGGTGAGGGGCCGGGAACTGGCCCAGCACCTGTCCGACTGAGGTACACCGCTTGGGTACTACCTAGGAGGTCCACCCTCCCAGGCCTTGCCACCGAGCTTTCCGGTGGGGCAAGTTGATTGCTTGTCGCCTGAAGCACCTTTATCAGGGAATGCCAACAGGGGTACCCCGGCAATTTTTGATGAGGCAAGAGTGCCCCTCCTTTAGGAGAGCTTGCCTATTTCCACCTTCTGGCCTTGTGCAACATTTTAGTGTGGTGGACACCAAATAAATAACTACCTCCATTAGGAGTTAAAAACATTTTACACACCCCTGTTTTTGATATAATGGAAGAATCCTTTGGGATTCAATTTTGGTTTGACTTGAGAAAAGGAAAAAAAAAATAAAAAAAAATAAAACAAACAAATAAATGAACAATTAAAAATAAACCAATAAAATAATTTTAATTTTTTTTTTGAGGGGGGGAGAATTTGTCTTTATTCTCATTGGTCAAAAGAAATTGTTAATATATTGGATTGGTATAATGTGTGCAAAAAGAAGCCATTTTTTAAAATACATATAAAAATAAACACTTTTCAAATACATATAAACATACAAATAGAATACTTTTCAAATACATATAAACATATGCACAAAAATTCACAAATATACATTTTTTGTTTTTAACAAATGTTTGCCAAAAAAAAATTATTTGATAAAAAGGAAATTTACAACAAGGTTTTAACAAGTGACATTTTTTTTTAAAACCAAAACTGGAAACATTATGTTAGGTATTAGTTGGTTAATTTGGTTAGTAAGGTAGAAATGGTCGCAGTTTAATGTCGTGCCTGGGACAATTTACAATTTTCTTAGATTTTAGAAGGGTGTTCAGAAAAATTGCCTCCTACGCGGAATAGGTTAGGGCCACATATTCTGCTTCAAAAATAGAAAGGGCAACAATTTGTTGCTTTTTAGTTTTCCAAGAGATCATAGGCCCAGTCTTTGACAGTCTAAAACAATACCTCATTATACTTTTTCTATTCTCAGAGTTACCCCAATCTGAATCTGAAAATCCTTCTAAATTTAGAGGATATGTAGACTTTTTAAATATTAAAGATTGTTCCTTGGTTTCTTTTAGGTTTTACACCGCAAAACGCTCCGTACAGCGTTTTGCCTATTCTTTTATTGAACGATCTATTTCTGATATATGCTAATGCCATTAAAGCGTACATCCATAAACTATGCATTAATTTCGATTCGATAAGTAGGCATCTTGTCATCTCAAAAAGGGTTCGCCATGCCCTTTCAGCGGTGCCATTTTGGAAGGGGGAATACAGCGCAGATTTCTCGTGTTTAATACGGTGGTTAATTAATAAAAGTTCAAAGTCTTTACTAGTAAATTCAGTCTCATTGTCTGAGCGAATACATTTTACTGAGCTGTACAGGGCAATATCAGCTAAATATTTCTTAGTGGCGAGGATAGTGTCGGATTTGTTTTTTAGAAAATAAACTAGAATTAAACCGGAAAAATCATCAATAAAGTTCAAAACATACCTAAGATTATTTCTCCCCATCGGGCTAACTGGACCTGCTAAGTCACAATGCGACAGTGAGAGAATTTTCGTAGCTTTTTTGTCTGGTGTTCGGCTTATATATTTTGTCATTTTCCTCTGTGCACACACATTATAATTTGGGAGATCGTCTGAAGGTATTATTTTCATGCCTTCGACTACATTTGCTCATTTTTTAATATCAGCTGTATTGCAGTGTCCTAGAATTTTAGGCCAGGTTTCCAAGTCGTGACAGGCAGTTTTTGAGGGAACCATACTTTTTAAATAATATAGTTGGCCATTTTCTTTAATGTCAAATACAGTTCAATTGGGGTATATCAATTTTGACTTGTTTTGGCCAAACTTTATATTCGCACCTTGTTTAATTGCAGCCTACATGGAAAATATGTCTTGCTTTAATGTAGGTATGAACAGAGCATTTTTTAGAATACAGTTACAGATTTCGCCTTTATTATTTTTTAGGGATATTTTAGCATCACCTCTTTTCAAGACTATATCATTCATTTGACAAAATGACTTTGTAGATTAAAGTTTGAATCAAAATTAATAAAATCAGATTCCTTGGTGATAACGTGTGCTGTAGCACCACAGTATATAAGGAGAGTTTTACCGTTTGTAGTATTGTCAAAGTTAGAATAGAAATGTATATTCTTCCTCAAAGTTCTCAACGTTTTTTTACAGAAAGAGGTTCTCCTACGTTTTGAAGCCAGTTTTGATCTCTGTCAAGTCAGGAAAGGGTTTTCCAAGCAGCTTTTGCCTGATGTGGTAACAGTACTCGATTTTAGAACATACCTGTTTTTTTTTTGTTTTGTTTTACAGGTAGAGGATTGTATCAGGAGTGAGATACCTCTTGGAATAGTAGAATGATGCAACCATTTTTCGAATGATTTTAGCAAGATTTGATCAGGTCAGGATTGAAGGTCAGACCCAGAAACTTGTTAAAGCAAGGAGCTTCTTTGTGCCACATACTTAAGGTTAGAAGATAAACAGTATTTACTTCTCTTCTACTGCAAGAACTATGACACAAGGGTTGGAATGTGGGATTGAGAAGTCAACGCCCCCGAGGAGGGGCACTCTGACTTGCAAAAAGTGCCTGGGCAGCTCCGTTGCCATTCCCCGGTAAAGACGTCTCAGGCGATTAGCAATAAACTAACTCCTCAAAGAGAGAAGGCAAAGCCCAGAAGGACATTACACCACAATCAACAGGAATGGTCTAATCTCTGTTGATTTTGCAGGTTGAGATCAGAGGAGAGAAACTCTGAGAAAGCTTGGTTGACTTTTGAAGTGTTGCCATAGATGGTAGTGTCATTTGCCTATATGTGGGCAAATGAACTTAGAATGGGGTTTAGGAGATCGTTAATGAAGATAATGACCAGAGTTGGATCTAGGATGAATCCTTGAGGTACGCCAGCATTGATACTTTGAGTTTCAGACTCCATCCCATTGATGACTACTTATAAAAACTTATAAGAGAAAAAAAAATTTGATGGTTCAGAAGACATTTCCAGATAGCTGTTCTTGCCATTGTGGTATGCCGCTCATGGTTGGGTCAAGTGTACAAAATGTCTCTCTTTATATGGTAGTTGACTACTGTTACTGTTAAGATCATGCTTCAAGATGGTTTGGTCTGCTTGTAGTTCTACTCATTGGTACAAAACTATTTAATCTGCAAAATTCCAGAGTGTTTGCATGCACAGTCGTGGAAGGTTTCATCTAGAACACAAAAAGGAGTGGTGTAGAAGAAATGTTGCCACTTTTAATCTTATTAATTTACGGTTCCACTCTTGATATCAGCAGAAGGATAGATGACCAGAGGTTGATGGATCCTGATTTCAATTCATGATTGATCTTTAGCAAAATGTTGCTGGTCTGGTTGCCACAGCATGTTTGCCACAAACTGGAGTCCTAGATGATATATCTTTGACAATATCATATTAACACGGTAAATAAGAGTCAGACTTTAAAAAGGTTGCTTTGATGTTTTCCCTTATTTTAAAGAAAGGAGATGTGTCATGTGAGACATAATTATTTCTGTTTAACACACATATGCCAGGTTTTCTGAACTAATTACTTTCTCTTGTGTGCAATGGTCTTGGATGTCTTTGTCTTGTGGGTGGAGTTAATTTAGCTAATCACTTCCGGTTAATTTGTCAAAGTGTGCCAAATACAACAAAAGAAAAGAAGAAAGATGATTAAACGTGTTGCTGAGTATGTGCAAATGAACATATCTTAAAATCTCGTGAATTTTTATTGTTTTGAAAATGTATCCGCATTTGTAAATTCTGTGTTTGTCACAAAAAGTCATAATTAAAAAGTCTTTTCATAAAACAAAAAAAGTTGTCTCCCTTGCATTCTTCTTTTGTTCTGCTAATTTACGAGGAGCCAAACAGGAAGAAAGAATTATGATGTAAATTCAACAAAAATATTTTCGAACAATGGACAGCAGTATTGAAGTAATTTACATCCGAGAATATTAATGAATCATTTACAAAAGACAGTATTATGTAATAGAAAAGATATTTACACAAAATAAATGGGCGTAAAATATGCAACGGCAAATTTGTAAATCTGTGTCTTCTATCACATGATTATGTTCTTGAATAAAAATAGGCACCAGACTAAGCAGGTGTAAGTTTTCGAAGCTTGAGGTGAAGGTGCTATTAATAAAGAATATTCTTTATTCAAGAGAAAGAATGGTATATGAACATACGAGCAATGCACTACCATACTTTAAAAATCTGCAATGCCTATAAAAAAATGTAATAGAAAAAACTATTTACTGGTAAAAGAATTTACTTGAAAAAATTCCAAAAATCTTCAACTAGAACGGAATTCTTAAACTAAAACAAATGATAAATAACACCCTACATGAGAGCTCATTGTTCAAACTTTTCAGCTTAACATTCACAAGCAACATGAATTAAAACAAATACACTGAGGATATTATGAAGGCTGCTGCAAAGAATGTAGGCTCCTTTTACAATACTAGAAAATTACTCATACTTGAGAGTATCTTCTATCTCTACAAAGCCATTACTCACCCATGTATAGAGTATTGTTGTTACATCTGGGTTGGTGTGTCTCCCACTAGTCTCTCACTCTTAGACAGGGTCCAAAACAGAATCTTAAATCGAATAGGTCCTGCACGATCTATCAAGCTTCAACCTCTGTTCCATCACTTCAGTGTTGTGTACGTGTGCTTGTTTTACAAGTACTTTAATAGAACATGCTCTGATGAAGTAGCACATGTCCTCTCGACGTACATACTCCCAACTAATCCAACAGCAGCACTTTATTGTTCAGGTTCCAGATGCCAGAAAGCCTTCTAATACTCTAATAGTTTCTTCCCTCAAACTGCTTAACTTTTAAATTTCCTCCCTGTTTTCTGTTTTCCTAACTGAAATATCTCACTGCTCAACTCCCCAATTGCGGTATGGGTTCAAACCTGCTTGCCTATTACCACTTTTTTTTTTTTTTTGCTCAACACACACCTCCAAACTCCCGGGCAACGCTGGCCACTCAAGCTAGTATAATATAAAAGAAAATGCCAGTTCCCCTATTTCATTGACCAGAATAGGTTAATAAGCAAAAGCTAGAAAAATAGTTTCCTCAGTCGTTTCGTCAATAAATTATGTATTATGAAAATAAAAATTTATTACTTGCTCCACAGACAGAACAGTCTTGCATCGTATTTATGTCCTCTTACATTAAAATCAAGATATAATGCTACTAAACCTTATGTCTAGAATTCTTATTGCAAGTTTAATCAAAATCTATCGCATGATTTTAATTCTAGAAAACTTATCTTAAAAACAAATTAAAATTCAGATATTCTTGCTTAATTGATGTCTCTGACTATGGATCAAATTTAATGTAAATCTGAAATATTTGAATTTTTAAATGAAATGTTGTACCCAACTTTATTTAACCAGAAATGTACAAGAATAGGCCGAAATAACTATATATAGCGAAAACCATATTTGAATATTATCTTTATAAATAAAATGTATGTGCGTGTGTCTGTCTGTATAGTGTGGGTTATGATGTCAAAGATGTTGTAAAAATGTGGTCCTTGTGAATTGTTGGTTTTGCATCATGAAATTTAGATCCAATGAAGCATCGTAATTTTATATCTACATAAATAGAACAGTAGATGTATGTATGTGTGTCTGTCTGTGTGTAAATATTTAGCTGATAAACTCTTAAACACATAACACTGAAATTAACAGAAAATAATCGTATACCAAGGATGGTTTATAACAAATGAAATCTTTGTTTGGATGGATGAACAACACATACAAAAGTCGGCAAGTTGCAATGCAGAATGTCTATTTTACTTGTTTGCATATTTGTATTAGTTGTTGTATGCGTAAAACTATATCATAGCTGAAAGTGGTTTCATTTAAAAACTTTATCATCTGTCTATCTGGTTTGTTTAAATAGTAGAGAATGCAACTGGAGTGCTGAGGGAATGCAGCTCGAATGCTAAATGCTTTGGTTTCGATTCTAGCTGTGCCACCTAAGCCATTTTTTTATTACTTTGGAAATCAGTACTATTTATCAGGTACAATATAATATTCAATTGAGAATTGGATCTGTAATAATAAATACGAAATTTGCGTGAATTAAAACGTATGTTGATTAAAGCATTATCTTAAATGGTTCATATCTTTTAATGAGAACTTTCTTAGAATACCGTCAGTTTTAATTCAGTCAAACTTATGAAATACTGAAAAAAAAAAAGAAATAAATAAAAATAACTAATTTTTTTTTAAATCCTGAAAACTATGCACGCATTTTTGTATGTGTGTGTGTGCAGACATCGAATGTTAATATTTTATGTTGTTTAGGGTAAATAACGTCAAATATAAAAATGAAACTCAATGAAAACATTTAAAAATGTTTCTTTGCAAATAATACAATATAATTTTACTAAAAAAAAAATCATATCTTTCCATTTATATCCGCAAGCTGACACGAAAGTTAATTTTATTTTAAAATGTCATTGTTCAATTTACAAAAACAATGAGAGAAATTGTGAATTTTTGGAAAATTATTGTTTTGGACGTTAAGAACTTTGTTTTGTTCTTTTGCCCTGGAGACACATTCTTTCACGGTGTAATAAATAAAAACAAGACAAAGTATGTTAAACCATTTCTGTCTACATCTAGTATGAAAAAAAGGCAAAAAATACACACACACACACACACACGCACACACACAAACAAATTCACCTAAAAATTAAAACATTAAAGATTCTTATTTTTTTACTTTAAAAGATTTAATCATAAAATGATATTTAGAAAAAAGGTTTTAGGCGAAGCATTCATTCCGAATTCTTAAAATGAAATTCTAATATTAGTTATATTGATTCCAAATATTTAAAATTATATCACGTTGAAGCATCGGTTTTCATTAGATCACCAAAGTTAAGCAATATTGAACCTGGTCAGTATGAGATTAGTGGCCATTTGGAAATGCTAGGTGCTGTATGAAGTAGAGCATCGACACCTCCCTGCAAGAAATGCAAAGACCTAACATCGTCACATCCCTTGACTTGGATATACATACAACTAGGAACCGCTTGTGGACTGGCTATTCCCAGGAAATTTCCTCCTTTGGAAGAAGCCGGCCAACCCACATAGGGTGAATTCCAATGGGATACATGGCAAATGTTTCAAATTAGAAAAGTTTCAAAACGTTTTTGACCTCTGCTGAAATTAAAATAAATATCTCATATATGAAATAAGGTTTCAATTTCTCTTATTTCTTTTATGGGGATAGCAGAAGATTGAAAAAATAATCAGTTTTATTTGGCCGCTTATTGAGCCATGTTTTAAAAAACAGAGATTTTATTTTCAATAACTTCCATCACTTTTCATATTTGTTACACTTCGTCACATTTACACAAAGTCAGAGGAGTTTCACTCTCACATTTAATCTAATACCACTGCAAATCACATATACCAGGAAGATTTTCTTGTAGAAGACAGCACTATTATTGGTAGGTTAGACATCGAGATGTGATTCGGACGAATGCTAAAACGCAAATGGTTCTAATCGTTACCCTCTTTTTTCTTCTCTGGTTCGTTTTGATACGATCTCTTTGTCACTTACCAAAGCTAGATAGTTTAACATGGTGTTAAAGCCAATGAATTTCAAGAGATGAAAATCTTTCGAAACCTCAAAAAGTAATACCTATATGTGAATGTAGTAAACCAATGCAAAATCAGAAATTCCCGTAACACTTGACCAAGAAAATCGATTTTGGAAGGATTCTCTAGCCAACGAAATGGAAGGAACCCACACATGTCTACTGAACATCCCACTCTTTGTCTATGTAAATATATTTATATGTGTAGACATGTAAATATATTTATATGCGTAGATGTGTAAATACATTTAAATGTGTAGACGTGTAAACATATTTATATACACAGACGTGTAAATATATTTATATGAGTAGAGGTGTAAATATATTAATATGCTCAGATGTGTAAATATATTTATATGTGTAGATGTGTAACTATATTTATATGCGCAGACGTGTAAATATATTTATCTGGGTAGACGTGTGAACATATTTATGTACACAGACGTAAATATATGCATATGCATAGGTGTGTAATCTATAATCGTATAATTTTTTTTATTGATAGTCATATTAACAACACTTTTTTTTCTATTTAGTTAAAAAGAAAACACAACTTTCTTATATATAGGTTGTGAGATTGTATTTATCTGCAAAAGATCTTGCTAATTTGCATATCTTTTAAACATTCATTTTAATTAATTCCCTATTGTCTTTTTTTTTCGGTTTTCTTATGGGATGATGATTACATGTAATTATGTTCATGCAGATATACGTAATATTTGCATAAAAAGGTTATAGTAAACACACAACTCTTCATATATTTATGCATGTGTATATATATATTTGTTTAAAAATTTTTGCTTACCAAACTCCCCTGTCAGCTTTTGGTTTACAGACATGTAACTTAATATATAGGGTATTCAAAGCCATGCGAAACTTTATATTTGTATTTTAGCCAGGGAAAATTTTTAAAATGAAATTTTCCAGGTGAAGGTAGAATGACGGCATTAAGAATATGCATGTGTAACATAATAGCTATCGGTTCATGTTTACATTTGCAGCAAATATATCTTTATAGCTCAGGCATTAACGTCAAAGGCAAAAGTAAATCATAAACTAAACATTTTCATTTCGATTCTCGGTGGTGGCGCTCAAGTCATTTTTTTTTTATTTATTTTTTTTTAAACTCTTTAAATCATTACTATATATTAGGTCCAATATTATATAATAAATACGAAATCTGCATTAATCAAAATATCATATTCAAAGATATTTTACGATCGGGCAATGCCAAACGGCCTGCTAGTATATTTATTGATGTGTCGTGGAACAACAGTGAAAATAAGAACAATCAAATCGAGGTTCAGTTAAGGAACAAGTGTATTAACAATAATATACAAAGATAGGGAAGCATGTATATCTGCTGGGCATTCGGCAAGCAGTTGAAGTGCAGACACATCTCTCTCACCGGTGTTGGAATTACTAGCGCTATTTACAGTGCTAATCAGTGTAAATTCCTCTGTTCAAAGAAGGTTGGTATAACACCCCGCCCCTTTGAAAATATCCCGTCAAGGATTAATAATGTTTTTGTTTTGGGTTCACCCTAATCAATTCTGTTGATTCCCGTTTTCTGTTTGATCTTCTGTTCTCCGGAGCTGTCTCTGATATGGGCACCTGAAAAGTATCAAACACTGTGTCCATGATATCCTCCTGGTCACCTCACTGTTCGAGTATCTTTTCCGAATTTGGTTAGAGTGACGTTTGTGCACAAAGTCTGGTCCCTTAATCATGTAGACCATGTTGCCTATTTGTTTCTCAACAATGCCGGACTCCCAGAAAGTTTTATTATTTTTGTGAATCTTTTGCCAACTTTATACCGTTTTTTGTTATCGTCTTTTTTTTTAGTTTTGGCCTATCCTGGTTTGGTAACAACTTCTGAAAAATCGATCTAACCTTGCGCCCGAACAAAACCTCAGCAGGTGTCTTCGACATTTCGATGTTTGCATTCAAAGTGACTCTGTAGACTTGTAAAAGCTGTTGGATTGACTTATCCATCGGCAACCCACTAACTTTTCTCAGAGATCCCTTGAATGTGTCAACGAATTTCTCTGCTTGCTCATTACTTCTTGGTATGGCGGAATGGTTATATGCTCGATTAGATGATCCTCGCAAAAATGTTTAAATTCGGTAGACGTAAATTGCGTTCCATTGTCTGTAACAATGCAGTCTACTACTCCAAACCTAGTGAATAGTTCATACAGGAAGTTGATAGTTATCTCGGATGTGGGATTCTTAGATTTTAATTCTTCCAGCCATTTAGATAGGCTGTCTACAACCATGAGGTAGTAGAACCTATCCAACAGTCCTACAAAATCTAAATGAATACTAGACCAAGGTCAGTCCGGTTTTGCCCACGATCCAAATTGAGTTGGCGGAGCTTTCATAGCTAATGCACATCCTCTACACTCCCTGATTTTTCCTTCAATATCCTTATCCATGTTTGGCCAATAAACGAAAGAGCGCATAAGACTTTTCATTCTTCATATACCTGGATTTTTTAGATGGTACATACTCCATTTAAAAATTGTAATTCAGAAGTATGGTACCCCATCTTTGGAGTCTATTCGCCGTATGTTGTGGTAGTCCCCTTGTCGATCCGAAAATCGCTAATAATGGTTTGGGGTCTGTTTGTAACAGAAATTTCCTACCGTGCAGGAAATGATGAAATTTCTTTACCGCAAATATAATGCTTAGCGCTTCTTTTTCAATTTGTGAGTAGTTCTTTTTAGCTGGCAAAAGTGATCGAGATGAATCTGTTATGGGTTTCACTTTTCCATCATCCATTTTGTGTAAAATGCATGCTCCTATGCCATAGGAGCTGGCATCGCTTGCAACTATAATTTCACGCTTGGGATTATAATGTGCCAGAAACAAGTCAGACGTTAAAGTCTCTTTAATTTCCCGAAATGCTTCTTCGCACTCTTGCGTCCAGACCCATTTTTGGTCTTTCCTGAACAGTTCATTTAAAGGCGACCTTAGTTTATGCATATTTGTCACAAATACATTGTAGTAATTTGCCAAACCTAAGAAACTTTGTAAAGACAATATTTTCTGGAGCAGGCATATTCTTTATTGCACTTGATCTATCTGGATCCAGCCTTCTTCCATGTTTATCGATGATTTGCCCCAAGTATTTTATTTTCTCAGTTAAAAATGTACATTTTTCCTGTTTTTCTTTAAATCTATAATCCTGGATCCTTTTGAATACTTGTTTTACATGAGCTGTGTGTTGTTCTTTGCTAGCGCTTTTCATTAACACATCGTCCAGGTACCCTACTGCAAAATCCAACCCATTTCACACAATGTCCATAATTTGCAGAAAAATCGCATGGGCGACTTTGACCCCAAAAGGAAGTCTGTTAAACTTGTACAATCCCTTATGGGTATTAATATATAGCAGCTTTGAACACTCCTCATTGACTGAAACTTGTAAGTATGCGTCACTGAGGTCGATTTTAGAAAAATATTTCCCTCCACTCAGTTTCGCAAATATCTCTTCAGGGCTCGGAAGAGGATAATAGTGATTTTGTAATGCCCTGTTTAAGCCTGTCACGAAGTCAGCGCAAACCCGAATCTCCTTACACTTCTTTTTGATATAAACCGTTGGTGCAGCCCACGCACTGTGATCAATTTTTCTAATGACACCCATGTTTTCGAGTCTTTCTAATTCACCGTCTATCTGTTCTATAGCAGCGTGTGGAACATTTCTTTTCTTTCTGAACACTGGCTGTTCATTTACTTTTACGTCAAATTTTGCTACCGCTTTTGTACACCTTACCAAACCGCCTGAAAATACGCCTGGGAAATTCTCTTTCAACTCCCTCTTAAGTTTTTCTGCCTCCACATTCGAATCCTCAACCTTTTGGCGAAATGAGCTTAAAGGCAGAACCCATAATCTAAACTTTTCGAACAGATCAGTTCCAAAGAGGTTGTTTGATTTTCGCCTGACAAAAATTCTTGCTTTTTCGGTCCTGTTCTGGAAAAAAATATTCGTCAATAATTCTCCTTTGAAGGTAATTTTTTCGCCACTGATGCTTCACGCCGTTTTATGTTATTTAATCATAGTGGGTCTCCCACGCCTCTTCCATGTCTGCACCTTATTAATGGAAATGCCAGCTGTAGCCTTAATTTCTTTTTAAACATTTTAACCTGTATGTATTTCCGGATATTTTTTCTTCAGGTTCAATTTTCGTAAGTTTAATGGATGTCTTTCTACCAGATTTTTTTCTACAATGCGATGCTTTATGCCCTTTCTGGTGGCAGTTGTCACATTGTTTGAATTTGTAGGGACACTCATTGTACCAATGTTTATTTCCACACCTCCAACATGGTCCAGGTGGATCTTTCATATCATGCATCCAACTGATTAAACCATCTTCATGCACTTTTGGCGTTTGGTTAAATATATGTGATAGATTTGATTTAATTATGTTCTTGTTTCCAAATTGTATAAAGTGCTGTGATTTGGACAATATTACAGAATGAATTTGATATTGAATAAATCTTTTCACCTGGAGGTTATATATGTCTATTGCGTTGTTACAAGTCAGATTTGGTGTGTTTATAGGTAAAAGTTGATACTTATGCAAAATACGGATCATGCTGAAATAATAACGTTATTATTTAAAAGCTCATTCTTAATATGAGGAGAGGGGCGTTTTGTAACTATTCTGTATTTTCACAAAAGTTTCAGCAAAAACCTAACAGCCAGCCATGGTTCTCTCCAGAATGTGCTGCTGCCATTGCGCACAGAAATCACTTTTTCCACTGCTTCAAACGTAATAGATGTATGGAAACTAAAGCCGTTTTCAGGACTGCCAGCAACCATTGTAAGAAAGTAATAAGGAACGCAAGAGAGTTGTATGCTCAATCTGTTAAGTCCAAAGTAGCTGAGCAGCGGCTTGGTTCCCACCAGTTTTGGCAAATACCAAACAGAATCCTGAACAGAAACGTGTGCTCCATCCCAACTATTATCAATGGACCTGAGGTAATCTCGTCAGCATCAGACAAAGCCAAACTCTTTGTCAAGAACTTTGCAGCTAATTCTACCCTTTGCGACCAAGACCGCCAACCCCCAATATTTCCTCTTGTATCAGAAAACACGCTATGTGATATACGTATATCTGTACGTGATGTTGCCAAGCTAATCAAAAACCTTGATTCCAGTAAAGCAACTGGCCCTGATGGTATTCCAATTATAGTACTCAAAAAACTTCAACCTGAACTAGCGCCCATACTTACAAAACTGTTTAAACGTTGTCTTAAGGAGAATAGTTTCCCATCTCCCTGGAAAATCTCATCAGTATGCCCTGTATTTAAGAACTCAGGTGATCGCTCATCCCCCTCTCAGTACAGGGCAATAAGTCTCCTGTGCGTCATGAGTAAGTTGCTAGAATCTGTATTAAATACAGAAGTAATCAATCATCTCAACAAAAATAACCTTCTTAGTGACACTCAATATGGTTTCCGTTCTG
Organism: Euprymna scolopes; assembly: GCF_053919585.1. Taxonomy (NCBI): domain Eukaryota; kingdom Metazoa; phylum Mollusca; class Cephalopoda; order Sepiida; family Sepiolidae; genus Euprymna; species Euprymna scolopes. The sequence continues at coordinate 131,206,608 of NC_136494.1, read as the reverse complement.
CTAGATCTACAGCAGATGTCCTTACAGTTATATCGCATAGGATTAGCAAATCTCTCGACGGTGGCAATCTTTCTAGGGCAATTGCTCTTGACATATCTAAAGCCTTTGATAGGGTATGGCATAAAGGTTTACTTCATAAGATAGCTAGCTATGGTATAGCTGGAAAAGTCTTCTCAATTATTAAATCATTTCTTTCTGATAGGTTTATAAGAGTAGTAGTTGAGGGGCAAAAATCAGAAGCTCACAGAATTAATGCCGGTGTCCCTCAGGGATCCATCCTGGGCCCAACTCTTTTCCTGATCTACATTAATGATCTTCCAAATCATATCCTTACATCATTTGTAGACATTTATGCTGACGACACTACCATTTATGGTACCACATCTAAGACAGTAAACGAGCATGTTCTCTCCAATTCTCTCTCCTCTGATCTTGAGCACGTAGTACAATGGGGAAAGGAGTGGCTGGTTACTTTTAATGCATCTAAAACCAAGCTTCTCTCTTTACATCATCAACATTCTAATCCACATTTGTCATCAATTGAAATGAATGGCTCTCGTCTTCAGGAGGCCTCAAGTTTTGACAAGCTTCTGGGCTTGACCATTACTCCTGATCTTAAATGGAACACGTATATCAAATCTGTTGCCAAGGCCGCTGGAAAAATGGTGGGATCTTTCTATCGATCCAGTAGATATCTCACTGCTGATGCTATTCTCTATCTATATAAGAGCCAGGTACGTCCAAGGATGGAATACTGTTGCCACATCTGGGCAGGAGCTGCTAGAAAGGACTTGTCCTGCCTTGATTGAGTTCAAAATAGACTTTGTAGCCTCGTAGGAGATGTCCTTTTCTCCTCCTTGCAACCTCTATCTCACAGAAGAGATGTTGCGAGTTTGTCTCTAATGTATCGTTATTTTCATGGAAAGTGTTCAACTGAGCTTCAATCTATGGTCCCCCCTCGCCAAACTTTCACAAGAAACACTCGTCTAGCTGTAAACACTATCAATAATTTCCCCCACTCTTTATCTGTGCCTAAACCTAAACGTAGATTCCATGAACAAAGCTTCTTTCTTAGAACTGCACGCCTGTGGAATTGTCTTCCGTTTTCCTGCTTTCCGGCTGACTACAATATGGTTGTGTTCAAGTCTAAAATAAATAAGTTCTTGATGAGCCGTTCCATATAAGTTATTAAATTTACCAAATTTTCATTACTAATGATTACTATATTGACCAACTTCTACTGTACACTCTTTAACCCTTATCCTTGAGTGGCCTCTGGGCCTTGATAATGTGGTGATGTCTTTGTAAAAAAAAAAAAAAAAAAAAAAAAAAAACATAACAATTTGATAAACAAAAGATTTAAAAATTGAATTTAACTTGAAAATCCTTTCTAAAAATATAGCACGATACGTATCCTTCATAACTTCTAAAAATTATTTACATTTCTCTTCCAATGGTATTTTGTTATGGAAATCGCTCCAGATAAGACATGAAGTACTCGATGTAAGGAGTTAAAAAAAAAAACAGTTCAAGGTAAAAAATTAATCAACGATAAGTGTTAGATGTTTTTATTTATTTATTTTTATTTAATTTTCACCTCATCAGTACAGTGACAATTTGAAGTAAGGGGCTACTATCGGGGACATAGGTTGCAGGGATATTATGAAGGGAGATGAGTAGCAAGATGTCTGTTCACATTACACTTGAACTTCTGCATGTCAGTACAGTTGGGAAAGTAGAATCTCGGAAGGGAGTTCCAAAGTCTAGCAGTTCTAGGGAAGAAACTATTGGAGTAGAAGGCTTTCTTACACCTGTGTAGGGGTGGGATTTAGCTGCTTATCGGGGGTATTTACGTAAAAGGGGGTACAAGTGCTTGTAGTTCATTAGACCATTCACCATTAAAGTACTTGTAAAACAGGAAGTGGGATGCAACATTTCGTCGATGGGACAGAGGCTGAAGCCTAGATGATAGTTCAGGATCTATCAGGTTGGCAACTCTATTTTAAACCCTGTCCAGGAGTGAGAGACTAGTAGCAGACGCACCAGCCCAAATGTGACAACAGTACTCCATACATGTTTAAATTCCGATAAACAAAAATAGCAATTTTTCCCCTTTGTCAGAAACACCGCTCATGAAATATAAAGACTAAAGGACAAAATAAAGGGAGCAAGAGTTATAAAGATGCTTAAAGTAAACCCAAGCTCCACTTTCTACTTTCCAGGTATATATCCGATAAATCTAGTTTTACAAATAGTTTTCATCCGTTTGATATATTTTTAGAAGTTTAAGATGTAAAGAATCGTTTATTCCAACTGAGTAATCAAAACAAACTCGAAGTCTTTGGTCTTTTTTGCATAAACTGTTAAAAATATTGCTGACAAAACACAAAATTTAACAAGGTGATCATCTTAAGATGCATTTCTTAAGCTAAAAATCCATATCTCCTATACTTTGTAAACCACTTTTTATCATTTCTTTGATTTGAAGAATTTCCTTCATAAACCGCATCTACATTTGAGTTTTTGTTTTCTCTCATAATATTAACTTTTTATAAACTCATAACACTCTTATATGCTTTAAATGTTCTGTGAATCATCATTAGAGCAGGGAGAAAGAAAAGTAACTAAAAATTAATCTCTAACAAGGTACTGCAAAGAAATTGGGCTCCCTCTGCCATGCTAGAAAATTACTCACACCAGAGAGTATCCTATATCTTTACAAAGCCACAATTCGTCCAAATATATAGTATTGTTACCACATCTGGACTAATACATCTACCATTAGTATCTCACTTTTACACAGTTCAAAAATAGTCTGAACTCTGATAGGCCCTACACTATTATCCAAGCTTCAACTGCTGTCCCATCACTGTAATGTTGCATCTCTGTGCTTGTTTTATAAGTGCTTTTATGAAATGTGCTCTAATGAAATCGTAGCACTTGTGTCTCCTTGGCGTACATACTCCTGACTAACCCGGCAAGCAGCAAAATTCACTTCTTCACTGTTGATGCCGGAAAGCCTTCTAGTCTAATAGCTTCTTCCCTCAGATTGTTAGACTTTGGAATTCCCATTGTTTCCTGCTTCCCTGACTATATCAACCTTCTGAAGTTTAACTGTCATGTGAACAGATATCTCATCCTCAACTTTCCATTGCCCCTGGTTAGACATGATTCCAAATAATTGCCCCTGACATCCAAATAGAAATATGTCTTGTTTTTGGTGAATAAAAAAAAATTAAAAATTAAAAATTAAAAAATGTATAAATTCATTTGAGAATGAATTATCATTTTGGTATTTTTTTAACAATGTCAAATGTATTGAAACTATAGATAACAGCTTTTGTACATTGCGTGGATGATGGAATCGAATACATTTAGTTGCGAATAGTAAAAATTTGGATTATATTTATAACATATTAAATCTTGGAGTTGTATGTAACAGTCGATGGAAAAAACAGGACATTTTAGGGAAAATAAACAAGATATTAAAATATATAAAAGAACATAAATGATCTTAAAACAAAACGATACGTATGTATATTTTGATTAGGATCCATTAACATCTGCTGTATTTTTTGTAGAAGCACAGCTAACAAATTAATATTCTAATTTAAAAAAAACACAACACTTTTTTTTTTAAATTGAAGCATTATTATTACTATGGAAACAGAAAAGTGCTTACATCTATAATATAAATCTCACCTGCCTGTTTAAATGTATGTATGTATGTATGTATGTATATCTGCCTAAAACTTTTGACAGAGGCGACGGATTTTCACAAGATTAGTATCGTTTTGACCCTTTGGACGGCAAATATCAAAAAATTGGCTAAAAATATTAATTCCTTCATCCTCAACCGGGCACTTTTCTACCAGGAGAGGTCGCTTTTGTCGCCAATATTTTTCAAAGTCATTCCCTCTTTTCGATTGACTAGCCTTAATTTAAACATTCGTCACTTTCGGTTTGGTGATGGACGCAACAGCAAAGATGTCACGTTTTTTTCCACATTCTTTTCCTCCTTCGTGGTACAGGTTTGATCCTGCCTACCTACTACCACTTTTATTTTTTGGGCTCAACACACACCTCCGAACACCCGGGCACAGCCAGGCACCCAGCTAGTTTAATATAAAGAAAAAAAATTATTCAAAATGTTTTAAAACAAATAAATTAACACCTTAGTTTATTTCGATATTTGTACATGATGCAATTTTACAGATGTATGGCATTTTGCGGGGATCGTTCCAAAAGTAAAGCCTCCTATTTTTTAATCCAAAAGTTAAAGAGCTACGAAGACGGAAGTGATAACATTAAAATGAGCAACCTTTTGTACTCCAGACGTTATTTATCTGCGTAGTCAGCTCTACTTCTGATGCATGTTCATGATAGGCGTTGCTTTTTTAGAGTCCCATACTGTCAATATCTGCAACAGAGATGAAAAATTCAGGTCATGACTGCATAAGTTCAGTTATTATAACAATGTAATTTGCAATCTCCTCTAATTCATCCGCATGGAATAAAAAAATAGGAAGCATTACTTTTGGAACGTGCCTCATATTTTGGTTAATAGTATTATATTTTTTTTTCTTTTCTTTTCACCTCAAACAAAGTGTATTGCCACTTGGACGCAAGGTGCTACTTTTTGCGATCATATCTAACAGTAGATTGTAGAAAGTTGAGTAGCAAGATGTCTGTTCACATTACATTTAAAAACTGCATGTTAGTACAGTCAAAGAAGTGGGAAACCGGAGGAAATTCCAAAGTCTAGCAGTTTGTATGAAGAAACTATTAGAGTAGAAGACTTTCCAGCATCAAATGATCTTTTAAATTTAAGACTTTTTGAGAAAATAAGAATCCATTTTTTCGTTTACGCATAGTTCTGTATCTCACCGCTGGTATGTTTTGAATGTGCAGAGAGGAATTTGGTGAATGATATTTTAGCATATAACTTATTATTTTTTAGGCTGTAATTAGAGTACCAAACACTAACAAGGTTAAAGTATTCAAACGTCACTGTCTTCATTGAACCATGAAAAGATGTCTTCTTAGGTTACCTCAAATGTCGTTGTACTAGCTGCCTAAAAACACATATTGATAGGAATTTTCTGTACAAACATGGTTTGACAATGTCTGAAGACATCTTGTTCACAAATGTCCTGTCCAATATGTTGTGGCAAAACAATAAAACTGTGAAAATCTGCGAGAAGGGCGTTTCAAAATGTGGCTAACAATAGTAATATCCAATCTAGACGTAATCACTGACCTTCAGATTTATGTTTTCGATAGTGGAATCGTGAATGCTAAGAGATTTATAAGTCAAAACTTGTGTGATATGAGCATCACGCATTCAAGATACTGTTCAGGTTAAGAAAGGGCTCGGTCAAGTGTTTATTATGTTTTAATTATCATAATTAAGGAACGCACATGTAAGTATATACTGTGTGAAACTGGTTAATTACTAAGATTGCAGCTGATTAACTAGGCTTACCATGTTTAAATTCAGCTTGTGCTGTTGTGCCAATTTCATTAATATCCCTGAGAAAAATATGAACTAGTTATGAGTTTGATAGTATGTAAGTGTAATCCCGTTAGGAAATTAAAAAAATTCTTCTTCTACAAAGCCGAAATGAACGACGACAACTCTAAACTTACATGATCTTTCTCAGCTCTCAAAAAATCAACTGCCTGTTTTCCCCAATTTATCTTACTTAAAGTACTTGTTTCCTTTATACACAAATGAATGCCATCTGTAAAATAAATTTATGAACACAAGTGCTTTTTTCCTCTAAAAATCGAGTGCCTAACATACGAAACGGGCTTCAAAGCTGGTAACGTTTTATTTTTTCTTCATATGCAACATTTAATCCACCTTTCTTTGTGTTTTAAATCGCAGTAAGTAAAATAGACTTTTGAGCTTTGGGATAGATAAACTCTCTTGCAGTGGAGGAAGCCATAAAAACAAAAAAAACTAAAATATGTTGTTCAGTTGCATCCTGGCATTCGTTTGTACCATTTTTTATAATTAGCATTTCCAAAATGTATGTGTTACCCCAGAAAGGTACAATTGCATACAACGCCAACTATCTTATTTAAAAATGTGATTTTGGAAACGAACGAGTTGGTAGCCATCATGATACACAGAGGTGAAGAACATTTCTGAGAAAAAGTCATTGAATATTTTATTCCTATAGACTTGATTATATTTCCCTCTCCTTGTAAAACATTCGCAACAAACACTCGTCTAGCTACAACCACTGTCAACAAGTTCCCCTATTCTCTGTATTTAAACTAAACGCAAATTCCATAAAAAAGTTTATTTCGTAGAACCGCCCACCTGTGAAATATTATACTGTGAGGCTACTTCCCAGCTGACTACAGCATGGTAACTTTCAAGTCCAGTGTAAACAAATTCGTATTTAGCTGTCCTCTAAAATAGTTAAATTCTACCCAATTTCCACAACTATTATTACGATATTATCTCACTGACCACCTGGCACACATTAACCTTTATCCTGGAGTGGCCTTCAGACCTCGATAAGCGGTGCTTCTTTTGTAAAAAAAAAATTGAAAAGATAAAAGAAGCTGAACCATTTTTCTATATCTGTTTCGGTGACAGTCATAACTGATCTTTGCTATTTACCAGTGTGCATTAGTAATGGTGTGATTTCAGTGTATGTGCTCAGCGTCTACATCTGATTAACTATTTTTTGCCAAAGATATAATGCATTGTGACTTGCTGTGAGAAGGTCTTTTATGCTTGCTGCTCTTGGACTTGATTGGACAACTATTAATGGTGGTGATATATTGTAACATGCAAGGAAATATCTAGTATAATGCATTTGTTTATCCACCTTATCCTAAATAGTATCTAACTCTGTCAGTAATAATGTAATCCTTCAGAATTTGATGGGGTTCTACTGGTAAAAATTATTGCCTCTCTGTATAGAGATTGGGTAGGAAATGAAATAAACTCTTGTTGATGCATTTTGTGCTGAAGGAATTGCCTATGTTTTTATCTTTGTTCTTTTCTTTACTTGAAAAATAACGATCAATACATGGAAACAGGATTTGTGCATGTATTACTTGTTTTGATTGGACTATTGTTCTCATATTGAGTGTTATTTGTGCAACATTTCGGTGGATGTAGCTTTCGAACTTCGTCAGGCATGTTGGTCACTATCTTGAAAAAGAAAGGAGAAAAATTACTGGCTCTCCAAATGGTTTTGTAATCTTGAAGTTGTTTTGGGGGATTTTTTGCCGCGATTTCGTATATGTGAAAAAAATTTGGTTGACAAACTATAATAAAGTAATAATAATAACTGTAATAAAGTTTGACAGGGGAGTATCTTCCTTTTACCATTGAAATTTTAAGAAGGGGTTGTACAATTTTTGTTTTTCTTTATAATCAAAAGTTCCCATATACTGCTAATCTCTATGCTCAGTCTGCTTAATAATTTTTCTTTTTTTTTAGCATATGTCCCAGGATTTGTGCATAATAGGAAGAACACATCATCATCATCATCATCATCATCGGTTTAACATCCATTTTATATTCTGGCATGTGTTGGATGACAACTTTTAGAAGTTGACTTCCAAACTTATCTCTGCTCACGTTTCTTAAAAAAAAAATTCTTTTATTGCAGCAACATTTTTATATGCTGGATGTTCTTCCTGATGCCAACCTAGAAAGATGATGAGGACTTGCGTTTTTTTATTGAGACATTGCCTGTATGTGATTGCCCATTAAGACTAAAAAGCACTTCACCTGTCCTACTACTTTTTTTTTTTTTAAATGAAAATTAACATTTTTAATTATGGATAGCCTTAATGTATATATCTGTATGTATTTATTTATAGTTAAAATAGTTATCCACGGACATATGTTTCACCGTTACAATGACTTATCAACATGACTGACTATGACAGAATTGGAACCCACAACCACCGAGCTTGTCGTCGGGTGTATTAATCATTATGCTAAGAAGAACTTGTGTAAAATTATGTGCTAATTTATCGTTTATCAATTTATGTTGTGATCTATATAATTTTTTCTCACCCTGACATTGATATTAAAAACCTACTTTTTCTATTTAGAAATTATCAAAACGAACTTCTTGATATACTCAGTCATGGATATGCGAGCAACATCATAAAGGTTAACTAATAATTATATTCCTTTGAAAAAAAAGTCTTCATAGCAGAGGGAATTTCAAATTGCATTATAATGATAACTGAACTTATGCATTCATAACCTGAAAGTTTCATCTCGCTGTTGCAGATATTGACGGTGTGAGATCCTAAGAAAACAACTCTTGCCATGGATGTGTGTCCGAAGCATAGATGCATCATTGAATTCTTGGCAAAAATGCATTGAGAATAGTGGTGACTATGTAGAAAAATAAATTCTGGAACACAAAAAGGTTGTTTATTTTCGTCTTATATCTCTTTAACATTTTAGTTTTTAGTTAAAAATAGGAGTCTTTACTATTGGAATACCATCGTAGTTATATATATATAATGTGACCCATCAAAAATGCCACCCATGGAATCGTTCATAAAATTTACAATCCTTTCTTCATACTCTATGGACCATAATTCTCTAGATTTTTATCTGCAGATTTCTAAAAGATAATGTCTCTCAAAATAATGTAATTGCAACACAGATCTGCAAATTTAGACTGTATAATTGAATAAAGACTGTTGAATATTCATGATTGAAAATTGATGGACAAGTCAGACATAGAGTGAGATTTCTTTATACAAAATCTGGTTGGATTTCACAATGTAAATTAATTAACATTTCTATAAGTAGGCAGCATTTAATTTTAGTCACCCTGTTCATCTACTATTCCTAGGTTATTTGAGATAGACACCCATAATCATATGCATTCTAAAACAACATTGTACTCGGTGTTTGTGCATTTCATTTTTATCAAAAGAGTTAAAACATTTTTGTGATGTTTGTATTTTTACTTGAATTTCATAAAAAAGAAATACAGTATTTATGTGATTTTCCTGATAATGAAAAATTATAGAAATAAAAAATAAGAATGGAAATTATTTTTGAGATGACGACTGATTATTTGGATTACTGTTCTCATCATAATCTACAAAGATCCGTGGTGTAACGGATAAAGTACTTAGTAAATTCAGTTCCAAGTGACACTCTAAGTTGAACTTTGAAGGTTGAAGTTCAATCCTCAATGTTGGAAATACTAAGAATACAATTTTGAATCATTTAGGACTTTTACCCGGTTATGGCTGACAGAATGAGAGCATGTTACCTCTGTGGATTAAATAAAGGGTTCCAATCAACATTCCATGCAGATTCCGGAGTTTGACAAAACGATTTTCGGCTTCAACAAGATACACATGAAAAAGGCTGAAGGTTACATTGGCCAAAACGTGAAAATAGCATTCAAGATATCATTCAGTTGTCTGAATAATCCAAAGAATACTAAAATCGCTCTATTGTCTCCCTTTTGTGTATTTTCCCAAATTACATGAAATCATATACACACGGTTATTTGTACATATTCCTGAGTTTGACAGAAAGATTCCGGAGTTCGACAGGAGAGATCTGAAGAAGGTCGGAGGTTTGTGAGAATAATACTCAGGAAGGGAACAGTAGTCTGAATAATCCAAATAATACAAGAATAGAAATGTTAACAATTGGATTCATAGCTTGGAGTAGGAAACACTAGATGTGCTGCAAAGTTGTTAAGATTTTAAATTTACCCAAATTTGTTAAAATTAATTAATGCTACACACATCTTAAAGACTATCCGCAAAGATTGAATAAAATGAAAAGCAAAAAATATAGTGTTATTGGCTTGACATAAGAGAGCATTAGGTTACTCATGTCCAGCAGGGTGGCCATGTCTTCCTACTTGTGAGGTATAATATTGTCTTTTTCTCTCGAACAGTAGCCCACTTAAATAATGTTTAATCATCAGCGATATTAACATTTCTTATAGACATATTATATCGGTGTCTAATCCTGGTTTAGTTTACTTGTTATGCTTTGTGTCTTTATCCCTTTGTCTCCGTACTTCTTGAAATGCTATTCTGTTATTTTATGGACATCTGTATTTGAATCACCTTAATTCTATATTTCGTATTCTATGCCTATATCCACATTGTCACTGCTAACAGTCTAGTAATGAAACACATTTGGAATGGTAAAAAGTATAAAAGATCAAGGCAAATAGTTTAAAGCAATAAAAAAAATTGCAATGCAATATTTGAAAACTGCATATGAGACTGCTTCAATGGTCAGGAGAAATAGGGTAAAATTTGGGATATCCGTGACTAAAATTTGAATTCTTATAAATGAATGACTTTTCATTCTGAAAATAATCTCACAAAATCAAGCGAAGTAAATTTCAGATCAAAAATGTTTTTTATTTGCATTTTGTCTTGAAAGATAAAAAGAAGAAAAATATACATAAAACGATTAACTACAATTAAAAAATATCCATTTTATATTTCTCGTGGTCTGTCTGTTCATTTGTTCAATTTTTTCTTGGAAACTATTGGCCCAATCTGGTTGAAATTTTGTGTTGACCTTTGTTATGATAAGGTGCAGTGAACTAAATCTTATAGTATCTCTTCAATGCACAGTTAGAGGTTATTAGAGATTAGTCAATATAATACCACATTTACTTAGAAGTTTTCTTGGAAACTACTGGGTCGATCTAGCTAAAATTTTATATGGACGTTTGTCATAATATGGTGCGATGAACTAAGTTTTATACCATTTGTTCGATGCAAAATTATAGATTAACAGAGAATAGTATTTAATGCAGTAATGAGCATAAATGTAACCATATTCAACCATCAATTTGGCATAAAACATTCATTCTAACTCATCAATTAGGCTCAATATGGAGGAGGAGAGGTACGCTTAAGTGCTTTTAAACGATTTTAATCGACTTTTTCAATAAATTCACTAAACACAATTTTTCAATTCATGTGCATGAAGACGGCTCGTGAGAGTTGAAAACGTTCGTGACTATACTAAATTTCTTTTTATGCTTGAAATAAACATTCAGACATTGGGCTGCCAAATTCAACACATGAATCACAAGAGAAACAAATGGGAATTATGTCTGCTGTTATGTCAACGAAACATATATATATATATATATATATATATCCTATCACACAAAATTTAGTACAAAACTGATAAATTAATTTTAAGTATTTAGAGGAATTGAGAAAGTAAATAGTAAGTCAGGCCTTCCCTGCTTTTGATCTATTTCCAAAATGAGACGTTTCCTTTCTGTTTTTATCTTTTTGCTGTTTATACTGATTTAAACATCATTCATTTCTTTTTAAAACTTTCCAGATTGAAACGTTTTATTTCTCTCTCTTGTATTTCTTTTACTTCATTACTGATTCAGACATTACTTTATATTAATATTAGTATGAGCACTAGCTAACGATAATATTTTTTCATCATTTTTGGCGTAATATGTACATTATTATTTACATAGAATTACTTAACAGTTGTCGACATGTCATAAAACTCAGCAACTAACAAAACTGATCATTTAAGCTCTATTGAATCGTATCAGATTGCTTTTGTTGTATAAAGTTTCCATAGAATATAAAAATGTTGAAGTCTCTGTAGTTTGAAAGAATCACTTAAATTGAGTATTACAAAAGAAAATTTTTTATTGGAGCATTTTTTTGTTGGAAACCAAAACCAAAATTGTCTTTTGAGTTATTTCCTTATTTTTTGTTCTTACAGCTTTGATATTTTGGTCAAGGCTGCGTAAATTTCTTTGAAAGTGTTTTGTGTTAAAGGGCACTTTAGATGACAATCGATCATCTTGGAACGTATTTTGGTCAGCTTTTCATTTGCATCGTTGTGTTCCGTTTAGCTGTCTTAACTGTCGTAACTTACCATAGGCTTATTTTATGTAGAAGGATTTAGTCTATCATTATTACGATTGATGGAATGTATGTTTTGGCATGGATGTCAAACATGCAGACCATGTACTGTATGTGGGCTTTTTGCAATCACACTTTTTTCTTCAATTTACTCATTATATAGCAGCAAAAGATTTTGTTTAAGCTGGATAAACGAGCACTGTTCACTGTAAAATGTTTCTTTGCAATTCTTTTGTATGTATCTTTGAAACATGTGGTCATACAAGAGTTTCCCACCTTTTTGTGCAGTCCTTAGCGTTATTGTTGCATTCTTAAAAATTTTTCAAGCTGCAGACAAGACTGTTGCATCGTATGGTCTTCCTTTCTACATTCACAGATTGTTGGGTCAGTTTTCTAGCTGTATAAGGTCATAACAACTTTTGATCGCCCCATGTTCTCAGACAATTGTTTTTCACTGGAGTCAGAGTGCTTCTGAACTTAAATAGGAAGATTTTCATATCAGTGGGGGTAGAACTATTGTTTAGCCGTCCAGTCCATAGCTTTAGTCTGATCGCTTCCTAAGATATTGTGAGGGGTTCGACATGGCTGAAGAAGCTTCTCTTTGACTTTAGTCATTGGACCTTAATTCACGTCCTGAAAGAGATGACGTTCTACACTGATAGCTTTTATGATCTCCTCTCAATTGGCAACTTCCCATCACACATCTGAAAGGGAAACACAAGTGAGGAGGTGCAGGTTGGTAGGGTCTTTACACTAAAAAAATACGATACATCATATTTTCTTAATTTCAAAAAAATTATTTGTTGCAGTAGCATACAAACTTTTACTTTCAAAAAGTTCATTATTGTTTCTTTTCGATATATTAAATAGATTGCTATTTAGGTTTGACTTTAGAAACTGACAAAATGATTTTGTCTATTATACAGATAAGCTTAAGGTGAGGAATAGAAAATGTCACTAGAAACAAACTTAAATGGAGTAAATTATATTCTAGCTTAATAAAGGAAGTAAAAACCGGAAAAGGATAATCTGAATAAACTATAGATAGATTAAATAAGTTGCTATTTAGGTCCGATATATGTAATATTTTATGTGTCAATTTTCTGTAGTAAGTTATGAACATATATTTATGGCAATTAAGCAATGTTAAACATGGAAGTGTGCGTAGCTTAATTGCCATAAGTATATTTTCATAACTTACACACACACACACACACACACATATATATATATATAAATGACAAAATTCCATATTCAAAATTTCACGATGTGTTAACCATCTTACCGTTTATTTCTTTAAATATGTTGATATGCACAATTCTTGACAGCATCTGTTTTGTAGCATAGAACCATTTATGTAATTATCATGCCAATTCTGGAATTTATTCCGCCTTTAACTCATCAGGAAAAAACGCACTTATCAACTTTAAAAGAAAATAAAGGTATATGGTCATGATTACAAAAACTGAAAATGGTCAATATCTTGAAATATGGAATATAGACTTTTTGTCATTTGTTTGTATATGCTCTGTAGTTACATCAAGCTTCATAAATTCTAGGATTGGTATAAATAAAAAGTGAAATATAATTGAATAAACATATTTTCCCCATGTGTGTGTGTGTGTGTGTGTGTGTATATATATATATATATATATATATATATATAATAAATTCCACAGCCAAACAACGTCGCAGCCCACAAGAGCCATGACAGTCAAAGAACCGGAAGTCCAAGACTCGAGTTTCGCCCTCATTTGGGCTCATCAGTTAGACACATCCGAACTCAGGATTTGAAACCCGAGCCTCTTGCATGCAAGGCAAACACTCTACCAACTGAGCAAACGCCCCGCACACAAGAATTTCTGTTAACCAACACAGATCAAGCAAACCGTGCCGAAATCTGACTGTGAAATGAACCTACTTCCTCTCAACAAGGGACGCGGTCATCCAACCAGCTAATAACCCCAAGTCAATGTCTCACAAGTAGGATTTTTAACTCGAAAGGACGATGCCATCCAGCAATGCTAACCAAGCGAGCAACTTATGATAGGATTTTCAGAATGTGAGAGATTGTATATAATAAATTCCACAGCCAAACAACGTCGCAGCCCACAAGAGCCATGACAGTCAAAGAACCGGAAGTCCAAGACTCGAGTTTCGCCCTCATATATATATATATATATATATAAGGCGCTTTGTCTCTGTGTGTGTGTCTGTGTGAGTTTGCTCCCTATGAACTCCGAAACGGCTGGGCTGATATTTATGAAATTTCATACAGATGTACTTTGTGTATGAAATTGTTCTTAGATAGGGTTTGTATCAGAATGAATCAATAATCGAAAAAAATTCAATTAAAGAAGGAACAGTCCGATTTTGACCAAAATTAGCACACTTATACAGCCGAACATCACTAGTGCATTTGAGAAGTTTTATTACTGCACAAGCAGAAAGGCTCTTTGATAAGCCAGGGGTGTGTTCAAAATGAATGTTTCTGTTTGAAGTACATTTGAACTCTGATACTTGACTTTTGCATTTTTAACTTTAATTCAAGCCATAATATAAAAATAAGAAGTTTGAACAAAGTACTTTCATGTAATGTATCTTTAGCCATAGCTATTGGAGGTTTGAGAAGGTTTCTTGTAATTATTAAAGGAAACAAGCTTAGTCTTGGGAACATTGAACATTACCATTCATTTTTGTGCCCATTTCACTACAGATTGGAGGTCTTCCTCTAGGGCTTCTGCCATTGCCTTGGATACATGTTCATTCGTTTTTCACCTTGTGCCTGTTATAGAGCGTGGTGTCATCAGCAAATATGCCCATCTCAGAGACTATTTTATCAGGGAGTTAATTTATGAATATCAGGAATAATAAAGGTCCAAGGATCGACTCCTGCGGTACACCCACATATCATATATCACGACGTACCACCATCAAGGACAACCTGGATTCTTCTCTTATTTAAGAAAGATTTAATTATGTTAAGTATTCATTCAGTAATACCATAGGATCTGATTTTCCTGAGAAGACCATCCTGCCATACCCTGTCAAAAGCCTTAGATATATCTAGGACTACTGCCCTTCCCTCCCCTTCTTTTAATCAATGCATGGTGTATATGTTTGGAGATTACAGTTGGGATATCTGCAATAGAACGGGCTTGCCTAAATCCATATTGCTGATCAAACAAAAGTTTAGCAACTCTAATGTGTTGAATTAGAGCTTGATAAATTAGAGACTCAAATATTTTGGCCAAAAGAGAGAGGAGGCTAATGGGGTGATAATTTAATGGGTCAGTTCTGTAAGAAAAAAATGTAAGGAAAAATTCAAGATGGCGCCCGACTCTCTCTTTAACACGGTAAGATATCCTCAACACGGCACAAGAAGCAACAGCCACACGATTCCCCAGCCAACTCAATCGTCACTGCCCCACGTCTTTCCCCTCACCCGCTTTTATCGTCGTTCTAGGCCGGCTAAATTTGCATATTCCGAGAATTCGTGTGACTTTGCGAGACATCATACTTTACAAAAGACGGCGGTCGCCATCTTGGTCCTCTTTTCTATTTTTGGTCGGTAACGCTGAGCTGGTCTCGAGGTAAGTCTTTTTCCCCTCATCCGTCTCTCCCACGTACCCACACAACACGCAAACACGCGGGCGCTTATCTCCTGGATGCACGTTACACTCCCCCCTGATCTGATGATCACATAGAGAGCACTGGGGGGGGGCCTTTTAGTGCGTGTGCTTCTGCGAAGAGGTACATTCACTGTTTCAGATTCGGGCTCTGGATCTGGTTCCGCCTCATCAGATGAAGTATCGCTATCAGTCTCTGGAAGGGGCTCACTGAATCCGTGCATCGGCAGCTCATCGCTAGACGCTTCACTGCTTTCTTCTGTAGTTGTATGACGCACCTCGGTAGCTGGGCGAAGATCTCGCACATGTCGTGGGGTTCCATCGACCAAAACAGACTGCTGGCTAATCACTCCAACAGCTGCGCGGAGCCAGCCACAGACCGGTAAGTGACCAACAAGTTTTCCACACCAAGAAAAAACGGTCCGCCTTGTAACGAGGTTGGAGATGCTTGGAATTTCACTGCCACGCCTCTATTGTAGGGTGCCATCCTCTTCATAAACATCCAATCCCAATACACGTGCTCCTTCCCTTAAACGTTCGGGATTCTTGCATTCCAGACCAAACTGAGCCAACTTTTCTTTGACACACGACGCAGACTGTACATCTTCATTGACGTATACGTCATCAATGTAAGCTGACGTTGAGTCCTTCATGGGCTTTTCTTGGGACAATACTGTGTTGACAATAGTCTTCATGATCTGTGGTGCCACATTTAGGCCGAAGCCAAGGCGTGTAAGGCAGTACCTCTGCCCCTGGAACCAAACTGTCTGGAACGGCCACAACGTCTCATCAACTCGCACCTGTAAATAGGCTTTTCGTAAATCCAATATTGAGACATTAGTGCCATTCTGACGCCATTCCCTCAACTTACTGGCGCATACGTCAGCATCGGCAGTGTAGGCTTCAATATGCTTGTTAAGCTCCCTATAGTCCAGCACGGGCCGTACTTTCGACTTGTTATGCTGGACTACTGCCATCAAGGGTATTAGACCCTTCGGAGGCCCAAGCTTGTCCTCAGGGTAGGGGATTAACCAGCCATCTTGGATCCACGCCTTTAGTTCCTTTTCGTATTCTGCTCGGGCCTCACTGGGTATAGGGTACTCTGCAACCCCATTCTTGAGTTTAGTCGGTGCCATTCCCTCGGTCCACTTCCAAGATGCAATCCAGGCCCTCTTGCGCGAGTCGTAGTCCACTGTAAAATCCGGCCGATCGATATGGAGCTCTGCACACACTGGGGCCTCTAAGAATCGCACCTTTCCATCCCGATGAATTGCGACTCCCCCCAGCGCCTTGATGGCATCGTATCCGAGCAACAGGTCAAACCCCAGGAGATTTCCTTGGGTCACGAGCACATTGATCTTAGTGGCTGCACCGGTGTCCGTGTAGATCTTGACAGTTCCAGCTCCACAGCATGTCTGGGTCTCGCCTCCTATCGTGGTGACTTTGATCTTCCTCTTAGTCCAACTTGGACACAGCCTGGTGCTCACTATAGTATGCGAACAGCCTGAGTCGAGAAGTGCTGAGCAGGGTATCCTGTTTACGTAGACGGTTATTACTGGTTGCGCCTTGTTCAAATTTTGCTCGGGGAGCAGGGCGGTGCTGACGTCCTCTCCCCTGATACGTTTCCCGCACAGTTTTGGGCTAGATGCCCCAAACCGCCACACTTAAAACAGCGCACACGCCCCCTGTTGGTGCAATTCCTTGCAAAATGTCCGCGTCGGCCGCAGCGAAAACATTTCCCATTGCTTGCAGGGTTCTGATTCGGAATCTCCCGAGCGCCAATCTGGCCTGTCTGTGTCGCCATCACAACTGGTTCCCCCAGGTCCTCCTCATCTTTGATGATGGCTCGAGCACATTCCATCAAGTGTTCCATGGTCGTTGTTGAAACGCTGGTTGAGGCTCTCAGTAGCTGCTTCACCCGAGTGGGAAGGCCCGCCACAAACGCGTACGCGAGCGTCCGCTCCGACACCCTTCCACCGAACAGAACTGCGAGTTTCTTTAACTCAGCGAAGAAAACGTCCACGCTTTCCTCCGGTAGAAGTTTTCGGGAAGCAAATTTTTCATAGGCCGTACAAGGATCCATGGCAAATGCCTTGTACAGCGCAGCTTTAATTGCGGTGACATCTCCCTTTTCGGCAGCACTGAGTTGCTGATATACACTCAAGGCACCCCCAGCCAATCTCAGGGGAATTACAGTGTGTACCCTTTTCACCTCACAAAGGTCGCACGTCAGCTCGACCCTTTCAACCCAGTCGACGATGGACGTGGACCCGTCAAACTCGGGTATGAGCTTTAAGTCAAATTTCGACTCGGTCATAGTCCTAGAGGCCAAATGGCCGAAATAGCTTGTAAGAAAAAAATGTAAGGAAAAATTCAAGATGGCGCCCGACTCTCTCTTTAACACGGTAAGATATCCTCAACACGGCACAAGAAGCAACAGCCACACGATTCCCCAGCCAACTCAATCGTCACTGCCCCACGTCTTTCCCCTCACCCGCTTTTATCGTCGTTCTAGGCCGGCTAAATTTGCATATTCCGAGAATTCGTGTGACTTTGCGAGACATCATACTTTACAAAAGACGGCGGTCGCCATCTTGGTCCTCTTTTCTATTTTTGGTCGGTAACGCTGAGCTGGTCTCGAGGTAAGTCTTTTTCCCCTCATCCGTCTCTCCCACGTACCCATACAACACGCAAACACGCGGGCGCTTATCTTCTGGATGCACGTTACGTTTGCCAGAATTCTTGTAAACTGGTGCCACAGAAGCAGTTTTCCAAAAGTCAGGGAAACAAGATTCGTTAAGCATTTGTTGAAAAGTTTGGAGAGAACTGGAGCAACTTCAGTGGGCATTTTTTTAATAGTACAGCCGGGATGAGATTAGGTCCACATGCTTTTGAAGTGTCTAGGTTTTTTAGAATATCATGTATTTGAGAAGGAGTGATTTTCAGATAAACTAGTGTGGTTTCTGTCTGCAATGGAAGATATGGTTTGCTGAGTCCAAAGTAAAGTTTGAGGCAAACTGACGGGCAAGCATGTAAGCCTTCTCGGTTTCCATGCAAACAACCTCATCATTGTTGGATAGTGGGGGAATTGTTGATTGCCCATTATTGTTGTAGATATTCCAGATATGACAAGTTTCTAATTTCTGCACTTTAATACATTTTCTGGTGCTTTTGGTATATTCTCTCTTAGCTGTCACTACTTTTTTTTTTACAATTACTTCTAGCTTCTATAAACTTTTGTCTGTTTGCTGGTAAATCTGTGATATGCACGCTGCCTTTGAGCAATGACAGCTGCGCAAGTAGAAGTAAACCATTGGGGAGAGCAAAGTTTACTATAGAACTTCCATGTGGGAACATGTGCTTCAATCGCCGCATTGAACCATTAAATGGTCTTATTTGCACACTGTTCTGCAGGAAGAGAAAAGATATTTCCCCATGAGGCATCTTTGGTGTGATCTCTGATGGCATCCCAGTCAGCCTTATTGTAGTACATTGTCATTTTGAGCAATGGCTCTTCAATTTGGGGTCGAGAGTTTAGATTGATATCTATTATTATTACAGCATGGTGAGTATTCCTGAGTGGGCAATGGGCATTCATAGTGCAATCCTCAGGAACTGTTGCTACAAATAAGTTCAGAAGTGGGCCTTGCTAGTCCTAATGATCTGAGAGACAGGTTGGGAACGTTACTGTGTGTGTCAAGGATTGGGATATGGAAAAATTATGGCTGATGCTACCAGCTGTGTCTGTGCAGTTAGAGAAGCCAAGCCAATTACTGTGGTGAGCATTAAAGTCTCCACATACATGTATTTCAGCACTAGTGTCAGGGAAGAGTGCTACATCTATGCTATCAGAGACATGATTGATTATTAGAGTACAGTCCTGGGTCGAGGGAGAGCGATAAAGAAAATATAAGTAGCTAATGCTATGTTGTAAAGTTAGTTTAAAGCACATGAAGGTCTGGTCATCTGATTCTTGTTTAGATTCCTAGTAATGGGGAGGGTGTTACAAATAAAGACTGCAAGTACGTGCATATTGAACTAGAAAAAACTATATTTTTTCAAATATGCTCAATACATATGTAGAGCTAATAATTTAACCTCTTATGAGACCATTAATATCGTTGAAACAGAGATCGATCCGCATAGGGCCTTTTACAATGTTTATATAATTTTACTTATATCTGTGTAAAATAGAGAAACATTTCATTGTATACGTGAAGTTTGTTCCCAAATTATTTTCAATCAAGAAAATAACTTTTAAGCATTCACTTCCTACTATTAACAGCGATAAACTACATGCGTGTGTTTGTGTGTGTGTGTGCATGAAACTGCTTAAACAATCCACGGCATATGCAAGTATGCATGTAGGAACATTCGTGTAGGAATATTGCTACACAATAAACTATACACGTAAGTGTGCGTGTGTGAATATACACAATGAGACTGAGCATGTGTGCATGCACTTATGCACGCACATACTTTATTACTCTTTTTCAGAAATGCGAAAAGCATTTAAAATGTTTCGCTTTTCAAGCTACCATTTATTCACTCATGATTTCGTGGTTCTCATTTGATGTGTAAATATTTGCATATTTGCTGAGCATTTTTTTTTTTTTTTTGTAGATAAATCTGTAAATTCTATAGAAAATCCCACTTGTACTCTAAGTGCTATTGATTTTGTTTTTTGTCTGTTTTTCTCCTAATTCACCATCCCTTGACATAAGTTCAACAATTCTCAGCTTATTAGATGATAACATTCTGGCAAAATAGTTTCCTCTATTTATTTGCAAGTAATCAATAAAATTATATATCGACGATTTTCCTCCCTCTTTTAGCAGATTTTAGTTTTTGTTTATTTTATTAATAAGTGTTAATGTTTATGCATATTTACATGCAAGTTTAGATTTTAATAATTGGCTTCTTATATGCATTTTATACATTTTTATTTACTGCTGTTGATCTGTCATGCTCTTTGATACAAACCCATGTTCAGAAAAATATGTACAATAACAAATTTAAGAAAATATGATACTCAGATTTTTTTTAATTACAAAAATAGGTCAGGTGACTACGAAAATATTCTCTTTTGAAAACAAGATAATTTAGAAGCCATTTGGAGCCCATATAGAAATAAACAAGAAAATGAAAATAAAATTCTGAACCCGGATGTATGTGTTTTTTATTAATTGGATCTGTCTTCTTAATTGCACAGTAAACTGTCAAACTACTACTATTAAAAGAAATTAAAATATATATTTTTCCTAGCCTCATAATCCTCAGTCCATTATTTGTCCTTTAGTCCTCGTATACCATTAGCGCTGTTTCTGACAAAGGGAGATGAATTACTGCTGATATTTATCGTTGGCTAGTTTTTGACCTTAAGTATTATTTTTTGTTCTTTACATCAAATTGCTTTATGCCTTGTCTGGAGCGATTTCCATAAAAAAGCAGCAATTTTAGGACAACACAAATTGAGAGATGGAAATAAATATTTAAATAAGGAAACCGTATGAAATTTTTGGGAACCATAATGCAATAACCCGATCATCTTTATGTATTCATAACCTGTAGCAGTCCTTGATCTAATGAAATTATTTTATTTCTGTCTTATATAAAGGGAGATTTTCCCTTATTTCAATTCTTAATAAATGAAATTAAGATGCTATATTAAATCTTTTATAGTTTAACTATCTCAAAATAATATTCCCCAGCGTCCTGGTCTTATAAATATTTCTGATATCATCACTAAAAGGAACGTAATGGAACAAAAATTGACTAAATCCAATAATCTGATAATGATTGAATCCAACTGTTTCCCACATGCTTTTATTTTCCCTCCATTCAGAGCCTCTCATCACCTCCTGTTCTCCTTGAATACTCAACTTGCCATTCCTCCCTAAAGCACACAACTCACACTAACATGCATATATCCATCTCACTCTTTCTCTGCTTTATATCTTTCCACCTTATCTTCTTATAACATGCTCCACCACCACTCCTCTCTTGTGAGCCTCACACAACAATATACACCTATATTTCCCCCCACTCTCTTTTAACCTTACATCCACATGAACTACTTTTCACGTGTAACATATCATTGCTCTATCAAAATTGATCTCTTTCGAAATTAGACAATTGCATCATGCTTTGACGTCCAATCAGGCCATGTGATTGTTACTGCACATTACTTATTTGATTTCAAATTCTTAATTTGTATGTATCTAAATTCCCAAGCTGCATATATAGTTAATTGCTTACATTGCATATATACTTAGTTAGCCTGCTTACTCGCTACCATAGGGCCTCGATCTGTAACAGACGTACGACTGTATACAAGGTTACTTTATCTTTTTAAGAAAGCTTTTGCACACCAAATGATTAAGATTGTTAAATTCAACCAAATATCGTTTCTGTTTATGTGCTTTATTTTCATTAGTCTATTTTCATGCCTATCCACTATTCCATATACTAAATGTTCCACACACACATACATATAAATATATAAAGTAAAATTTTAGATGAGTAAGTGAAAGAAACATAATGGATAAGAAAACTGAAAATAAGAACTTTGAAAAAAAAGTTCAATATATAATAAGCAAAATATGCAAAATTGATATAATCAATAATTATATATATTTATATAATTATATAATTATATATATATATATATATAATAATTATATATATATATATATATATATATATATATATATATATATATATATATATATATATATATATATATATAATTAATGTTACTATTTGGATTTAGCAAAAATATGATCACCATATAAACTCACGGTGGTCCTGGTTTTTAAAAGCTGGTGAAAATTTCTGCTAGCCTATTTGAATTTATAGCAATATCTATAATATGCAGATAAAACAAATCTGACGGTATGAATTAGAAATGGAAAAAGGTGGCTAAATTATTCAACATTTCGTCCACTGTTTTGCGGGATTTCTCAAGTGTGAAGAAAATAGCAAAAATCGTACATAGTATGTACAATTTTAGCTATATTTTGGAGAAAAGCTAAAATTATACATGACATGTACAAATTTAGCAATTTTTTTTTCACTCTTGAAAAAGTCCACAAAACGGTGGAGGAAACGTTGAGTAATTTGGCCTTTTTCCATTTTAAATTAATTTATATACTGCATGTGTTTTTCTTCTAATGTATATAGCATTATTTCCTATTTCCTGAACAGTGAATATTATACTAAATGATTAATACTTCAATATACATTCGAATAAAAATATTCCACTAGGGAAAATGTCTTTTTCCAATAAAAACAAAAATCAAAATTCAACTGTCATTCCTTTGTGTTGCTCAGTCTTTGATCGATTTAAAAGTTTTTTGATGTTTCACACTTCTGAATATACATCCTTTCTACCCAATTACTGTTTTTTCTCTTTTCTCAGCTATCCTTAATATTTCCATACCAGTTCTTCATATCAAATATATATCGTGCCTGTTTTAGAAACTGTCACACTAAAGGATATCATCATTTGATTTACTACTTTTGTTTTTACCAAATTCTTTGCTTCAAAACCTTTTTTCTTGTATGAATTGATCTTGTTAGATTGTACAATTGCCTTGGCTCACTTTCCTCTTTTCTTATCATATATCTCTTCTTTTTTCAATTTTATTTCATACTTCATTCTCGATCTGTGCGCATACATTTTAAAGTAATTGTCACTTAGTTCATCTAAAGCAAAGGTGTAAAAGTTGTCTACTCAGTGAACGAACAGAATGAAGACTAAAACAATTGATACTCTATGTTAGCGGTGACTGGTTCTAATTGCAACAATTGGCTTTTTAATAAGACTATATAGTTTGCTTGAAGCATTGTAATATAATATATATATATATATATATATATATATATAAAATGTGTGTGTGTGTGAGTCATGAAAGAATATCACAATGCTAAGTGCATAAATATGCTAGTATTAAGAAAGAGGACAAAAAACTAATAGATTTTTCATTTATTTATTAAGTCTTAATTGATTTAGTTACAACTTCTACACAATGATCTAATGTACTTAATTGTTTTCATAATATATTCTGAGGTAAGACTTTTTTTATTAAAAGGTTAATGATTTAAATCTACTGAAACATATGTTGATTTAAGTGATGGTAATATTGTTTTGTATTGCATTACGGCAGTTAACGTTAAATTAAATTCTTGTTACAAATTGATAGAATCAAATTAGAAAATAAAGGCTCTTACTTTAAAAGAATTATTATCAAAAGGTGATAAACAATGATTAGTTTAAAAGGTATTTACTTCTACAAGCTTAAATATAATAAGTAAGAATATTGCTTTTTTTATCTTTAGTATTGTAGTATTGACTTCACCATACTCATATATTCTACAAATAATATAAACCTATTAATCCATATAATACATTTTTTTGAATTTTCTTACCAGTTTGTTCAAGCTGGGGATGGGGCATCCTGCCGGATGCCAGACATTCATCCGTTATCGCATATATTCCAACTGGGAGATATTTTAAAGATTGTAACGGTCCTTTTAAGTACAATTGTGTGAATTTCTCTGGCACTCTGTTCATCTGGTATATTTTCCAGGTAGATTTTACATATTTTTTTTTCATGAGTCCAGTTATTTCTGTAATTAATCTTCCTAAGATTCCAGTTTCTTTTCATGTCGTACATAAGACCCTGCTATTTCGTTATTTTCCCCCTCTTAGCTCTGTTTAACCCAGCATCATTGACGACACTAACTTATTCTAAAGTTGTTTCTTTCTCCTTCTTGCCCCATATCACTATGTCAGGTTTGATAGCTCTGTTTTCTAGGTACTTAGCTATAGGAATTGCATAGTTATAGTGGATGATGTATAGTTTATTTCTTGTTCCTCTGGTATATGTTTCGAGGACTTTCTCCTGCGTTCAATATTGAACATTTTACAAATCGTCTAGTGGAGATATTTGCACACTCCATTGTGGTGCATCGTTTAGTAGTATTCTCTCAGCAGAACTTTACAATCAAGTGTATACGGTGGTGTACCATATAAAAATACTACCAGTAATTAATGTAAAATTATTTATTCACTAACAGGCCGCCCGGCATTGCCCAGTCGTGAAATATGCTTAAATATGATATTTTGATTAATGTACAGTTCGTATTTATTATTATATTATATTGGACCTAATATATAGTAATGATTTAAAAAGTTAAAAAAATAACTTGTGTACCACCACTGAGAATCGAAACCAAAACAAAATAAATTGTAACAATTTATTTTTTCTTTTGACGTTAATGCCTGAGCTATGAAGTCATGTTTACTGCAAGCCTAAAAATTAAACCATGAACCAATAGCTATTACGTTATGCATGCATGTTCGTAATGCTTGTGTTCAACCTTCACCTGGCAAATTCCATTTTTTTCATTTTCACACTTTTGCACGGATTTTCCCCAGCTTAAACCCAAAATATAAGTTTTGCATGGGTTCAAATACTCTGTATATGAAATTTCATGTCTGTAGAGCAAAAACTGACAGAGGAGTTTAGTAGGCAACTTTTTTTAAACTGATATATCTATAATATAAAGCTGAACGCCTGTGTGTGCCTGGTCACGAATAGGCTCCTATATGGTTGACTATTATAGAAAACTGGTCACATATAATGATAGAAGATATATCGAGACACAGGAATGGGTATGTTTGATCTGGCATAATGATGATTCATTAAAATTGTGGGGTCTGCATCCGCGCGTGGTTCACAAAGTATGGAAATAAAAAATTTAAAGATTAAAAAAAACGTTTACAAGTGTTTTTGATATAGATGTACATAATAATATTTTGGTAAGTATGTTTTAACTTTAATAGGGATGGTATAATAAAATTGTGAGGTCTGTGTTCGCGCCTGGCCTCCATAGAATGGAAATAGGCATAAACTTTAATAAAGACTTTTCATATCTATCTGCATAAGTATACTTTGATAATTATGTTTCAGTTTGAAGAAATATGGTATGATAAAATTATGGAGTGTTCGTTCGCGCCTGACCTCCATAGAATGGAAATATGTCACAAAGTTTAACAAGGTTTTTTAATATAGATCCACAGAATATTGTGATAAGTGTTTCAGTGTGAACAGGTATGGTATAATAAATTATGGGGTTTATCTATTTTAATTTTACTTTCATCATATTTTGCTTTGGTTTTGATACCCCCAAATTCGAAGCTATCTCTTTACAACCCTTCCTTTTCATAACCTATCATACTTTCATAAATCAGAGTCCATTTTCTGTAGGCTGTTTTTGGACCCAGTCAACGACGGTACTTTTGCTAGTAATATATATAAAGAGGTTTGTGTTTATAACCTATTTATGCAAATATTATGCAAGTATAAATCATGTAGAATATCTGCAAGATAATAGTTAACTAAAGATGATCATCGCATAAAAAAAACGAAAAAACTATTAGGAAATTAATTAAAATGAATGTTTAAAAGAATATGATAATTAGCAAGATGTTTTGCAGATGAAAACAATTCCACAACCCATATATAAGAAAATTGTATTTTCTTATTAAATAAATAGAAAAAAGGCTTGCCTTTTTTCTGTTGTTCTTGGCCTTCGGGCGAGGATCAAAGTGTAGTATCTGATCATGCTTTCTTCGATTGCCGCAAACTCCGCAGGTACTGGTCGTATGTCAGTGAGGTGACAGCCTCCTCACCCAATTACCATATCCAGTGTCATTGACAATGTGAGGCCGCCTTGGGACAGGGAAAGACAAATGGTCTACATTATGATCCTGGCCGTGACAAGAATGGTGATTTAGACGTCGCATATGCAGGGTGGCCGGGGGAGGTGTTGTCTTTTTCTGATTAGGATCTGATCACTTTCTTTAAACACCAACTACGGGTGAAGATCAGATATCATGGAAGAAGGCTGCATCAAGCTGCATTTGACAGAAAATGGATACATGTAGCAAATCTGTGTGTACAAAAAGGAGCCAAATTTAAATATCTGTTCCCCACCTACGTATGGAATGCGCAGTTCCGTCAAGTGTAATCAATTTTTAGCTTCTGAGCTAGCCGAGTGAGTGCTCCATCTCTCTACAACTTGGAAACCTCCAAGATCCCCTACCCCTCTTATTTACAATTTTTCTTTTCACTTCTCACTCTAACTTTCACCCATTTTGGAGAGAAAGAAATCCATCACTAGCACCCTCCCCTCACCCAAGAACTTTTCTTTTCTCCATTTCATCCAATCTAGAGGGCACCCCTGCTTAGAGTCTCTCCCGCAGGACCTTAGGTTCCTTTACAAACTAGGTCAGAACAGGCAGACTATCAACTAGACAGGGATGGAAGGGTCATACTAACCACTTTTGTATTTTTTCTTCTTCCACCCTCGTCACAAATGACCTATTGTACCATTATTGTTATCTTTTTTGTTTTTACACGCTAATAAAAAATGTTTTAAACAATTGGGCTCTAAGTAGGAAAGGGTGAATGTGGTATTATGGTGACAGAAGATACTAGCTAAGAGAAACTTTTGTTTAGTTCTGGAGTGACAAGGATGACCAACGACCTCCAATTTTCCCTCCTTTTGAGTTGGCCTGGTGCCTAAGTTTTTTCTTCAGTTTGAACTTACATTGTAATTTTAGCCTGAATAAAAGTTTAATATCTCAAAGTGTAGTATCTGTTCTGATGCTACACTTAAGGTAATTTATCTCGGTCAATGGAGGGGAAACCTTCTATACTGGGACAATTATTATTTTTGGTCCCAACCAGAGTGCCCCTTTCACCTTTTTGTCGAGGAGCTGGTTTAACCCCACATTAAATACGACCTTGTGTCACCTTTTGCTTTGGTGGGAAAGCAAATAAATACTAATAGAAAAAAGGGTTTTTAATATGAATATAAGTACACATTTAAAAAGCAAATTTATAGGATTATGGATGGATAGTATAGCTCTCTCTCTCTATCTATCTATCTATATATATATATATATATATATATATATATATATATATATATATATATATTTAAACTGTAATTCAAAGAATTTCAAAAAACTCTTATTGAAATGAAATGAAGTGGTTGAGTTTCATATCAAAGAATTTTTATTATTCTAAGCAAGACAAAGAATGTTTTAGAAAGTTTATCTCCTTAACCTATAGGGTTTCGATGTCTACTATCTCATCAGAGGAGTGAAAATATTAGCAAATAGTTATAAAGGTATGTTCTGTAGCAGGAGTATTTCTACAAATACTCCTGCTACAGAACTTCTGATAAATATATTATTTTCACTTTGACTTTCCATGTCTCACTGACTTTAGCAAATAGGGTGCATACCTTTATAACTATTTGCTAATATTTTCACTCCTCTGATGAGATGGTAGACATCGAAACCCTATAGGTTAAGGAGATAAACTTTCTAAAACATTCTTTGTCTTGCTTAGAATAATAAAAATTCTTTGATATGAAACTCAACCACTTCATTTCATTTCAATAAGAGTTTTTTGAAATTCATTGAATTACAGTTTAATTTATTTGCTCTATCTTGAATATCGAGCAATTCTCGTTTAGATGGGATAACTTATAGAATATTACTGCCAGTAATATTTTGTAAACCTACAATCTCACGTTTACATAACGACTGATTGTTAAATAAAAACTACTCCGAAGTATATATATATATATATATATATATATATATATATATATATATATATATATATATATATTAGATTTCGAAAATATATATGGCAATTAATTAACAAATATCAAAATCTGCTACCTAGCTTTATGCGTATTGAGAACTGTTAAGGTAAATACTAAAAATAAATACATAAAATTATATCTAATTTAGAGTTTTTATATTTAAATTTCATTCAGAAAAAAATATAATATTCAAAACAAAAACCAGTCGGTTAAAAAAAAAAATTACTGATTGGTTTTCAATGTCTCTATTGTTTTTATCATTTTAATTGAAAAAATAACAACTTTAACCGGTTTCTAAAATTCCAATTATTATGATTTTATCATGCTTTTTAACTAATTAAAATATTAATTTTGACCAGTTGGGCTTTTACTTTATGAAAAGATAACATATTTCTATCGATCTTACATAACCAAAAAATGAAATGGAATAATTCTAACTTCTCCATTCGCAAAGTATTACGGCATGTTACTATGAATGACTCATCGAATATAATTGGATTTTACCTGCAATGCACCAATCAATAGAGAACCTAATAACACCATCCTATCCTATTCAAGGATTTGGACACCAAAATCTCATGTGCTTTTTTGTTTCGACACTTATTTTCTTTCTCTGTGTCCATTAAAGGGATTTAATCTTTAATATATTTTCTATGTACTTGCTAAATAGCAAAATTAAATCGAACCAGAATTAATATTTTACTAATGATTTTCCTTCTGAGAAGATGAGCCTACATCGAAAATCCATAGATTAAGGGAATTCCTATAAATATTGTATGTTTTGTCCAAACAATAAATTTTTGCTTTGAAAATTATATTTTTTCTGAATGAAATTTAAATATAAAAATTCAAAATTTTAATTTGCTCTAGCTAGTATATTGAGCAATTTTATTTGGCTGATATTGTCTAATATAAAAATATTGCCCCCTTAAAGTGTTTCGTAAGATTTGAAACCACAAGATTCATTAATCTGTGATCTAATTCATCTTATTATTTTGATATATATATATATATATATATATATATATATATATATATATATATATATATATATAAATTCCAGGTTTATATTTTTAATATTTTCCAGAGGTAAAATAACCAATGACGTTTTTATGATGTTAATGCAAGAGTGATCAATACCGAAGTAGAGCAAGATATACGTCAAGAGATGCTGCTTATATTATTTATAAGCAACATCGCCTGAAGAGATCTCTAGTTACTAGTAACTGGCTGTCCGAAACATGCTCATGAATGTGTAGCGACATATTAATGCTTATGTAAAAAAAAAAAGTCCATAATTTCCCCAAATCTCCTGGCCTTGATGGAGGGGAGACTAAAACGTGCTACTATAGTTTAAATGATCTGAAATAACAGCAAGGGGAGACTTGATTCTAAATATTTCTCATATGTTACATCTTTCCTCTTGTAGAAATAGGCTACGATTATGAATATCTTCAGCATCAAATAATCCTTATAAACGGTGAAATTTACTTTATGTATGAAAACCAAAGAGAGAAGATATAACATATGAGAACTATTTGAAATCAAGTCTTCCCTTGCTGTTATTTCAGATCATTTGAAACCATAGCAGCAAGTTTTAGTTTCCCCCTCCATTAAGACTAGAGGTTTTGGGGAACTATCAGATATTTTGTAATTTATATATAAAACTAGGAAAACAAATGACTATGGTTGAAACGTTTTATGACTGCAAAAAAGTACCAAAAATAGGTTCTGGATGATGGTTGATCTCCTTACTGTCTAACCTAAAGGGCAAACGTCACATAGTCTACTACACCACTCAGGTCATTACATTTCCACCGAGCCTTCATTTGTTAAATTCTGATTTCTATACCAAAATTCTTTAGGACATATGTACTCTATTAATCTCTGAATAGCATGGCAAGTTGAGTAACGTTATGATATACAACAAATGATAAAGTGAACCACACTTTACATGAAATTGCTATGAAGATTAAATCCTGCATAAAGCCATGTCAGATTACATGAAATTATTTGAGATAATACCTTGTATTTAGTTGGATAAAGATTAGTAAAATATTGTGTGAGTGAGCCTCTTTGATTTGAAAGCATTTTCTGAACACCTCACGGATTATCGATTGCATTTACCTTTTTTATACAATCGATAAATTGTCAGATATTGATGGTTTCCTGTCTTTATGTTTATCTATCTCTCACGAGTTCTTAATGTCAAGATGTCATCAAAAAGTTTCAAATTGTTTACTAGACTTGAAAACAAGCATTTCAATCTTGGTAATCAGTCTAGTAGAACCTAGGTCATTTTAGTGGCCTTTTATTTGGTGGGCTGAGACATTCGTTTTGGGTAATCTTA
This sequence comes from Euprymna scolopes, assembly GCF_053919585.1. Lineage (NCBI taxonomy): Eukaryota > Metazoa > Mollusca > Cephalopoda > Sepiida > Sepiolidae > Euprymna > Euprymna scolopes. Next base: position 131,176,044 of record NC_136494.1, on the reverse strand, counting down.
TGAGACTCACCTTCCCATGCCTTTGTTTTTAAGTAGAGTAAAGTCATTATAAACTGCCAGAGGTGCTATGACTGGGGAATGTCGACAGGTCGGCACAAGCAAGTTTTGAATGGTGAGAGTGTTCCTCCTTTAGGAGAGTTGGCTTGATTCTACTCACCTTCCGACCTTGTGTTGCATCTTTCTGCAGCGTGAAGAAAATAAAATCCAGCATGTCATTTAAAGAACAGGTAACTTAAAATTCCAGGTGACATCGTCCATGACAGAATTAAAAAGAAGCAACGAAGGGATTGATCTTTCATGTATGTTGACCGTAATTTGACGTGATGGCAGCCAATTGTACTTGTCACTTAGGTTCATTGTAGAGCATATTTACGTAATCCACCATTTCTTCAGGGTCATCATACACACAGAGAGCATATCAGGTCATTTCAAATACCTTTTCTAGATGAAGCAAAACCGATCGATATCTTGAATTTTCTGATGAAATGCTCTGATCACACAGTAAATGTCATACTCACATTGATGTGTGTTCAGCTTCGTGTGAAGATCTTTGAAACTTGTGGTTTATATTTTTTATTTTGTTTTCATATGTGTTTTTGAGAGCAACTTGTCAGTTTAGGATTTTTCAGTTTATGAGTGGAAGAATTAATAATTGGATAGATATATATTAAAATATTTAATGCAAACAATTAATGTTAACAGGTGCAGAACTTGAGAACATAAAAATATTACCATGAACGTTTTCGATTCAGTGGCTTGATCGAAAATAATATCAAATCTATAAAGATTTTAACTTCCTTATTATCATGATAATGCTCTTCTATTTTTTGTCACATTATAAGTTCCCTTGCTCTCAACCCATCTAGAATTGGTAGACAAGACAGTCGACACCAGCTAAATTTTCTATTTTGACCATATTCTTATTTATATATGTTATCGAAGAGGTAATCTCTAACAAAGCAAAACTTATCCAGGAAAAAAAAACTCAACACTATTAAGAGTAGAAAACAATAATATTAAATGAAAATGGGGAATAAAAGTTATATATAACTTTATTTTATCACCGTCATTATGTAGTCCGTCAGTCTTGACGATGACTAGTCAGGACCTTGGTGCTTTATCCTTCGGTGTTGACTTAGTCCTCTTTCTGTGTGAATAGTGTTGGGGGCCAGTGTTATGTATTGTCTTATTAAGTGTTCTTGTTAAGATGACGACATATATTTGTTGTTTTTGTTCATCTTAGTAAGTCTTAGAGGTTCATGTTGTGTGCAGATATATCGCGTGTATATCAAGAGAGAGACAGCTCTGTATATATATAAAAAGACAGGGTACAGGCTAATACAGGAGAGCCGAGCATGTAATTCAATGACAGGAGATTTATGATATATTGATATATAAACCGAGAGATAGTGTGTTTGGCATTTACATTTGACAGTTCTGTGAATGGGAGTGTTTCTATAAGCACATATATTTCTTACCTATTTTTGAGATGATGATATTCACAAGTTCTTATAATATAAATGGACAATACTTTTTCTGTTGAAAACATAACTCGAAGACGCAGATACAAAAAGATGATGATTCCGTTTATTATACCATATCATGTGACCGGTCAACGGCTTTGCATCAAGGAATTCAAGTCTTAGATGATTCTTCTTCTAACCCCGCTTCCAAGGTTCTATGTCAGTTCTGTCTCTCTCCTCTTCTCACTTACTCTCCGACTTACTCTCTTTCTCTGGTGACTGGCTGACTCTGACTGACTTATCTTACTAAATTCAAAACTCCTGACATCATTGTATGACCCAACATGTGCCTCTCAGACACATGGCATGACATGCCTCCGTGTTTACGCATGCATTGTTATTCACATGTTTCTTACAAAGCCGACACTCTAACCTAATTTTCGTAACCTTCTTTACAAATAACATTTTCTATTATTCTGATCTAGATTCCTTATTTTAATTTCATTTCAATAATAGAAACAAAATTCATCATTACATTTATTTCTCTATAAACAGATATCTAACTATTTTGTGTGAGCTAAACAATGACAATTCCACATTCCTTATTTTCACTAACATTCTGTGTTTCAATAACATTATGTATTTTGTATTTATTTTAACTGATGATCGGAATTCTCAATTCCAAATCTAGCTTCGCAAGTTCGAATCCTCGACTATCCTATCTCATATTTACTCACTTACAAGAACAGGCGGCTGTTCCATAGCACCAGTACGCATCCTTGTTTGGTGCCGTGGTTTACTTCCAAGAGTTTGCTTTCTAGGTTCCCTACAACTCTCCCTTTTGTTCCTTCTTGAAATTGTTTGATAATTCCCATGAAAGGATTGAGGCATTCGGACACTTTAAGAACTTTTCACAGCATTTTTTTCGGTCAACCATATCAAATACTTTGCAGAAGTCAACAAAGACTATGTAGAGCTCCTGATACTGTTCCATGGCTTTTTCTTGGATCTGCCGTAAGCTGAAAATCATATCTATTGTAGATCTTTCATGCCTAAACCCGCACTATGATTTGGTTAGGACTCTTTCCGCCTGTCTTGCTAACCGAGTTTGCACCACTTTAGCCATTATTTTCCCGACAATGGTCAGCAAGGATATACCTTGGTAGTTGCTTGAGTCCTTGTGGTCATCTTTGTTTTTATAGATTGGGATGATCATGACATCTTTGAATTCTTGTCAGCATTTTGCTATTAGTTGGTGAAGTTTTCTTGTGAGTTGTTTTCCGCTGAACTTGTATACTTCAGCTGGTATACCGTCAATTCCTGGAGATTTGTTCATTTTACTTTTGTTAATTGCTTCCCTTACTTCCCCAAAAGTTGGTATATCATTCAGGTCCATCTGCTGAGGGAAGGCTATTATGTGGCTTAAGATTATCTCATCCGTATTTGGTTCTACATTCAATAGGGTGCCGAAGTACTGTTGCCATCTTTGGATGGGTTAGTATAGCGTTTCCATTTTCTGATAAGAGATTTTAGTCATCTGGGCTCTGGGGCCGTACACTTCCTTCAGTGACCTGAAGATGGATGAGACCAGCTGCAGACCACCAAACGGCCACCATAACCTTTTGTTGGTGCAATTTCGGCTTTGGAAAGTGTTGTGGAGCATCTTCATCATCTGGTTGTCATAGAGGATCCACTTCTCATCACATGTCACAATCTCCTCGAGAAATGGGTCGTTTTTATTGCACAGAAGGAGTGTAGAAGACAGCTCCAAATGACGATATTTTTGATGATCATTCAATTCATGCGGCACCCATTTATCCAACTTTTTTGACTTCCGTATTTGCTTTGAATGATGAACGCCTGTTGAGTGGTCGATTGCAAGTTCAACAGCAACTTCTTGTGTGGTTTTGTGAGGAGTGGCTTCAATTAGGGCTTTCAAATGTTCTTTGTCAACCGCAGTTGGCTGGCTGCGACCGTTTTCATCTTCAGGGCTCTCATTGCCATTGCAAAATTTCCATTGTGCCACATGTTTGTTAGCGGTTCCTAGACCAAACACATCATTGATATCACAAGCTGTCTCGGCAGCTTTTCGATCTAGTTTGAACTGGAACAAGAAAATTGTGCGGATTTGAATTTTATGCATGCTGTTAAAAACCCTGCAAAAAATGAATAAAGAGATTGAGGACGGTAATGAATAACAGGATTCGATAGAGCGAAAAACGTGCTTCAAAATAATATTTAGCATGTCTATCAATGAATTAATTCCGAAATCATATATAAAAGTAACATATGTGAGAAAACGATATTGCTTTTACACCAACCTAAAATAAAGTTATATATCATTTTATTCCTCAATTTTCATTAAATATTATATATATATATATATATATATATATATATATATATAATTCCATGTATCCACATAAAATTTTATAAACATATTTTATGTATTAATAAAGTTGGCAGACGCTTTTAAAAGCACCATTCATAAAATTTAAAATAAACAAGTAAACTGTTTAATAAAAAACAATTGAAGGTGCAAACATTTTATTTAATGAGAAAATATCTTTTTATATATATATATATATATACTAGCAAAAGTACCCGTCGTTGACTGGGTTCAAAAACAGCCTACAGAAAATGGATTATGAAAAGAAAGGGTTGTAAAGAGATAGCTTCGAATTTGGGGGTATCAAAACCAAAGCAAAATATGATGAAAGTAAAAATAAAATAGATAGACCCCATAATTTATTATACCATACCTGTTCACACTGAAACACTTATCACAATATCCTGTGGATCTATATTAAAAAACCTTGTTAAACTTTGTGACATATTTCCATTCCATGGAAGTCAGGCGCGAACGAACACCCCATAATTTTATTATACCATATTTCTTCAAACTGAAACATAATTATCAAAGTATACTTACTCAGATGGATATGAAAAGTCTTTATTAAAGTTTGTGCCTATTTCCATTCCATGGAGGCCAGGCGAGAACGCAGACCCCACAATTTTATTATACCATCCCTATTTAAGTTAAAACATACTTATCAAAATATTATTATGTACATCTATATCAAAAACACTTGTAAACGTTTTTTTTTTTTTAATCTTTAAATTTTTTATTTCCATACTTTGTGGACCAGGCGTGAACGCAGACCCCACAATTTTAATGAACCACCGTTCTGCCAGATCAAACATACCCATTCCTGTGTCTCGACACATCTTCTATCATTATATGTAATCAATTTTTTAAAATAGTCAAACATATAGGAACCTATTCGTGACCAGACACACACACACACACACACACACATTCAGCTTTATATTATATAAAGGAAATTTGTGTGTGTCTATGTGTATGAGATCGTTCCCTATGAATTAAAAAATGACTGGGCAGATGTTTATGAAATTTCACACCTTCCTTTATATAACTGACAATGTTCTTAGACAGATTTTGTATGGAATATCTCTGATAAGTATCGATAATCAAAATAATCCGATGAAAGAAGGAACAGGCGATTTTGACCAAAGTTAACACCTTATACAGCCTAACAGCACAAGTGCATTTGAGAAATTTTATTACCACACAAACAGAAAGGTTCGGATATAAAATCAACAGTAGGTTATTTGATATGACAGGGGTGCATTCGAAATAAATATTTCTGTTTAGAGCACAATTGAAGCATGATACCAGACTTTTACATTTTAAACTTTAATTCAAGCCATTATATATGAAAAATAATTTTATAACATAAACAGTTCTCTACAGTGCAATTATATTACAATATATTATGAACTAAGTCCCTGTAAGGAGGTATGTGCAACTTCCTCCAGTGCATCGTGATTGGTCCCCAGCGAGAGCAGGCAATCAATCAATTTGATTGAAAAATGGGTGATTTCACTGATTTCGATAATAACATAAATATGAGTGTGAAACATTTGTTGGTCATCATTAAATCCCGGGTAACGTCGAGTCTCCCTGATAGAATATATATATATATATATATATATATATATCATTTAAGTACTGAATATATGGTTAAGTGTTAGTTTTATTCATTTAGAACTGCTTTAAAGCTTCACTGCTCACTCATTTTGCGACCAAATTTCAAACAATTTTTACAGTTCATAGGTAATCTTCTAAGTTATATTTTGAAATAAAAATTTTCAATTTTCTTTCATTAAAAGAAAAGTTATAATAACATTACTAGTGTTTTTAGAATATATAGGGAACGTGAGAGACGGTTTCTTCTAATTAGCTGTTGGTTACCATAGCAACTTTTTCAACATTGACGTTTTAGAGATACGGTTTCTTCTATTTGGCTGTTGGTTACCATAGTAATTTTTTTCCAGTTTTCAATGTTTTTTGTTTTGTTTTTTTTGTAAAAACACGGTATTTTCATATGTTATTATGAGTTGCAATTTCTATAATGTATGCATTATAGAAATTGCAACTCATAATAACATATGAAAATATTTATTGTAATAAATATTTTATTGTAATAAATATTATTTTTGCATATAAAAATAATTTATAAATAAATATAAAGAAGAGTCAAGGCTTTTTATTGTGTTAATTAATAACAATACTATAGAAAGGTTTGTTTATTTTCTTCTCTGATTATAACTCTAAAGACAGGGGTTTTGAGTTCAGTTTATCTTGGTGTCTGTACCTAGCAGGAGAAAAGGAAAGGGTAACCTTTTTATTACAGTTTTACCACATTGTAGATGCCTTCATAAATCATAGCAGGGAATGTCGCTGGCATGCCATCTTTCACTTACTATGTCGCCTGTTAATTCTGTTTCTTTTTTTTCTCCCTTCTTTTTGTTTATTTATTTAATTGTGTCTTTTATTTTACTGTTTCCCCACAATAGGAATTGTTTGTAATAATATCAACTTTTGGGGAAAAACATTAAATGAAAGAAAGAGGAAGTAAGAAGAAGAAAAGTGGGAGGAAATCCAGAGAGAAAAAGAGAGAAATCAATGAGAGAGCGAGGAATAGGTGAAAAGTGAAACAGAGAGAATGAAAGAGTGTGGGAGAGATAACCATGGAAGATAATTTGGAGGGGGTATTGAAAGCTGACAACTGCATTAATAATTTTTGAACATCATTTTCATTAAATTATTAGGAATCTTCAAGTAAAGAATTATTCTGAATCAAAATAAACTAATACAAATATTTATATACTCGATCACAATATAGTCGTTCATTACTTCTGTGTATGTTTATGATGCAAAACATTAGACTAAAATTTAATTCTTCATTCAAAAAAAATCAGTTCAACAGATAACTATCTTCTTGATCTTATTTCTATTCATAAAGATTTTTTAATCAAATACTAAAAGAAATTCAAAGGAATTAATTATTAATTAAAATTTTTGAACTGTTTTTCAAGATTTGTTCAAATATAATTTACTTTCTGTTATCTGTTTATTTCTGAATTGATTATTTAAAATTTAAACTGATGAAAGTTATTTTAATAATTATTCGATAAAAAATATTTGTGGACTTAAATTTTTATATTTCACTGGTTTAAGAAAATGGATTTTTCAACTCTAGCTTTTTGTTTGTTCTAAACATTTACTTTAAAATTCTACTTTGTTACTATTTTTGCATATTTATTTATATATTGGAATGGTATTTGCTGCTTCTACTGTTGATTTTTACATTAAAAATCATTATTCGTTTCTTTTCCAGTTTTAGCAACTAGTCTTTTTCCTTTTCTAAGTTTAATCTTAACCATATTACTTTTTATGCTCGCATTTTTCTATGCAATAATATATTGGTTCAATGCCATATGGGGTAGTGTATCTCTGACAATAATAATAAAACTAATTGTTGGGCATTTTGCAACCCTTGCTTTACTATAGACTAATCATACTTGAGACACAAGAAAACCTTGAATATGTTAGAGAAAGAAAAAGAATGTGTTGTTCAACATATCAGTGATATATCTTTTATACATAATCATGAATAAAAAGAAGTTGGTGAAATGTATGCTACATATGCTACAGACATAAGATACAGTTATTTGTGTGTGTAAAGAATATACTGACAAACTAATTAATCATAACAGAAGATAGACGTACATTGTTTTTTTTGTGTGTGTGTTTTTATTTAATCCCCAAGCTAGACCTTTGCCCATAATTTCTGAAAATTAGAACATTAGTTTCATGAAATCACTGTATAGATACCCAAGAGAACTGTTTCAGTAGTAATAGGTAAAAGTAATGAGTAATATTTTTGGGCCATATTCCAAGCACATTAAGAAAGCCGTTGATCCCCCCCCCCACACACACATTGCTGATTAGGTATGAGGGGGGGGGTGACCATTTCTGTTCTTTACAGCTAATTTCTCATAGATGTTGCTAGACTTTCCAAACTCTATCACTATTTATTTTTTACTTAATAAAGTGAATCATATTGCCACTGAGACTTAAGGAGTTGCTGTAAGTAGGTCCAAATTTAAAGAGGACAGCGTAAATATGGAGTTGTGTAGAAAGGTGTTTGTTCACATTGCATTTAAATTTCCATTTGACAACTTTTTATGGTTTATATGTTGTAAAACAAACCAAACTGCCTGAAATCAGGCAGAGTTTTTTTTTTCAGGGCAACTCATGTGTTCCACATATTACAACAGGGGTCTCCAAGCTATGACTATCCAAAGTCTTTCATCCAAACCATGGAGCTCTTATGGATAATGTAAAAAATATTCAAGAAAAATTAAAACAATGGAAATATGTGAAAATAGCATAGTGGTTTTTCTTTTTGTTCAGAATGAAGTTTTGGAGAACCAGTTTTGCTAAAAAGCAAAGCTAATGAGCAAAACAGTATAAAACATGCCTAAGTCATTTTTTTTGGCACATGTAGTTCCAAAAACAAGCAATATGCAGCCCCCACCCTCCATTCAAAAACCATGGAAACCTCTACATTATCACATAACTGCTTCCTGCAGACTACAATATAGTTATCTTCAAATACTTGCCATTGCATTAATCATTTTCAGTCCTCTCATAGTTTTGATCATCATTCAAATGATAATCCATCGATCTCATTAATCCTGATTGGTGTTTGGTCTTATGTTGTGACTCATTAGTAAAAAAATGTATTTGATTAATTTGAAAATGTCTGGGTTTTTTATATGAATTTAAAGTTTGCTCCAATTCATCTCCAAGTTACATGACAACTATTGGTATATTTAATCGTGTTGAAAACAAAAATGATTACAACTGCCAAAGAGTAATACTTTTTAAGAGTAATGTGCCAATTCTCGCTACTGAATTTCCTTCTAAGAGGAGGAAATTCTTAGGTTATAAAAATATATATAAGCACTTTTATATCTACTTTGTATTTTCATTAAACACTAAATTGTATTAATGTCCAATATTAATTGAGGACGTTGTCAGTAATGTAATTTGCTTGTGTCATTGAATAGAGGTAGCAAGACTTTCAGTAGCATAGTCCATTTGACAAGCAGACTCTTCCGGATACGATCAATCGCTCTCTCTCTCTATATCCAATAACATACATTCCCAAACACTTTTTATATCTACTTTGTATTTCAGGGCTTTTTCTTCAACTCTTCCAATAACCCTTCTGTCACCATTCATATTACTTTTATCAAAGAAAACCAATTATTTTTTTTTTATATCACAGCACTGCAAGTCCGGATATTAGACTTTTACTATTTATAAAATACAGCTGTTGTTAAATTTACACACATTCTTTTCCATATAAAAGCAAGGCAACGAAACATCAGTTCTTAACTTCTCATAATTTATATATTAAAAAGTAAAAAATAACGAATGTTATTTTGTGAAGACGTCTAGTAGATAAAAAAATAATATTTTGTTGGACAATAATAATGTAAAATACTCTCTATAAATTCCAGGTCGATACAGCTATTAAGTACGTGTAGGATAGCACTCATTTATCACTATTTATATAAAGTATCTGAATTTTAATACCTGCCTTTTTCTTTTTACTAAAGCCACACAGAAAATGTATTAATAAATTTCGTCAACTGTTTCTTATATAAAAATAACATAACAGAAAATTGTTCATTCCCTTTTAAATACTGTTTTTTCTGTAATAATTTTTACGTTGGAGGTAGGAGTGTTACGTATTTGTTTGTTGTAAATCGTCTAGTGATTGGAATGACAGCTGATTTCATTTATCAATGAATAACGAGACACTTTGTTATAAAACAGACTTGGTTTATTTAGTAAACATTCATTATATACACCATGCGGCGGTGGAGGAGATGTTGGGAGAGGCGTGGGTTGCTAACGTGACAGGCAGTTCCTCGTCCTCAGTCTCTTTCTCCGTCTCTGCTTTGTTTTGTTTACCATCTCACTTTTCTGGAGTTCCTCGACCTGGTAACCCATAAACCAATTGACGTCATTGATCCATATTTTGACCTGCACGGCGTTTGTTTTTTGTCTGACCCACGACCGAATTACGTCATCTCCAGGTCATCACAATTCCCGGGTTACATTTTTGTCAGCCTGGATATGAGTTCATTCGCACCTTGGTCCATAGAACGGCCTGACCCATAAAATGATTTGCGTCATAGGACCAGGTCATCACAATTCCCGGGTTACGTTTTTGTCGGCCGGACATCAGTTCAGTCGCACCTTGCCTCTCCATAACAGGAGGACTTATGTTAAAGAGAAGAAACTATTTAGTATTTTGCCTTAGAATAATAACAATGCTTTAGAAAACAGTGGGAGCGTTAACAATAATTTAAAACAAGGGTATTCTTTAGGTGGCAGACGGTAATGAGTCGCCATTGGGTATCTTCAATAAAAAGGCATGTTCTTAAAACAAAACGTGATAAGCAGTTCCAACATTCAACATAACAACAGTAGGTATTTTGAGAACTGCATATTTATAGCTGCCACAATACCATAACAGTAAAATGCAGAATATCCTAATTCTATTATATTAATAACCAGGAGAAATATGGAATATCACAGATATGTCATAAACAGAGGCAACATGTACATGGTGAAACGATAAAATTGTCACCCTAAAGAAAACAACACTACAACTTTAAAACTTTTATCGAAAAAATCACTTCAGATAACTTAATTATATAGTAGAGCTGACATCTATTTAATGTAGCCGCCTTCAGCCTCAATCACCGCCTCATTATGGGTTCAGAACTGGGTGCATGCCTTTTCCACAAACATCGTTGGGAGCTCGGCAGATGGTGGCGATCAGGCTGACTTTGGTTTTGTGGGAGGTCACATATGACTAAACGAAGTAGTCCAGCGAGTTGGGGGAGGAGAGGGGCAGTGAGAGAAGGGTACAAAGTTGTAGCACTTCTTCTGAAGCTAAGCCTGGGACTTGTGGACTGGCGTCGAGTTCTGCTGCCACACCCACCTGATTGCACCAGGGGATCACCATACTCTCCACTACATCCAGGTACACTTTGGTGTTTACTTTCAAACTGACTTCAAAAATGTTAAGTGGCATGATGTGGCCCTCACATAAAACCACACTAAAGACCGTAACCGTGGCTGGAAACTTCATTGAACCATCCGGATTTGCATATTCAGGGTGCTGGCAATGGTTCTGTTGTCATAACTTGGATCGGTAGAGAGCATACAACATCTCTACCAATCCAAATTATGACAACAACAGCGGTGAATCTCTGATCTTGCTCATTGAACATTGCGTCACTTTCAGACATGATAAAAGACTTCTATCGCTCTTGGGATTTGTATACAACTGGCTAACTAGTAGATCGTCTGCAACAAAAGAAGAAAACCAGTTTTTATCAAACCGAAATGGAATTATGTCGTCTTTTCTAGGGCGACAATGTTATCAATCCACCCTGTATTTTTACATAGACAATCCTATCATTTCATATCTTTTAAATTGAAGTGTTGAAATTAAAATTTTAAACTACTGAATACTGTTTCATCCATAAAAAAATCCGTCGTTCTTTTTTCTCACTGACACACGAATTAACCGTGTGAGCAAAATATCTTCTCACAAATGAAAGAAATATCAGTGTTTTATATGCTCAAACTCGACCGCGTCTTAATTTGCATCTGTCACCTTTTCCTTTCCTATTGGTTCGGTTTCGAGTTTGAGTGGCGCATATACCACCCTTGGCTGCTTGTTTCCCTGACTGTTGTCACGCTCCTCTCTGATCTCATGATCACACAAGCTGCATTCCTGCAGTGGTTGTCTTTGTCGGGTGCTTCTTTGCACTTTGGGTTTCAAGTTTAAGTTTTGCACACGCCACCCTTCGACGCTTGTTTCCATGTATTTTGTCACATAAATATAGTACATAAATGTCAGCAAACACAAGTTCATTCGTGCAGCTCTATTTAAATTACTAAGTATTATTGCCAACATGAAACCAAATCAGTGCCTTGACCAATAAAATGCCATACCTTCGAAAGTAATTGATGGTTGATAAATATGTCAGTAATGTCTCAATCACAATTTTTGTTGATGTTTTCTGAGACGAAGCTCTTTTCTTCACAAGTAGGAGACGAGACAAATTTATAAAAGATTCATCAAGTCAAAGCTAGTAACTCCAGGATATATATATATATATATATATATATATATATATATATATATATATATATATACACTCCAGAATAATGGAATGAAATATGTCTACTGATATGCAAATCAGTGATTTTCTGTCTTACAAAATATGATTAGTTGTTATTATTATTAGATTTCCATACTATTTAGTAATTCACCATTCATGCATTTACATATTATAAACTAAATCCCAACACTCAAATTTCAATTCTAGTAATTACCGTGAATATCATATCACACTGACTTAATACCCCTGATTAATACCATTCTAAAGTTAAATTTTCATATTCTTAAGTAGCTGATATATTTTCCCCTTGAAACATTTTCCCACTACATATAATTGAAAATATAAAAGCTCATAATACTCGATAATGCATTATCTTTTGGTACTGGTCAGCAATCCCGTATTTGTCTGATTTCAAAAACCCTTATAATCTATAATAGATTACTGAATCCCTAATATTAGCATTCTATAGTTTTACTAATATCAGCCATGTTAAAATAAAAATGAGATTAAAACTTGTGATAATAAATAATATTGATATAGAAATTTGTAGGAATAAACTATTTAATAACTAATAATACTTAAAAAAAATTTCCCTATGATAACATACACACACACCCATATACTTCTTAACACTTATTACACTCATCTAAATTATAGTACAATAATATATAAAGTTTATAGGGTTTAATCTGCCCTATAACCTCGCTATTGAGCGATATATATTTTATACATTCATGTATTTATTCTTTTATTCAATTTATTTTATTGTAATTTTTTTAAATTTTAATTTTAACTTTAATTTTAATGGTAATTTAATTTGACTTTAATTTGATTTAATTTTACTCTATTATTATCATTATTATTATTATCATCATCATCATCATTATTATTATTATTTCATCATTTTATTGTACTATATCTTATTAAATACATGCAGTATTGTCACAAATTACTCTAACTCCAAAATTTTGATTAAATATTAACAGTAAAAATTGCTGTTAAGACTACTTACATACATTTGACTTTACTTTATATACTGAACATGCATGTTTCCTTTTAACTAGCATTAAACGGATTGGAAAATAAATAATAGTTGTTTTTATTTTTCCCTTTTTCTGTCTTTCTCTCTTTTCTTAGAATATCAATGACAAAATGCAATATATAAATATATAGACAGCCCTCTCCACTTCCTCCTGTTAGGTACAGAATCCTCCTACCATAATATCGCTTGCCTTTCTTTTTCTTTTCCTTATCTTCTCCTTTCTCATATTTCTATACTAAATTTGCTATGCATGCATCTAAAACCTTGATTTATATAGTTTGAATCTGCATGTCTAAACTTTAGACACGTGCCAACTATCACAATGTTCCTTTCTTTCTTCCTCTCTTCAAACTATCTTCCACCTCTACTCCCTATAGTCTCTTATCATCGAAATTAAGAATGTAGGATAGAAATAAAATTTGAGATTTATTATTTTTTTAGGCGTAGTAAGTATAAATATGTTCACTTATGCAGTTTTATAAATATGCTCATCAAAGCTGCATCTGATTTTTTAATGACTATTATGCTTTCATAAACCATTCTTTTATTTTGCTTCAGGATATTTTCTTTTTCAAATTATATATTCACCACTTGGATTTAATTTTTAATCTTATATAAATAAAATCTTTGTCGGATATCTTGTATAACCAGCGGTGAAACGAACGAAATATGTTTGAATGTGATTGCGACCTAATACCTTGGAAGGACTACAAGACGCGATGGATCTCTTTACCTCCTTACTACCAGGATTTTCCATTGCAAGATTAAACATTTATTTTGGATTTTAAGTACAATATCCTTTTTCTGCCTCAGTATCCAGTTCCCTTATTCTATGTATCTAAAATGTTTTAAAAAACTTTAATTTTTTATGTTTATTGCTTTTAGCAAATAAGATGCAAACCAATAAAAACATTTGCTAATATTTTTCCTCTGAGAAATAGGCATCTGAGGAGATGAAGATGCATCAAAAACTCATGGGTTAAGGAAATAGATTTATTTGATTGTATTCTAGGTTTTTAATGTATTTGAAAATTAATTTTTTAAATCATAAAATTTATATGCATAAATTTTGATATATATACATATATATATATGTGTGTGTGTGTGTGTGTGTGTGATCTCGTCTGAAGAACGGTCTCTATCAAACTCCTCTGTCAATTTATCAAGTTTTGGTCTACTTGAAACTTGAAATATAAGGGATTTGAAATGCATTCTACTTGGTTTTTAGGCAGCAAAATAGCTGATAAGTTGTCAAAATTGGGAAAAAAAATGGAACTTGGCAGGCGTAAGTCAACTAAATGTGCTATTTTGATGCATGCACAAATATACATTTATTATTATTATTATTTTTTAAGTTTATATGTGCATGGACTTAGGTCAGACGGTAACGAATAAGAATTCAGAGCTATATGTTATGGTTTCTGTTGCAGCTGATAGCACCCAAGTCATATGTTTTCTTTTATTTTTGAAATCACTACTATAAATTGGGTACAATATAATAATCAATAAAGTATTGGCTTTATAATAATAAATATGAACTCTGCATAAATTAAAATATCATATTTAAGCATATTTTAGGACCGAGCAACGCCGAGCGGCGTGCTAGTATATATATATATATATATATATATAATGTGTGTGGGTGAGAGAGAGCTTTATAACTTATATCAGTTGGAGATGAAGCCTATTAAATAATATCTGTAATTCTCAAATAACATTTATTGTTAAATACCTATGAAACTACTTTTTCTTGTCTTTAATCTTTTCTATACATTATGAAAAATCGCATTCGGCATTCTTGCATGTCGAATGCTACTCTAAAAATGGCGTATAAAGAATCAATTGTAAAGGATGAGTCGCTACTTCAGGAAATGGATTTGTGCAGAGGTCCATGATAAGCATCGTAATTGATAGACAAGTTACTCATTTCAAAACTTTGATGTAAACTAAAACTATTTGAATACTCTTAATGGATGTTTAAAGTCTTTGAAGAAGGAATCCTATGAAGCAGAGATACCATATAAAGTCTCTAGCATTAATTTACTGAGCAAGTGACTTTTAAAGTTGCGATGAGACTCTGCATATTGTCTTTGAACAATGTAATATATATATATATATATATATATATATATATATATATATATATATGCAATGATGAATATATGATTTATAATCCAAGAACATTTTTCATTTATGAATATTCTTACAAAACAAAGCAAAATATTTCTAGTTTTCATCTTCTTTAATGACTCAACCTACATTTCGGTCAGTAAAACTTTCCTTGGGTTAGAATGTGTTATGTGCTGTGAGTCGACTTAAGGAATATCTCGCTCTCCTATCGCAGCATTACCCGGGAATCTGTTTATTATCATTCTAATCAGTTAATATTTTTACCAATGCCTACTTAACCCAAACTATGGACAAACCAGAACAGTAACCAACCCTAAACAGGAAGTTTTAAAAAAGAGGCAATGATTGCCAGAAAAAAAGAAGCATTTGCGTATTTTATATAATGAAATAAAGAAAATCAGGAAACGATTTGTAATAATTTTCATGGTACATAATTTATTTTACATAATAATAATAATAATAATAATAATCTCTACTAATGTATAAAAGTCATTATTTTAGTATAATCCATAAACTGCAGAAGTACTAAAAATTCAAACCACGTATTTAATCGCTATCAGGAAGACCCTACGTTGTATGTGTGTGTGTGAGATTTCGCTTCCTATGAACTCCTAAATGGCTAGGCCGATGTTTTTGAAATTCCACACAAATGTACTTTATGTATCTAGTAGTGGTTTTAGATAGATATTGGAATGTCAGCGATAATAAAAAAAATCTGATGAAAAAAGGAACAGGCGGTTTTGACTGAAGTTAACGCCTTATACAGCTTAATACCACCGCACAAGCAGAAAGGACCAGTATATAAAATCAAAATTTGTCTCTTTGATATAACAAAGGTGCATTTAAAATAAATGTTTCTGTTAAAAGTACAATTTAATCATGATACTTGACTTTTTCATTTTAACTTTAAATTCACGTCATTATCACCACACAAGTAGAAAGGCTCTGCATATAAAATCAATAGTAGATTTTTTGACATGACAGGGGCGTGTTCGAAATGAATGTTTCTGTTTAGAGCACAGTTGAACTATGATACTTGATATTTGCATTATAAACTTTAATTCAAGCTATGATATAAAAATAGTTTTATTAAATCAACCATAAGTTCTCTACTGTGCAATAGTGTACTGTGGACTAAGTGACGCTGGGGAGGATTGATTTTACCGATTTTGGTGACAATAAAATATGTGAAGGGGAAACATTCGTTGATCCTTGTTTATTCCCGGGCAACGTAGGGTCTCCCTGCTAGTGATTAATACAGGGTTTGATTTTTTTTTGGTATTTCTGCAGTTTACGGATTATGCTAAAATAATGACGTTATCCTTTGGAAAACCATTCTTAACAAAAAAATGCAGACTTTCTTAACTATTCTATACTTTCACATAAATAAATACATTAATAAATTTGGAAAATTCCCGCTGAAAATAATAGAGATGAAGTTTAATAACAGAAACTAAACAAGAATGTCTGTTGCTTATTTACTTGTAAAGTGAATTGGTTAACTTTCTGGTTTGCCAAATTATACATTTTTTTTAATAGGATTTCCAAGTTAAATTTAATTACTATGACATTGTTTATCCATTAAATTATTAATTGAACAACATTTTGTTGGCCTTAAATAGCTTTCAAAACTTCATAACAGTCAGTAAATGCGGATTTGGATATCATTATTATAATTGGTGTTTCTTTTTTAGCAAAACTTTGTTTTAAACAAAATAATTTGTTTGTGAACAATTAGTGATGGGACGATTCAAATATTTTTCCTGATTCTGCTGCAATATCCAATTCTGATTCTTTATAAATCCTAAATATTTAACTATAGAGTTATTATTTTTCCCTACTACTGTAAAAACACATGTTAAATGTGCATACGTTTTCTCAAGTGTAAAAAAAAATAACTGTGGGAGTGAGCACGAAACTTTAGCTTTACTGGTAGTTCAAAATCAATAAATATTTCTTGTGAGTTCATATGGAAACGATGTTTAAATTTGAATAAAATAAATTGACATTAAGTGCACTTGAAAGCCAAAACACAACGTAATATTAGGAATATAAACAAATATTTTACTTGTTTGAAATTTATTACACAGATATTTCAGAGGTATACTCCATCTTCAGTGTGTTGTTTTCTTTCTTTTTTTTCTTTTCTTCTTCCTTGCCATGTTGTAAAGTTGGAGAAAGAAAAGTCTGTTTGTAAAGAGCCATGCGTTGTATCTAGCGGTTGTATTTTGAAATGTTTGAACTGTGCATACCGGTATTTTAAAAATTTATTTTGGTGCTAAAATGTTATAATTTCTCTACTTTGACTTAATCTTGTCTAATATATTTTATTTAAGTCAGCCATTAAATGCAGAAATATTCTAGAATACCTCCCCCCACCGAGAAAAAAAATTGTTTTAGGATTTACTACTTAACTTTTTCTATATAAATATAAACGAAATCATCCCCCTCACGGCGACCCCTTTTCCACCCAGTCTGCCATAAGGACAAACTCGAAAGCAAGTCAATGAATGAATAGCCTTCAACCTCGCCAGAGGTGTATTTTGGATAAGAAATGTTTAATGAATATGTCAACATGTAAAAACTCTGCAGCAGTATTTTTAAAATTTATTTTGGTGCTAAATATCCTTGTTATAATTTTTTGGAGGTGTCTCCTCGATAAGAAAAAGTGTAATACCTTAAACGGAAATTACAGTAATGTATTTTATTTTCATTTCATTCATAAACATGGCAGGGGAATTTATCTTCAAATATCTTTAATTTCGAATTAGAGCCACGGACTTTACTAAGTAATTATTAATAAGTCCTTTAACCCACCTTTTTTTTTTAACTGGAGAGTAGACAACGCATTGTGGATGTGTTATCGGTACTCTCGCTTCTCCTTATTTGTCCCTCAGTCCTCATTTCGAATGAGTGATTTTTCTGACAAAGGGTGAAGAAAAAGCTGTTTCCAAGACGGCAGTACTTCGTGAACAGTAACCTGAGATGTCGGAAATCTTCTGTTTCTATGTCTATGCTAGTAACCATGTCACTAGTAAGGGTGCTGGAGGTAAACGTTTCATCTGGGCTGACGTTATCCGCCTGATAGTCAGGGACTCGAACCTTGGATTAACCACTAAGGAGGCTGTCCTATCAGCAGGTGCAAAGTACTGGGGCTGCTGTATTGCCATTTGGTGAATGGATTCTGGACCATGCAGTAGTTTCTGGTCAGGCCTCTCGATGCCATACTAGTGGGTAATTGTTATGGCTTTACCTTATGTGCTACAAAAAAGAAAATTTCCTATCTTTTTCTCTCCTGCTTTCCCTCTCTGTCCTGCTCTAAAAAAGTCTGTCGACCTGTTCCACAAATCCCAAATCCTCAACATGAAATATCTCCAGAAAAAAATCATGAATAAACCTAGAACCCCATCCTCCAACGTAGACCCCTACTACCATGTCTCTTTCTCCAACATCAAGGGCCTATGCTCCAACCTTCTAGAGGTTGAAACCCAATTACAAGAGATGAAACCTGACATATTCTTTCTCAGTGAAACTGGAATAGGGCCGACCACTTCTCTAGAATTCTTAATTAAAGGATACTCTAACTTAACATCTAAATCTGACCCCCAAGATCGCCATTGGCATGGAATATGTGCCTACATTAAAAATGGCTTCCCATGTGGTAGGATATCTCCAGTGAAGACTCTAATTTACCTTATATGTGCTTCCAGGTTGCACTTGCTTACACCACTGCATTTATATTTGCCCTCTATCACCCCCACAACACCGGAGTTATGATCTTTAAAAGCATATCTGAGAAAATTGACCACATGCTGTCTGCTCATCCTTCGGCTAGCTTCCACATTTGCGATGTGGAATGGCTGACCTACTCGAACAAGACAGATGATGAGGGGAGATTTTGTCATGATTTCGCCATTGCCTATGACCTCACCCAGATTGTTCACGAACCGACTCTAATGCCCGATACTTCCGGTCAGTATGCTAGCCGTCTAGACCTTTTTCTCACAACTTCCCCTGAGCTATGTTCATGTTCCGTTCTGTCCCCTCTGGAATCTTCCGACCACTCGTTTGTATCAGTTAAGATAAAAACGAAATGCATTAAGTCTTCAGACATACCTCTCCACCGTACAGTATATCAATACTCTACGGCTAACTGGGATAGCTTCCGTACATTTATATCTGATCTACCCCTACATTCCATGTTTAAAAAGGATGTGTTCTCCATAGTATCAGACCTGACCGAATGGTTAATTGTAGGCATAGACTGATTCATACCATCCAAAAAATTCCAACAAAAACCTAACAGCCAGCCATGGTTCTCCCCAGAATGTGCTGCTGCCATCACGCACAGAAATCACTTTTTCCATAGCTACCAACGTAATAGATGTACTGAGACTAAAGCTGCCTTCAGGACTGCCAGCAACCACTGTAAGAGTTATATGCTCAGTTCGTTAAATCCAAAGTTGCTGAGCAGCAGCTTGGTTCCCACCAGTTTTGGCAAATAGCAAACAGGATCCTGAACAGAAGCGTGCATTCTATCCCAACCATTATCAATGGACCAGAGGTCATCTCGTCAGCATCAGACAAGGCCAAACTATTTGCCAAGAACTTTGCAGCTAATTCTACCCTATGCGACGAAGGCCATCAACTCCCCATATTTCCTCCTATAACAGACAAGACGCTATGCCACATACAAATATCTGTGCGTGAGGTTGCTAAGCTAATCAAGAACCTTGATTCCAGTAAAGCAACTGGCCCTGATGGCATTCCAAATGTAGTGTTAAAAAAGCTTCAACCAGAACTTGCTCCCATACTTACAAAACTGTTTAAGAGTTGCATTAAAGAGAAGTGCTTCCCAACACCCTAGAAAATCTCATCAGTATGCCCTGTATTTAAGAATTCAGGTGATAAGTCGTCCCCCTCTCAGTACAGACCAATAAGTCTCCTGTGTGTCATGAGCAAATTGCTGGAATCCATATTAAATAGGGAAGTAATCCACCACCTCAGCAGAAATAACCTTCTTAGTGACATACAATATGGTTTCTGTTCTCCTAGATCTACAGCAGATGTTCTAACTGTTATATCTCATAGGATTAGTGAATCTCTTGACAAAGGCTTCCTCTCTAGGGCAATTGCTCTTGACATATCAAAAGTCTTCGATAAAGTATGGTATAAGGGCCTGCTTCACAAGATGTCCAGCTACGATATAACTGGAAATGTTTTCTGAATCATTAAATCATTTCTCTCTGATATGCTCATTAGAGTAATGGTTGATGGGCAGAAATAAGAGGCCCTCAGGGGTCCATCCTGAGCCCAACTCTCTTCTTGATCTACATCAATGATCTCCCAAAACACATACATCTATGCTAATTACACAACCATCTATGGCAACACATCAAAGGCTGTAAATTACAAAGTTTTCTCTGAGTCTCTCTCCTCTGATCTTGAGCGCGTGGTACAGTGGGGGAAGAGGTGGCTGGTTACTTTTAATGCATCTAAAACCAAGCTCCTATCTTTACGTTATCAACGCTCTGATCCCCATCTGGCATCAATTGAAATGGATGGCTCTCGAATAGGGGAAGCTCAATGCTCTGATAAGCTTCTCCGCTTGACTTTTACTCCTGATCTGAAATGGAACACATACATCAAGTCTATTGCCAACGTCGCTGGAAAAATGGTAGTATCCTTCTACCACTCCAGAAGATCTCTCACTACTGATGCAATTCTCTACTGATATAAAAGCCAAGTACGTCCAAGGATGGATTACTGTTGCCACATCTGGGCGGGAGCTGCTAAAAACACTCTATCCTGCCTTGACAGCGTACAAAATAGGCTTCGTGGTCTAGTGGGGGATACCCTTTTCTCTTCCCTGCAACCTCTCTCTCGCAGGAGAGACGTTGCGAGCCTGTCTTTGTTTTATCCTTACTTCCATGGCAGGTGCTCGTCTGAGCTCCAATCCCGGGTCCCCCCTTGCCGATCTTTCACGAGAAACACCCGTCTGGCTGAAACTACTGTCAATAATTTTCCCCACTCTTTATCTGTGCCAAAACCAAAACGTAGATTCCATGAACAAAGCTTCTTTCTTAGAAGTGCACGCCTGTGGAACTCTGTTTGGTCTGCCTGTTTCCCACCTGACTACAACTTGGATGTCTTCAAGTCCAACATAAACAAATTCCTGATGAACCGCCCCCTCAAGTAGACATGTTATCAAATCTCAACATTAACGTACTGCACACGCAATAACCCTCATCCCGAGTGGCTTCCGGGCCTTGAAAAGTGGAGACCAGCTTGTAAAAAAAAAAACGCAAGAATAACGTCAAAAATGTGAGTTTATATAGAAAGGTGGTTTTAATTTGAGTAAAATAAAATACCCTCAAGTGCGCTTAAAAGTCAAATCACAACATAATATTAGAAAAATAAACAAATATTTTACTTGTTCGAAATTTATCACAAACAGATGGCTCAACAAGAACTTTTTTACGTTGAATTTGAAGGCTATTATATTGTATTTAACCGCAAAGAGGGACAGCAGAATAGTGTTCCACAGACGAGCAGTTCTGGGAAAGAAGCTTTGTTCATGGAATCTGCGTTTAAATTTAGTCACAGATACAGGGGGGGGATTTTATATAGTGGTTGTAGCTAGTCAGGAGGTTTTGGTGAAAGGTTGGCAAAGGAGGACCATAGATTGGAGTTCACTTGCCATGAAAATAATGATAGAGCAGAGACAGGCACTTAACGTCTCTTCTGTGGGAAAGAGTTTGCAGGGAAGAGAAAATGACATCACCTACTAGGTTTCAAAGGCAGTTTTGAACTCTATCAATACTGGATAAGGCACACCGAGCAGCTTCTGCCCAGATACAGCAACAGTACTCCATTTTAGGGCGTACCTGGCTTTTATACAGATAGAGGATTGCATCGTCAGTGAGATACCTTCTCAACGGTAGATAGTCCAACCATTTTTCCATGAATCTTGGCAACACATTTGAATGTGTTCACTTTTAGATTAGGAGTGAACGTCAGTCCCCAAAAGCTTGTTTCCTTCAATAATTACAAGAAATCTTTTCTACCACCAATAGCAATGGCCAAGAACACACTGCCTGAAAGTACTTCCTTTAAACTCCTTGACCTAACGTTTACAGGGAACATGAACTGGAATATATACATTGAGAGCATTGCCAATGCTGCTGCAAAGAAAGTGGGCTCTCTCTACCGTACCAGAAAATTACTTACACTTGAAAGTATCCTCTACCTCTATAAGGCCACCATTCGCCCATGTATGGAGTACTGTTGTCACATTTGGGCTGGTGCATCTGCTGCTTGTCTCTCACTCCTGGACAGGGTTCAAAAGAGAGTTGCCAACCTGATAGGTCCGGAACTGTCATCTAGGCTTCCCGCTCCCTGTTCTACAAATACTTTAATGGTGAATGCTCTGACGAACTGCAAGCACTTGTACCTCCTCGACGTAACTACCTCCCGACAAACCCGACAAGCAACTAAGTCTCACCCCTTTAAAGTGGAGATCCCTAGGTGTAAGAAGGCCTTTTACTCCAATAGTTTCTTCTTCAGAACTGCAAGTCTTTGGAACTCCCTTCCGGGATACTGCTTTCCCAACTGTACTGATATGCCGAAGTTCAAGTGTAATGTGAACAAACATATTTCTACTCATCTTCCTTCATAATGCCCCCGCAAATTATGTCCCCGATAGTAGCTCCCTACTTCAAAGTGGTACTTGTCTTGTTTGGGGTGAAAATTGAATAAAAGAAAAAAAAGAAGCTCGTCAAGACATTACTTTCATTAACTCGATTGTTTTTACTGAGGTGGTTGATAACTTTTTTAGTTATCATGCATGCACACAACTTATAGTGCGCAAGAAATGATAGACCTGTAGTGAAAAGAAGAAAACTGGCTATCAATGTTTTTATTTACTTGACAAATTGACGAAATTTTCCAAGGAAAGCATTTCTCCGTTTTACAAATTGATTAATCTGTGGAAAATAAATGTACATGCTAAATTATCTTTTCGATACATATTCTCTTAAATTAAATCATTTCTCCAGACAAGACCAGAAAATATAAAGATGAAATATACAACACAACCTTACTATTTAGTCTTCAGCATCATTTGTCGGAATAAAATGAATGAATTTTTTTGTAAAATCTTTAACATCGATTACAAATTTGAAAGTAAAACCTTAAATGAATAAATTTTGGAAAATGTGTGAATATGTTCATTCTTAATCATGGAATAATACAAGCATTTAAATGTTCATTTATAAATTTCATTTTCATTTGTATTTTACTTCTGTTTGTTTTTTTTTTCAAATCCAGACCCGATCTTTGCAAAACATTTTCGCTTCTCTTCTAAGTAAATGCTGACCTTAAAAGTAATATTAAAAAATACTTTGTTTATAAATACATTTAATCCTATAAATATTACTTTCATTCCAGTGTTGGTGAATATGTATTAATATTTACCCTCTCCCATACACATACCAAATTTTAAATTCTAAACTTTGCTGCGAACGTGTTCTTTCTTACTTGTAAATTATGGATGCTTAAATGTGTATTATTATAAATTTAATGATTAAAGAACACAATAATTAATATTTGTAGGTAGTTAAATATTTAGGTAAACTACGTATATGGGGCTTAGAGGTGAAAGTAGGATTTTGTTGGATTCTTCAATTTTCCTGAGAAACGCTGGTGCATGGATTCGGTTAGTTGGTGATAAATATCAGTCATGGCCCAGTATTATGTATTGCTTATTTGATTGTCTGTTATTTTCATTTATTCGTTCATTTTCAAGTATTTGTAGTTTTATAGAAAGTGAGGAAATAAGTAGCTAAAAATGCTATTCAGCAGTAAATAATATTCGCAAAGTTATATAGCATTTCACATTAATTCGCCTTCTCTGTAAAACTATTCTAACAGAAATGAAACTGCTACACAATAAAAGACAATTGCAGGAGGACAAGAGTTATTTAGACTATCGAGTAAATTAATTTCTTATATGATTTGCAGAAAGTAAAAAAGGCATATTGTTTTACATTTTAATATCAAAGTAATGAACCACAAATACTTTCTTTTTTGTTTTCTTTTTTGCTCTTTTCCTTGATGATGGATAATTTTTTTATTTGATTTAGAAATGCTCTTCATGTTTTGAAATAGTTAAAGTTTTTTCTTTCAGCATTTAATTTCACGTAAGCAACGCATTTTGCAGACTCGGTCAAACGTAACTTTAGCTAAAAGATAATTTAATAATAATAATAATAGAAACTGTAAAATGTAAGTTAACCCTCTGCGTCCCCTGATTCCCCTCCCCACTTTTTTGTGTGTGCGTCCAAAAAAAATGACGCCATACAAAATAAGTGAGGAGGGTCAAGAAGGTTGGAAAGACCGAGGAGAGAAAGCATTAACCAGACGTCTGCTGGATGAGTGGGATCTTGGGGAGGCTTTTCGCCATTTAAATTCCAGTGAAGACCTGTGGTCGCTGCTAACGAGAAATCAATGGTAAGCAGCTGTTATGATTAACACAAATTCATTTGTAAAGTTTATCAAAAAAAGGTAGAGAGTACTGGAAATTTGTTGTCACTCAGGCTCCAGAGAAGACCACAAATTTTTCTCAAAGAGAAATATTTGATTATGGCTTGTGTGAATACTCCTAGTGTGTAAATAATAATAAAGCAATTTCCAGAGAACTTTGGGTTGTAAGCAAACCTGTTTATCTAGATGGAAATAGTTTCAAACTTGTTCTCTGTTTTGGAATTAAAACATTGGCATCTCAGTTATTAAAATTGTAAATAATGGCATCGATGTTTATGGCAGAAAGTAAAACTGCGAATGAACGGACAGAAGCGTATGGTGGACAAGCTATTCTTCAAGGAAGACTGCTCTTGTCATGAACTAAAATTCCTTCCTTATCCGTTTTATTGACAGAGGTGGGCACTTATGGGGACACTCATCAAAATAAAGTATTAATTTTAATGCACCGCTTAGGTTTGTGTTCAAGGAAAAGGTTAGTGGTTAAAACGTAGATACAACTTGTAAAGGTTCGGTTAAAATTCCTATAGAAAATAGAAAGATAGAATTAAAAAGAAACAAATTAATGTAATTATGACTAAAGTGTATCTATAGTCATGTGATATGTTTGTCATTGTTTTTATTTAATAAGTAATATTAGAATATTAGGTTTAAATACATTTTGTACAGATGAACTTTTTTATAAGCAGATAAACCAAAGGTGTTTAGTAAGTTTTGAAAATATATACGGCAGTTAAGTTACGCAAAATTTTCCATCTTTCATCCTCTTGAGGATTTGTCAAGCTATTGAGTAGAAACGAAGAAACTGCATATATATATATATATATATATATATATATATATATATATATATATATATATATATATATATATTAGGTACAAGCAATTCTTATGGCTGCTTAGGTATGGGGCCTGGTTTTGAACGCCGGTTAATCATAATATTTTTTTAATTTTCGGTTACGTTTTGATTATGTTTAAAAGATTACAACTTAAAGTTAATTTCTCAAAGAAAAAATAGCGTATGAAATAAAAAATGCATGGAATGATTTTATTGCAAATCTGAAAAACCATGCATTTCACGTAAAAATTCATCATGACAAATATCGTGTTTACATTTTTCTGGCAAGAGAAATATAAGTCTTCTGGTATTATTTCCAACTGAAGTATTAAGTTAAAATCTTAAAATAATGAATTAATACAATAAATGTAAGTTTGTTAAAAAGGGTAATAATTATCCAAAAATATGGCCATGGTAGCAACAAGATTAGTTTTGTGTCAAAAAAATAAAGTGATGGCAGTAAAATTCAAAGAAGTACGGAAGCACATTAATTGCATAATTTCATTATTATTTAACAATGCTTCGGCTTATCGAGCATCTTTTTTTTTTTTTTTTTTTTGCAGTTATCGAGGCTAGACTATGGTGCTAAAGAGACCTTTTATTTCATTCTAACTTTGCAGGCTTTCCGGGAGCTTTATTTTTTAATAGAAAAAAAAGACACATAAAAATAAGTTAGAACACACACACAAAAAATGATCTAGTTATGTAGAAAGATAGCTTGTCTTTGGTAATATTTATTTGTTTTTTTTTGTTTCCCCTCATTTTTGCTTCGCCGGCTACTCTAAATGCATCGATAAATTATTTTTTTAATAAAGCTACAAATGTATTTAACTTATTAATTGACTCAATTAAATTCAGTGAATTTAATTCACTAAGTAACAATAAGAATTCATTCATTATAAAAGTTCAAACAATTATTAATAGAATTTAAACTTTCATAAACTTTAAACGGCATAAATGTTAATTAAATTCGTTAATTATACTTACAATTTATTAATTGAAAAAAGTTAACACTATTATTTATTAATATTTATACAGAATTCAAAGTGGAAAGGAAACAATTTATAATTATTGAAAAAATTAACACTTAAAAAAAATACAAACTTTTTGATTAATCGGAATGTTTACGTGAAATTTCAAGTCGACTTTACACAATTTGAAATATATCTGAAAATGACATCGGGTAGTTGGAGGGAAAAGGTAGGGAGCATAGGTGGAGGGGGCAAAACGGACAGGTTTCCTTTTCTTTTCAAGAATGGGCATCCGTAGTTACCGACATGAATTTTTCCATTTTTTAATTGAATTATTTTTGTATTTTCTTTTTTTTAAATCATTTTTTTTTAATTATTGTTGTTTTAATTATTGTTCAATATTATATAAAAAATATGTTATGCCGAAAGTTTCACATTCTTGCAAGCAAGGAAATTATTAAAAGCTTGCATATAAAAATTATGCGAAACCTGTAATTTAAAAAAAAAAGAGTAGAAATATTTTTTGCAATTATAATTTTTTTGTGAAAATATTAAATAAGCAATGCTTAATTTAATGGTAATATCAGTAGTTCGAAAATTCATTTTTTTTCAAGTTATATCGAATTCATTAATACGGACTTTAGGGGCTTTTTTCGTAATGTTCCTGTAAAAATTATTTTATTTTTATTGTTACAAATTACGATGCTTTATTTATATAAAAAAAGTAAAAATAAATTCTTGCGTTTTTATTTACTACTGAAAACCATAACTTTAGTAAAGGTATTTTTGTTTAAAAAAATAATACATTTCCACTAAGATTTAAATAAAAATAATTAGTTCATTATATTTCGCGATCATTATTTAAAAAATACTGAAAATTTTATTAAAATTGGTTAATTTCTTGATTTTTGGTGGATTTTTAAGTAAAGGGAGGGGTCAAAATGTTTATACATTTTGAGCGTCAGCATTTATTTTGCCCGTACCTAATATATATATTGAATTGGAAAAGTCTGACAAGTCGTACAGCAAAGTTCACTTTACACAGGTTGTATCAAAAAATTCGATAAGTCACACAACAAAATTCACTCTACACAGGTTGTATCAGGAAATACAACGAGTCGCACAACGATATTCACTATACGCAGGTCTGAACCCTTCTGCCCACTCCTCCCCAGCAACCTGCTTTTATGGTGCCCGGGCACACCTCAAAATCATGTGTGAGATGCGATTTTTCGAGAACTGTTTGAGACTGTGGACATTAAAAGACCATGGTCGCCATCTTGAATCTTTTCGTTTTTCCTTCTCAGTTCGCACAATAGACAGACCTGAGCACGTTTTTGTGGTAAGCCTTCTCTATTTTCCCCACACTCCCCCATGATCTCATGATCACAGCAATGACACCGAGAGGGCGGTCACCTCCGCCAGGTGCTTCTTTGAAGTGGGGGGATGACGCATGGCTCATCTTTGCTTGTGCTCTCGTTCACGGTCTGCGGGTAAAAAAAAAAACTGCGTTTGCTGGGAGGCTACTGATGTCGGAGTAACTTTTGGATAAAGCTGGTGCGAACCAAAGCAATGCAACACTGATCTCCGACTCTGATTAGTTCGTGTCGTTCAGGGGCAGTTGCAACTGCATTGCCAGCCGCAGGTCCCTAATGTGATGGGGCACGCCACCGACTTGCACTACCTGTGTGCTGATCGGTGTACATTTGCTGCACGGGGTTTAACCAAGACAACATCCCCTTTCTTCAGCCTATCTCCGATTGTTTCCAGTTTGCATTTCATTAAATAGATATGCACAGTAAGAAAATGTTTTTACAAAAATTCCCGTTGCGCCCCCAGGGGATCAAAAGGGGTCAAAAATGCCCCCAAATGGCCAAAAATGACACATGTTGCCCCATAACTTTTGATCCATCGACTAGATTTTTTTAAAACTTGGCCAAAATGTGAAGGCCATGGTTCTTTATATAAATCCAGTATGGGTGACCCTGGCAACATTCTGGTTCGCGTCCCCGGGGACTTTAAGTGCTAACAATGCCTCTTTTTTTGACTCTTTTTTCACATTTCTCTACAAAAACTTGATATGTCTGACTATATAGTGGTTTTCACAATGGTCAACTCAAATATGCATGTGCTAAGGCCTGAAATTTAAGGAGGTCCAAGTTTCTGGTAGGGGTAGGGAATCAACCAGCCATCCTTGATCCAATCACAAAGTTCCTCTTCATATGCAGGCCTCATTTGGTCGGGCACATGGTACTCTGTTACCTCATTTTGCAGTTTGGCTTGTTCCTAGTTTTTTAACCACTTCCACGCGGCTGTCCAACTCGACAATAAAGTCTGGCTGATCAATCTTCAAAGCAGCACACACTGGAACCTTCTCCTGAAACTGTATCGCCCCCGTCTGCATTATGTGAGCACCACCTAGGACTCTGATGGCATCATAGCCTAGGAGCAGGTCAAAGCTGAGTGGTTTCTCGAGTACTACCAGCGCTTTGATGTTAGTTGAATTTCCAGTTTTAGTACGAATATTCACAGTGCCCACCCTGCAATATGTCCGTGTCGTTCCACTGAGGGTGGTTAATCTAGTAGTCTTCTTCTTCCAAGTGCGGAAGAGGCCCGTACTCACTACAGTGCGAGAGCACCCAGAGTCAAAGAGTGCTGAGCACAATGTCTCATTGACATAGACCTGAATGGTCGGAAGCGCCTCGTCTAATTTCTGTTTGGGGAAGAGGTTAATGCTGGCACCTTGTCCCCAACCCCATTTCCCGAACAATCCCGGGCCATATGACCAGTTTTATTACATCAGTAGCAGCGAATAGCTGTCAGTCACCGCCGGCAGTTCCTCGCAATGTGGCCCTGGTCATTGCACCTATAACACATGACTTCACCGTGCAGGACGAACCCCTGGGATGGTCTATTCTCATTTAATGCATGCTGTGCAGCAGCTACTACCGGTTCTCTCATCTCATAAGTATTCTTCATCACAGTCCTGGCCCGGTCTACCAAGTTATTAAGGGACAATGAAGCTATGCTTGAGCTAGCTCGCAAGAGTTGCTTTGTTCCGGTTGGGAGCCCTGCCAAAAATTTGCATGTCAAGGCCCGCTCAAGCAGCCCACCAAACAACACCGTCAATTTCGTCAGTTCAGCCAAATAAACGTCGACAAATAAACACATACACAACAGAGAAATGGCAAACTTACTGGAATGAATATCATAACAACAAACTTCACAAAATAATGCCAAAAATTAAAAGAACAAAATACAAAACTAAACAGAAAAGTCAAACTAACAAGAATAAAAATTGACCATACATATTTAACCCACTCATATCTCCTAAAAAAAGAATGCCAACCCCTCTGTATACCTAATCAAACAGCATTCACAATAAAACACATACTAATTGAATGCACTGACTTTGTAACAACAAGGAATAATTTCTACAAAGAAAAAAATATTAAGGATCTATTTGATAAAAACAATACCCACATCATACTTTTATTTCTTAAAAAGATTTGCCTTTATAAAAATTTTTTAAAAATGACACTTTATACAACAGCTAGAG
The DNA here is from genome assembly GCF_053919585.1 of Euprymna scolopes. NCBI lineage: Eukaryota > Metazoa > Mollusca > Cephalopoda > Sepiida > Sepiolidae > Euprymna > Euprymna scolopes. The sequence continues at coordinate 131,145,914 of NC_136494.1, read as the reverse complement.
CAGGGGCTAAAGGCTCCTTGAACCCAAAGACACTCAGCATAAAATAACCCAAAGAGTTGACACCGTAAACCCAATGAAACAAACAAACAAACAAACAGACAGATACGGTCATTTATTATATGCTCACAAATAGCCGAACCATATGTATTATACAAAACATCTGTGACCGATTCGCCACACGAATTTCATTGGCTGTTCAACAGTGTTATTTTGCGGCGAGTTTTCTATTTGAAACGATGCCCCCCCTCCATAATTATTCTACTGTTTATTTATTTAAATGTAGTTGTGAAATGCACTACATTGAGTGGGCATCACAAACTTTAGATTCCTGCATCAAACAACATGTCTCATCCAAGATTCGATATGAAAATGATGCACTTCTTATTGCAAACAAAGAGAAAACGTTTTAGGACTTAATGTAGTTTTTACCTGATTCTTTCCCTGTCTTTTTTTTTTTTTTTTTACTTCTCCCACTTGTTCCCCTGTCAAATTTCCATCTAATATATATATTTTTTCTTAATCGTTATTAACTTCGATTTTAGCTCTGTTGAGCCAGGTTTGAAACTGGTCAGCTAGCTTTTTGATTTTTATTTTGTAATTAATCATGATTAATAAATTCTGTCTGACCATTGCTATTATATGTATGTGATCTTGGAATTTTAAGAGGATTCTTGAATAAGATCTAAACTTTGCCAAACCAATATTTCTAAGTAAATTATTTCAATCATGCTACTCTCTATTTTCACAATTTTCATGTGATGATTTTTAAAAGGAATTGGGGCTTTAACTTCTTTCACTTATTAAAGTTTCCAATTTTTTCTCTGCATCATGAACTCGTAGTTGTAAGGGTGTTTCTGCCACTGTTTAAAACATTTTATATATCTTGAACTGAAATACAACTAGATAGGTATATAAACAATGCATTAGTATTTAACTATGCATATGTATCTTTGCTGCAAGTTCCGTTGGTTGATAATCCTCCTCCACCCGATACTGATTTCATGACCTTTAAACTTGAAGCACAACCAACTCTGGGCAAATTCCGACAAAAGTACAAATCTGCAAATCCAAATTTTACTTAAAAAAAAAAAATTAAGGTATGTCTGATAATAAAATATAGAAAAATAGTAATAAATAAATAAGATAGGAAAAAAGCAATCAATAATTGGTAATGGTGAAGAAATAACATCCTCTGGCGAAACAGAGTGTATGAAAGTACATTTATGTTTATGTATATAAAAACTAAATCTGTCTGGTGGGCGAGTACAATATTTTATTAAAAGCTGTTCATATATATATATGTGAACGGGCTCTTGTTCCAGGTCATCAACTGTGATCTTTCAGGGTCGCTGGTAACAGGTATGAACCCTTACACACGCGTCATGATCGTCTTTCACAGGGAATTCTCCGCAAGTTCTCCCAGTGCAACGGGATCTGGTTGGTCAGTTTCAGCGTCGATTTCACCTTCGGGTTGATATGCCATATCACACTGGAAGTAAATAGATTTTCATGCACATAAAAGAAAGACAAACTCAGATGTCTCTATTCTACAAGTTCATTCAACTCAAATTTACAGAATATAATATAAACTTATATACACATGTCCAATGTTAATTTCTTACAAAACACACTATTGAATCTTGCTCTCCGTGTTTTGCCGTGGCGATGGTCGGGGAAGGGGATGCGACAGTAACTCTTTGATTAGTGTTTAATTCTCTCAAGATTCAGCTTCAACTCTGATTTTTGGTGCGGGTATTCGCTTATCTAGTCGGGTGATAGGTAGGATAGGTTATTCCCTAGACCCAATAACCAATCAATACATCAGTCCATAGGAAAGCCCCGATTGCCTGCATGTGTGCTGGTTATTCTGCAAATGCTCGCAGCCTTCAGTTCTCACGACTAGGGAGGTTAATTCTTTACCCCTCGTTGGCAATGATTTCAAAACTCCATCAAATTGTCACTTTTTCCCAATAACAAAAACACAAATTCATAACTTAACTCTTACTTTCAGCAAGGTTATCTGGCGCTGGCCCTGCACGCAATAATTCTTAACAGTTAATACAAGTATAGTTGCTCGGCCTTAGTCAGTATTTCGGAGGTCTTAATCTCCCCCCAATAGGGAACTGTACCGCTCCCGGAGGCGGTCATGCCACATATATTTATATATATATCTACAATATCTACATACACTAGTGATTCACCCTTTCTGGAATCATAGCATCGAGTCATGATTACTACCAGTCGGGAGTTCTGAAGCCAGCCACAAAGCCATCTCTGATCTCATTAGCAAGAAACAAACGCTTGGCCAACGTAAACCGCGGTGAGAAATATAGTTGAAATGAACATTTATATAAATTGTAAATGTCATTCAAAAAGGTCAAAATATGGATGTAAAGTTTTGTCAAACTCGAAAATCGCATGGAATTTTGAACAGAACTCTTTATTTAATCTACAATGGTAAGATACTCTTGTTTTATCAATCATGAGTGGGTAAAAGTCCCTAGTAATTTACAGTTGTATTGTGATTACCGCCCGGAATAAGGATTGAACCTTCAACCTTCAGAAGAGTGTAACTTACAACTAAATTTTACCAAATACTATATCTTAGGTTTAAGGCTCCCAAAATTCATACTAGCATTGTCCACAAGATCCCGTGGTGTAATGGATAAAGTACTTGGTAAAATTCACTCTCTTCAGGCTGAAGTTTCAGTCCTTGGCAACACTCAAAATGCAGTTGTGAATTAGGACTTCTGTCAGGCAGAACAAAGGAGGTCGTAGATTAGATTGATAAAAACATTGTGTAAATGACACTCAAGATAAGAATAGTATTCCAAAGAATTCAAATAATACGATATGCAAGATAAGTTTACAAAAAATTAATCTGCTTTCTTGTGAATCTCTAACTAATGAATATAGTTGTAGATTAAATTTTACTAGCAGAACCTGTGGACATTCCCCGGTATTTGAAAATTTTTTAAACACATTATAAATAAAACGAAGAAAAAAATAAAATAAAACAAATAAAAACGAATTTAAAACAATTTTTTAGCAAATTCTTTTTAACCTCTTAAAGCTAAAAAGAATTGATTTTAAAAAAATTAATTTTTTTTTCAATGAAAATTCAACACAACACATTGTTTAGTTTTTTTTTCTGAATAACTTTTTAATATAAATTATAACGGAATAGATATCAATTCACTTGCACATTTTTAAAATTTTAAAAATAATCCATAATCCATAAAACTTAGTCTCCTCTCAATATGACTATTTTTTATTATAAAATAGCCAATTTGAAACTGTAAACAGCCAGCCATATTTTATTTGATTTTTAAATGTTAGGAGAGTAAATGGTTTTAATGATTTTTAACTGATAAAGAACGACTATAAAGGGAGGTAACTCGTTTCTGATTAATAAATGCTTGCGATGATTGCGTTTTTTTGTGACAATGGACGTTGGACAAGTAAATTAATATGCAGATTTTAATCATAAAATTATTAAGAACATAGGAATATTTTTGTGTCTATTAACTATAAAGGGAGATAAGGATTGTCAAGTGGTAAACAACACGGACTGATAACCTGGGTGTCCTAAGTTCGTCCACAAATATCACTTTCACTTTGAATGTTGGCAACCTTGACATGATTCCTCCCATAAGTACCCAATGTCTTTCTAAAAGGAATTCTGACCAGAAATATATCGGAGAAACCAATGCCAACGATAGGATCTTCAGATACACACGATATGATAATGATGATTAACTGTGAAAGAATTTCTTGTTTTTATTATTGCTTACTAAGATTAAGCCTGCTCTTCTTTACTCATAAAAGTAAACCTGTATCTGGTCATTCTTTTCTTTATTATTATCAGTTATCCATACGATTAATCTCACCTGCTTTTCTTTGCTCATAAAACAATTAAATTTGCATATGTAACTATTGAAGTAAGCCAAGCACACGTATATTACTTTTTTTATTATTTTTTAATGAATGATCACTTAAAACCTTATGATCATACTAAAACATTCAGCAAACTAAATATTTAATATTTTACTGATATTTTTTTTTATAGATAACGTACAGTAATATATAGTAATTCTGGCTTGATTTCCACAATTTACAGTTTGAGTTATGCTATTTATTCTAATATTAGTAGTGGTACTCAGCATTGGCCGCAGATGGTATCAGTTTCCACTAACAAATTATCTAATCTATATAATGAAAGTGAGTGTATGTGCCTGGCGCGCTTCGGAGTATGAAGAGGACAAAAATAGGAAATATAAATGTATAACAAAGATGAAAAGAATAGAGAGTAAAATGGAGGGGAATAGACGCTAACAAAGAAACTGTAAAATGCGAGCTTAAATGTTAATCAACAATAAAATAACATCCTTTTTTTTAAATGGTATGCCATCTCAAATTAAAGTTATTATGTTTGGCTGGGGGAGATTCCCCTTCTATAGTATTTATAAATCCTTTTGCCCATCAAACACAATCGTCCTTTTTCTCATTCTCCCAACCCCTCTCTCGCTAACATCTACCTAATTCTACTTACACTTGACAGTATTCTATATCTCTACAAACCCACCATTCACCCATGCATGAAATATTATTGCCATATATGGACATGTGAATCAATTGCTAGTCTTTCTCTATTGAAAAGTGTTCAAAAAAGAGTTTCCAATCTAAAAGTTTTGTACTGTCAACAAACCTTCAACAGCTGTCTAATAGCCGCAACTTTCTTTATCGAAATACTAGATTTTGGAATTTAACCCCTCTATCTTGCTTCCTCGACGGTTTTTATGCATAAAAGTTTAAGTCTAATGTGAATCGACATCTCACTGCTCAACTCCCTACTTAGAGTGTTCCTGTAGGCATGATCCTTAATTCGCAGTAGCCTTTTATGTCTCAGTTGTAATATGTTTTGTTTGGGATGAATATGAGTTTAAAAAATTATCTGTCTTTTATTGACTGGAGACATATCAAAATAATCATACTGTGTTTCAATTGATGTACATATTCTCAATAATATATTCTCATTGTTTGCATTGTTGCTTAGTACCTTAGTGAGGGTGGAGGAGACATTTTTGGCTTATTCTCTTGTGATCTGATTGGATACTTTTTTCTGCCTTCTGGCTAGAGCTCTCTATCACACATGGAAATGACGATGAAAACAATTTAATCTTTACTATATTTTTGATTTTCAATTTTCTTAACTCGAATTGCTTCTGGCTAGATTGCCAGCTTTACCTTGAAGCATGAAAAACCTTCATCAAATGAATGGATTCAACAAAAATAACGGGGAGGGGGTGATATGCTATAACACAAATCATATGTTAGTTTTATACCGTTTTATTTGTTCCCTGTTTCCCCACTGTAGGGTACATATCAACAAAATCAACACAAAAACAATCTTGTAAATAAGCTAGTATTCAATTAACAAGAGATCGTTTTGATTGATTTTGTTTATATTTCATATTTCTTGACATTATCATCACAAAACCATCATTCGTTCATGAAATAATGATTGCCACACATATTTTTTGTTGCTGTTTATTGTAACATTTTCCTTATAAACAATGATATATATTTTAGACAGGAATTTCAACAATACATTTTTGATGGACTAAGTCATCTTTGACACAAAGGTTGCATCAAGTGAACATATAATGAATCAGTTTGACAGTTGACTGACAATGAATTTCTCAAGATTTCTAAAATTACTATTATTCAACCAACTGATGATTTTATTGTAAAGAAAACTTTTATCACATTGACGCAAATTGCCACATCTTTTGTCTGGCTGAATTCAATTATTGTGATTTTAAAAATTATTTTCATTCAATGTTTTTTTTAAGCATTCTTAATATAAATATTTCATTGTTATATACTCAAGTTCTCCGCAAGAAAGAATATATTCTTATAAATTATTTTTTAGACAAGCCACGAAGCAAAGCACTTTCACAAGCACTTTCTGTTGAAAAGCTCAATAGACAGTGACAGTTGGTTGACGTGCAGTTGAAGTTTTCAGAATATGCTTGTAGTAAATCTTCTCTGTTGCCATTACTCTGTGCTATATTCGACAGTTCGGTTTCTTTATCAACATTGGGTGCAGTTTCCCACGTTTTGGTAGTTGACATCGCAAATAAATTTTCTCAGTTTGCAGACATTCATAAGTCATGTCGTGTCTGATACTGACTCTTCACTCTCCATCTCCTCTAACTTTTCATAAGCCATTTATTCTTTCAGATTGACCGTAAATGGCCAAAGGCCGTTGAGTATATTACATGAGTGGCTTACTGATTGTAGTAGCATTTTATTTACATCCTCTCAAGGAGGATATACACAAGGTTGGATGTAAGTTTCATGAAAATGTTTCTGTGGAACGATATGGATTCGAACTTTGCATACCCAGGTTTTCAGTCTGCATCGTCTACCACATTTTAGTATTATATATATATATATATATATATATATATATATATATATATATATGTGTGTGTGTCTACTAGCTGAGAGACTCGGGATTGAAAGAGAACACATGAATGTTCTACCCTTCCAATAATTTTACTGTCATTGAAATCGGTGAAATTGGCAATGGTTTAATCAAATCAATCAATTGCCTGTTTTAGTCGGGAACCCATTGCAGTGTACAAGGAAGAAGCTACATATGCTTCCCTGTAGTGACTTAGTCCACGGTACATTCTAGACTACATTGCATTCTAGAAAACCTACTGTTTGTTTTATAAAAATATTTTTGTATAATAACCTGATTTAGAGTTTGAAATGGAAAAGTTAAGTATCACGGTTAATTGTATTATAAACAGAAACATTCATTTCGAATGCAGTTCTATATTATCAAAGAATCTAATGTTGATATTATACGCCAAATCCTTCTGTTTGTACCGTGATAAACTCCTCAAATGCACTTGTGATATTAGGTTGTATAAGGTTGTTAACTTTGGTCAAAATCAGACTTCCATTTTTAATCGAATTTTTTCGATTATTGATTTTTAACACTGATTGGATGCATTCTGATATAAAACCTATCTAAGAATATTCACACGTAAAGTGTATTTGTGCGAAGTTTTAAAGATGTACCTGAAGAAGGTCGGAGATTATATCGGCCAAAATCTTATGAAAATAATGTCCAAAATGAAAACGGTATTCTGAATCATTCAAATTATTAATCCTTATCTTAAAAACAAAATTTATTATTAAGTATGAGAGTCATTCCAAAAATGAACCTCAAAAATGTTGAAGAGCTACGGAAGTAGTGCAATTAAAACGCGCGATCTTTCGTGCTCTAGACTTTATTTTTCTACATAGGCGCCACCATTTTCAATGCACTTTGCCAGAAATTCAATGACGCATATCTGCTTCTGACGCACGTCCATAGAGGTTTTTTAATCAAAATGCTGGCAAGAATGAAAATAAATTGCATGTCCTATCTCCATATACTAATTTGATTCCCAATGACCCCAGACGAATAAATATTAGGCTACTTTGACATACTGAATCTGAACATGTAAGATTTGTAAGCGTATCTTTGGTAGTTTCTGAGTTTTAACTGAATACAAAGACGAAAATACAACTTCGCATTATGTAATAAATATTGAGGCTGTGCATAATTTTCCTTTCATTCTGACATCAGTTGATTACTTTGCTTTATCAACTCCGTTAAACATTGGCTACACTGAAATAGCAGAGTGAATTTTCATCCTCTGCTTATAACTCTCCTTTTTAACTCTTCTCCACTTGAAACATTTTCTCAATTCTAACTGCAATTATTAACAATGACAAAACGCCCGAAATGAGTTGCAGTTATTGATTCTTAATTTTGCTGATATCTTTTTAATTTTATCATTCATTTAAAACGTTGACAAGGCAAAAAAAAAAAAAACTTTGAAATATTGCATTCAACTGATGTCATTACTTCAGACAATTATGCCATCAAATATCCGATTTATCACTTTGTGCTCGGAATGAGTGTGTATCAATATTTCAAAATTTTCCCCCAATATATATATATATATATATATATATATATATATATATATATATATATATATATATTGAAAGTTTGGCTACAAAAAATAGATAAACAAATGGATATATTGAAAAAACGATTTCACACGCATATGTGTGTTTGTGTATGAGGTTATCCACGTATGTTTTGAATTCAAAAGAAGGTATATATATATATATATATATATATATATATATATATATATATATATATATGTGTGTGTGTGTGTGTATATCTATAATATAAAACTGAACGTCTGTGTGTGTGTCTGGTCACGAATAGGCTCCTATATGGTTGACTATTTAAAAAAAAACTGATTACATATAATGATAGAAGATGTATCGAGGATCAAAAATGGGTATGTTTGATCTGGAAGAACGGTGGTTCATAAAAATTGTGGGGTCTGCGTTCGCGCCTGGCCCCCAAAGTATGGAAATAAAAAATGAAAAAAAATGTTTACAAGGGTTCTTGATATAGATGTACATAAGAATACTTTAATAAGTATGTTTCAACTTAAATAGGGATGGTATAATAAAATTGGGGAGGGGTCTGCGTTCGTGCCTGTACTCCATAGAAATATGGCACAAACTTTTACAAAGACTTTTCATATCTATTTGCATAAGTATACTTTGATAATTATGTTTTTATTTGAAGAAATATTGTATAATAAATTTATTGGGTGTTCGTTCGTGACTGACCTCCATAGAATGTAAATATGTCACATAGTTTAACAAGGTTTTTTAAAAGGGGCGAGGGTCCACAATAACACCTTAACTTTAATCTTAATTCACGTTAGCTTTTATTTATTTTTTTGAGTTGAATCATATTGTGTCGAATAAATACACCTAATAAATTCACATTCTTATTAAAGTGAAAGCCAAAAAAAGTCATAACTTTAGACAATTCTCGACACAAATTTTGCATAACTCTGTTTTTTTCCGTCTCCACTTGCACGTGGTACTCTTTCGAAAATAGATAAATAATAAAAATTAAGAACGTTACTTAAAAGGGAGGAAAAAATCCTCACCACGTGATTACGTGTCTTTTTAAAAACATTTACATAACCTTTTTATTTTTATTTATATATCTGTTTAAGCTTTTTTTGTCAGTGTACTAGAAGGAATTCAGTTGATTACAACCCTTTCTGCGTGTTCTTTATATTACAATAGTACAATCCTGAATCCGACGGCGCAATACTACACCGTTCAATACTGTAAAACTGAAACGAAGCTGTTCTGCTTAAAAAAAGGTGCCATTTTTTTCTTATTCATATTTATATCGATTCTTTGCTTTAAAAAACTAAAGTAATTACGTTTTTACTTTTTTAATATCTCATTTTGCTGTTTCGGATTATTTTACTAAAGTAAGTAAAGCTTCATTATTTTTGAAAACTGTTTTTGTTTCTTTGTTTTTCGATATTTCGTCGATATTATTTAGTAAGAGTGTTTAGCAGAAAAGCCTAAAAACAACTCCCCGAAAAAATAAATATACAAGAAATAAATTTTACCATAGTCAATAAAAGTTTAGTTCATGTTTTTTTTTTTTTTTTGTTTTGAAATAGTTTTTAATGCTTTTTGCTTGAAATAATTTCAGCGAACCGAAATTAAAACGAAATTTGAGGTGATAACTACTTAAATGAATTTTTATATAAACTACACATTCCATAATCGAATATTCCTACGGCACAAAATTACGGAAAACATTAAAATATGTTTATAAATATTCCTTACGTTGACGGAACTCTCTTAAATTGTTAACACAGAATGCTCCGGTTCCCCTCCTTCAAATTGAAAACGGGGCTCGCCATTTCAAAGTCGCTGCCATTTTGATTTTTTTTTAACCGGTTCGTGACTTAAAAAAATTTTTTTTTTTTACAAACTGCTTAAAAATTCAAACCAATGAACTTTTCTACCATAAAAGTAACTTTTATTGACTATGGTAACATTTATGTCTTGTATATTTACATGATTATATATATAACATTTTCTCTTTGTAAGGAAACATCATTTTGTTGGTCACTCTTGGCTACGAATGGAAACAAAGTTGATATAAAAAAAATATATTTTTGCGAAAATTATCTTTACTTTCATCATATTTTGCTTAGGGTAAAATTTTTGAGTATCAAAACCTATCTCTTTACAACCCACTCCTTTTCATAACCTATCATACTTTCATCAATCACAGTCCATTTTCTGTCGGCTGTTTTTGAACCCAGTGAACGACGGGTACTTCTGATAGTATATATATATATATATATATATATATATATATATATATATATATATATATATATATTATGTAAGGAGTTGCTCTTGACATATCAAAGGCCTTCAATAAGGCATGGCATAAAGGCCTACTTCACAACATTTCCAGCTATGGTATTACTGGAAATGTTTTCTCAATCATTAAATCATTTCTCTCTGATAGGCTCATAAGAGTAGTGGTTGATGGGCAGAAATCAGAGGCCCACAGTATTAATGCTGGAGTCCCTCAGGGGTCCATCCTGAGCCCAACTCTCTTCCTGATCTACATCAATGATCTCCCAAAACACATACTTAAATCATTCGTTGACATCTATACTGATGACACGACCATCTATGGCAACACATCAAAGGCCTTAAATGACAAAGTTCTCTCTAATTCTTTCTCCTCTGATCTTGAGCACGTGGTACAATGGGGGAAGAGGTGGCTGGTCACTTTTAATTCATCCAAAACCAAGCTTTTATCTTTACACCATCAACGCTCTGATCCCCATCTGGCATCAATTGGAATGGACGGCTCTCGTCTTGGGGAGGCCCCATGTTTTGACAAGCTTCTGGGTTTGACCTTTACTCCTAATCTGAAATGGAACACGTACATCAAATCTGTTGCCAGGGACACTGGAAAAATGGTGGGATCCTTCTACCGTTCCAGAAGATATCTCACTACTGATGCAATTCTCTATCTATATAAAAGCCAAGTACGTCCAAGGATGGAGTACTGCTGCCACATCTGGGCAAGAGCTGCTAAAAACAGCCTATCCTGCCTTGAGAGAGTACAAAATAGACTTCATGGTGTAGTGGGGATGCCCTTTTCTCTTCCCTGCAACCTCTCTCCCACAGGAGAGACGTTGCGAGCCTGTCTTTGTTTTATCGTTATTTCCATGGCAGGTGCTCGTCTGAGCTCCAATCCCTCGTCCCCCCTCGCCAATCTTTCACAAGAAACACCCGTCTGGCTGAAACTACTGTCAATAATTTTCCCCACTCTTTATCTGTGCCTAAATCCAAACGTAGATTTCATGAGCAGAGCTTCTTTCTTAGAACTGCACGCCAGTGGAACTCTCTGCCGCTTGCCTGTTTCCCACCTGACTACAACTTGGACGTCTTCAAGTCCAACATAAACAAACTCCTGACAAACCGTCCCCTTAAGTAAGACACTCTATCAAAACCCCTCATACTAATGATTACTACAATACTATCTCATTGATTATTGTACACGCAATAACCCTTATTCCTGAGTGGCCTTCAGGCCTTGATAAGTGGTGACCCCCATGTAAAAAATATTATATATATTATATTATATATATCATATTATATATTATATTATATATTATATGTATTATAAATTATATATATTATATATATTATATTATATATATTATATATATATATATATCATATTATATATATTATATTATTTATATTATATATATATTATATATATATTGTATATATAATATATATATATAATATAATAAATATATATAATATATAAAATGAAATATACTTTTCGTTGCCATCAACACCTTGTCTTGAAGTCTTGATTTTGCACACATAGTATATATTACACACACACACACACACACATATATATATATATATATATATATATATATATATATATATATATATATATTTACCAGTGGTTAAAAAACCGGAATAGAGTGCTCAATGTGTAGCCAGAGCAGTATATAAGAAATTTATTACTGTGAATCCAGAAATAGTTTACATATTGTTTCAACTAGTTGAAACAATATGTAAACTCATTCTGGACTCACAGTAATAAATTTCTTATAAATATATATATATATACCAACATGATGAAATGTAGAAAAGAATAAAAACAAGAATTATTTATATATTCATCAGCATTTCGTCTTTATTTCAAACTTTTTCAAAATGATGGATTTGAAGAAATAGCATACCAGTACAATATTTTAATATTTCAAAAACCCGTCAAATATTATCAAATATTGTATGTATACGTTATTTCTTTAAATTCATAATCTTGAGAATGTTTATAAAATTAAAATATTTTTTGTCCGTTCCCGTTTTCTGTGCCTGTATCTATATATATATATATATATATATATATATATATATATATATATATATATATATATATTACTATAATATATATTTTTAAATATCTACAGACACTAGGGTATCATCCTTTCAAGAATTATCAGTGCAAGGTGTCACGATTAGCGCCAGTCGGTAGATTCAAACCCGACAATGAAGTCATCTCTGACTCTATCAGCAAGGAATAAACCCACACGGCCAACTTTAATCGCAAGAAATATCACTGAAATTGAAGCATTTATTTTTAAATGCCGAGAATCCCGATATATATATATATATATATATATATATATATGTATATATTCATGTATATAATCTTTAAATTTTAGAAGTTTATTGCATTAACAATGATATTAAAACAAAAATGTGAACCATACGAAATACTAGAACTTAATATATTGAGCATACTCCCATGAACAAGATACATGAGAGAAGCCATTTTCATATTCACTTGTGAAATGCTATATCATTAATTGACTGTTACGTTATTATTTTATAACTCCCTGACTCTTTCAGATATGTTATTACAGAAAGTTCTGTTTATGCTTAATTTTATATCCACAATCTAAAAATTAACTTTAAATGCTTTTCACCTTAAATGAATTCTGAGATGACGATTTGGTTCGATATCTCGACACCCCCCCTCTCCCAATCTAGAAAACACTCACGTACATACAAACCACAACAACAAAAAAACAGTGAGTATTTCCGCCACCCACACATTAATACGACCCTTAAATGGGTTTAAGTTAGTATCTTCCTATTTCATCATCATCATCATCATCATAGGTTGAAAGTCTGTTATACATGCTGCCATGTGTTCGGTAGCATTCACAAACTGATCTATCATTTAACGTATCTAACGGAACATTTGAACCTTTTCTATACACCGAATCCTATATTATATGCATAAAAACTCAAATCACGCTAGACCAATTATTAGCAGAAGCATATCTAACATTTTTTACAGAATTTTTAGGGTCTCATCTAAATGGCAAATAATCAATGAGAATTCTGCATTTTGCAATACTACACTGCTGAAATAATTGATTGCCAGAATAACAATGATTTCCTCTTTAATGATAACAGTAATTTGACCAGAAGGAAACCGAATATAATAATACTTGATATGGCAATAACAAAAAACAAATCATGAAATAATAACATAAGCTTGAACAGATTCACCGTTTAGATAAATGATTAAACCGTTACAAAAATGCATTTCTGTATTAGGAAATAAATCATATCTATTAAAATTTTGGCTACGAAAATGGATATACATATCTATTCAAAAAACGATTTCATATATATATATATATATATATATATTAGGTGCCTTAAACCTTTATTCGTATGGGAACTTTTATTTCTAGTACTCACATGAAACTAGTTCCCTTCGAAGTAATCTCCTCCAGCTGCAATGCATTGGCTGTACCGTTCCAACAACTTCTGAAAGGAACATGGAAGTCCTTTTATGTGATAGTGTCAATGACTTTTTCACAGCCTCTTTCACCTCTTCAATTGTCTCATAATGGCAGCCTCTAGGGTTTTCATTGAGCTTACAGAATAACCAGAAGTCACAGGGAGCGAAATCTGAACTGTAAGGAGAGTGAGGAACTGTCTGGATACTCTTTTTAGTCAAATAGTCTGTGACAAGGATGGAATTGTGGACTGGTGCATCGTTCTGGTGAAAACGTCACTGACCCGAATCTCTTCCTGAACTCCTTTAAAGCCTCAACATAGTATTCCTTGTTGACTGTCTGTCCAGTGAGAACCCAATGCATGTAAATCATGCCCATACTGTCAAAAAAGGGATCATCATAAGTTTCTTGGTAGGTTTGTTCCATCTGGCTTTTTGGGGGTCTGGGAGAGCCAGCATGCTTCCACTAGGAACTCTGTCTCTTGGTCTGTGGATCATAGCAGTAGATTCAGCTTTCATCACAGCTCTATAATAATAATTATGAAATCTAAATGAATTAAAATATGTTTAAACATATTTTCCGACCAGGTAAGGTCGCTCCCCCCCACCTCGCTAGTTGTGAAATATACAAGCAATTTTATAGTTTTATCCTGATATTAATAGCTGCTATTTTGAACATGGCACTGCATTTCGATATCTATGCCAACAAAATCCTGTTGGTGTAAGGAATTTCCTCAAAGGAAACAAACTGAAATTTGTAGGTCTAAGGTTCTGTCTGAAGAAAAATTCTTGTATAAACTCTACACATAATAGGAATCACGACATAGAAAGCTTATGGGACCAGTAGTGTTGAATCATGTATTGAATTTATGGTTCAGGAATTTTGAAAATAATATTTCCAATCGCTTCTCCGAGGAGAACACATCTTTATAAAAATATTCATTTCAGGCAAATGGAAATAGAATTCCATTTTTTAGTTTTTGATTTTTTTTATCCGTTTCATCGCTGTGGAATTGACTCAATCTAACAACGAAATTTTCTGGACCGTCTTGCATTAATGTCATGTACAGACGATAAAATTTCTATTTCAAGTTTGATATTCGCTTTTTCACGATATTTAAACCATATATGTATTTTTCTCCGAAAGATTTTTTGTAATATTTAGAAACTATAAACAGCATATCTGAAACTTTTCATTCAATAAGGATTTCTACCCAAATTACTAAATTTAGCAATTGGTTTATATGCTCTAAACAAATTATTGCACGTGCTATATGAATGAATTGTTTGAACAAACTGAAGTAGATGCAATGATATTTTTCCAAAAAGTATTGGGAAATCTTTAAGATCAGATAAATGAGAAAATGCAAAGTAAATACATACAAGTTTTATGTATTTTTTATTAGGTTGTTAGGTAAAAGTACAGAATAATGACAAAACACCCTTCCTATGTTAAGAATGTCCTTCTAAATAATAACGTTAATATTTCAGTACGGTAACATAGGTGTGTTAGTACCTAATTATTTATTATTAGATAAATAATTCCTAATTAGTTTCATGAAATATGCGATGATGAATTTTACTGCAGATGTGCTATACAATGATTTGCAAGAAGGGTCACGGTAAACGTTCTGACTGTTTGCGCAAAAAAATTTGTCAATGGTCTGCAAATCCCCCTCCCCCTAAAAAACGATAATCTTTGCGACCCATCATAAAAGAAAATCAAGAGCAAAGAATTTATCGACATGTTCCTAGAAAACTGCCTTACAAATGCTATGAAACTTCTCCAGAAGGTCAAACATCCAGTTGAACTGAACATAATCTGTTCTTGTCAGAAACAGCTGCATGATATAATAATAAGTTGCACAAATAACGCTCAACATGAGATCAATAGTGTGATCGATACAAGTAGAATAAGACTGAGAGTTTCAATATTAAAGTAGGAATACATCAGGATTATGTACAGAGTTTGTTTTATCTCATTTGTTTATTACAAGCATTGTCCAGAGAGTTTCTCAGAGGTTGTTCGGAAGAGATGGTTTATTCTGATGATTTTAGTGTTTGCCCATGAAACAATGGAAGATCTACAAGTTGAAAGATTGGAACAAGCCTATGGAAAGGAAATGTCTGATGTTTAATGTTACTAAAATGTAAGTGATGCTGCGCTGTCACAGTGTTGAAAAGAATTCACAAAGAGAAAAATTGCCCTTCTCAGTTAAAATGGATTTATAAGCAACTCCCATTTTTTGTAGTACTTGAAAGCATTGGGTACACGAAAGGTGCAGTTTAATTACAGGTAATTTTAAATTGATAGAAGATTACCAGTTTGTGTACAAGAAATATAAGACAATGGGTGAGAATTCAAATGTGAAGGTATATTTTGATGGCAAGACTATTGAGGTTGTTCAGAAGTTTTAATATTTTGATGATAGCATTGGAGCACAAGGAAAAGTTAATCAGGTATGTGTACACAGTGTGGTGATGTATGGAAGTAAAACCTGCCTACTGATGGTTGAGGATGTGCGTTGCAGAAAGAGAAATTATATGAGAAAGATATGATTACCTTAGAGGACGATTACATACGGGAAGTATATGAAGTTGTGCAGAAAAGAAGACTTTGTTGTTTTGGTCATATTAAAAGAATAGACGAGAGTTCTTATATTAGTAAATGTGCAACAGTTGAGGTAGTAGGGTCAGCAGGTAGTGAGAACCCAGAGAAAGCATGTGAAGTGATAAGGATATATTTGAGAGAAAGAAGAATAAATAAAGACCTCGGCAGAGATGGAGTAGTTTTCAAGTCAACTTCAGAAAGCCACCTAACGTGTTAGCACGTGAAACGAACATTAATCCGAATATGCTAATGATGAGGATAATCATTCCTTATCTAAAACATTAACAAATAATAAGTATTTATTTGAAAATTGCTGCATCAAACAAATTATACAAAAATTTGCCCATGATTAAATCGCTTAATATATTAACAATTGAAAGATATTTTTTTTCAGAATGACTGGATTTGATAGGAAATAATCCAGATAGAATAGATATGCTGTAAAACAACAAGCAACATCTGTTTTGTATTTTTCCACAAATTGAGATCTCAGATCTTGTTAAGGCTTATTTTATAATCTAGCTTGTCATGTGACTATTTAAATTGGCATTGCCTTGACAAATGTTGTCAAATCCCACAAAAACATTTGTCAGCACTTATCATGTTCATGTGTTAAAGCAAGTGATGATTGTCATGACAGTAATTCGATGATGACAGACAGCTGTTAGACTTTTTTTCTTCTCATTATTTGCATGCAAGATTCACTGTAAATCAATCGTGCTGTTAAGATGACATGTAAAATTACTTGCTATTATGTTAAACAATTATTATCTTTTTTTTTTAGTCTTTTTACACCCCAAAAAGACATATTGCCACTTAGAACGTAAGGGTTACTGTTTGGAATCATATCTAACAGGGGGCTGCTAAGAGTTGAGCAACAAAACTTTTGTTCACATTACATTTAAACATCAGATTAGCATAGTCAAGGAAGCAGGAAACAGGGGGGGGGGTATTGTAAAGTATAACTGTTCAAGGGAAGAAACTATTAGAATAATTTCCGACATTTCGAGACTTCAACAGTAAAGGAGTAGGATTTTGTTGTTTGTCGAATTAGTCAGAGTTTGTACATCGAGGGGGAACAAATGAATTCAAGAGAAATAAGTTAGAAAATTGTAATGGAGATGTGCTATACAATGGCTAGCAAGAAGGATCAGAACAGGCCTGTACAACAAAATTTGTCGATAGTCTGAAAAAAAATATAAGCACCTCTACTTCTCATAAAAAAAGCAACAGCCAACTTAGTACAAAAGTTTTTGTCGATTTCAAATTTCATCATGAAAATTAAAAGCTGTTTTTGAAAATCTTTATTAATAATAAGAACGATTTTTGTTCTCTATAACCTTGTTCCATTTATCAACAAGCTTATAAATGTATCGTTTGTAAAATTCTTTAGTTTTTGATGTGAAATATGAATCTTACTCGTGTTCAATCTCATCTAATGACGTTAACCAAAAGCCCTCTAAATGGTTTTGTAATCTTCGAAATAAGTGATAATTTGAGGTAGCTAGGTCAGGATAATATGCAGGATGGAGAAAGATTTTCGAACCAAAAATCTCCTAGGAGATCTTTGTGTGAGTAGAAGCAATATCATGATGGAAGATAACTTCCTTTCTGTTGGATAAGAAGCCAACATGTGTGAGAATATTGCTGAAAAATGTGAATAATGCTTTAATAATCTTTAAAAAGGCAGTTATAAATTAATGATGGAGTTATGTTTAACAAATAATAATAATAACATATAGAAAATAAATTACAATAGCTTAAATGGCCCTTTGATAAACCGGCAAAACCCGCCATTGATCCAAGAGAACCTCTTAGCAAAAACCAAGAAATTTGTCAACAAGATCAAACACCCAGTTAAACCAAAAATCATCTGGTTCTTGTCAGGAATAGCTGCACAGTTATTCTGTTGATACTGAAGTTAGTAACGTTGGTCCCGATCAGTACTTAGATGAGTAAACATGTGAGAATACCATGTGTTGTAAGAAAATAGTACACGCAACTATATAAATGTACACTATCCCTTTGTTTGGAAATAAGACTGGTGATAAATTAGTGTCCTGTCAAAGAAATGGTTTAAACCATCCATTTCAGTTAATACTATCAAACCGTGGATAAAAACAAACAAACAAATAAACCTAAAAGTCATCTGGTTAAAAAAATAACCACTACTGCTACTGCAAGTTTGTTCATAATGCATACTTTGTCTTTTTGTGAACTATAATATCCGTTGCCAATTTGGATACGTTTCTGACTTTTAAGAATTAAACTGACAAGACTTTGTTACAGGAAGGCAGTTACCAGTAAAATCAAGAGCAATTAAGTTGTATACAATACTTAAATTCAGATCTCAGTACTACAACTGGTATCCCTCTTGCTCTGTTTGTTTTAGCTTTTATCAGGATTTATTGTCTTTTGAATGTCAAGTGAATCATAGCAAATATGTAAATATTATATCAGATGTCTATAAGTTGTTATTCTCGATTGGTGAGACTTTGTTTTATGGCTAATAAATTATTATTTTATGTTATATTTTTTATTACAACTACTTCCATTGCAAGAACCAGCAAAAACAACTTCAGGAGGAATGATCTCAAATTTCTTGGCTGTTTGCTGCATCTTAATTATTTATTGGTAGTTTTTTTTTCTTCGTAAGTTGTTATCAAGCAATAAATATTTACACTAAACGATGGCTAATCAATAGATTTCCGTTTGTCAGAATTGAAAATAGGTGACTTGTATAGCTTTTTTAGAAACAGTTTATGCTCGTATTATTCAGATTATTTGTACTACTGTTCTCATCTTGAGTGTCACTTGCACAACGTTTCGGTCGATGTAATCTCCGACCTTCTTCAAGTGTATATTGTTAAACTCTGAAATCAGTCAGTCGAACTCTGGAATCTGCATGAAGTTTGATAGAAAGATTCACGAGTTCGACAATATACACCTGAAGAAGGTCGGAGGTTACATCAACAAGCATTGTTTGAATAATCCAAATAATACGAATTATTAATCTTCATCTTAAAAATTCAGAAACATAGTTATTGCTGCTCGTTTGGGGAGGGAGTGAATTGGAAATGGAGAAAGAAGTATTTTGCTTTTCACATTTGTTTCTTCATAATTTATTTAAAAATATGATCATTTAGTGCAGTTATAGAATGAAATGGATCACTATAATGAGATATTTCTGCTGATACAGGCATATCATTAATAATAAGCTGAGGTAATTTAATCTTCGTACGTGCATTATCACTTTCCACTCCTTTCTATAAAAAATAGGATTACCCAATCACCAAAAATGAAATGTAAAAAAAGCTAATTAAAAAATATGTATCTGACAGTGTGGTGTCAAACATAAAACTTTAACTAAAATTTCTATTATTTTGGGGCTAGGATCAAAATGTAGTATCTGTTCAAAGCTCGTACAATATTGTGTAGTTTGCATATCAATAGAATGAAGATATGTCACAAACTTTGATAAGGGTTTTGGAGAAAAACACTCAAGACCTGATCTATTTTGAAACTATATTAACCAGAGAATTTAGATAAGTATGTTTCGGTTTCAACAACGGTGTCACAGTAATGTATGGTCTGGATAGACATCGGACAGCTATAGAATAGAAATGTGTCACAAACTTTATAATTTCTACTCATCTGATTAGTATTATAAGAATATGGATAGCTGCTCTTTAAGATTGTGAGATTAAATTGTTACACAAGTTTTATAATAGAATTTTCAACTTACTTATTAGCAAAGTGGATTACCAATATTTTGTCAGCATTTCTGAGTAAATCAATTGTGATTGTAAATATGAAAGCATATGTCAATCTTGAGAAAATAAACCAACAAGTGCAGATATTCATCTGTAAAAAATGTATCAAAAGAGAGAGTAATGAGACTGATTTTTTTTAATTTGGGTTTATCTATATATCTATAAAAGTGAGAATGTGTGTGAGGACACTTAACCTATACACTCAACGATTTTTTATCTACAATCTTGAAATTTGGTATACAGGGTATTCAAACATGTTGAAAACCTTTTAATCGGGTTTCATCTAGAAAAAAGGGTTGTTGAGGGGTCAAAATTAAAACAATTGATATTTTTGGGTTATTGGATTTTTATCTGTGTGTCAACTGTTTCACGACTGCGCATGCGCGGTTGTGAAACATAACAGCTTCCTTATGTTAATAACTAGGTTTGAAAACACGTTTTAAAGATCGTGGCACGCTGGTCTAATTATTATCTTGTGTGACTCACTATCGTTTTGGTTTCGATCTCAGCTTGAGTATTTTTTGTTTACTTACAAGAAGTGAACTGTTTAGAAAAAAAAACACATAATACTCGCATGCACACGTCTCAGTTTCTCTCCATTTTTTAAAATAGAATTTAACGTTACATCTAATACCTACGGTATTTCTGCTTATATTAAATAAGAAATCTGCATTCATTAAAATATAATATTTATGTGTATTTTACGACTGGGCAACGCCAGGCCGTCTACTAGTATTAAATAAGCATGAAAAAGTGTGTTAAGGAATACTTGTTGAATTTAATGACCATCACAAGTGTTTTACTCTTAGTTGCATTGCCATTGGTTCGAATTAATTGGATTATTTGGTCTACTGTTCCCATTTTGAGTGTTATTTGCATAACGTTTCTGTCGATGTATCGTGTTGAACATGTGAGTCTTTCTTTTAAGCAATGGAATTTGCACAAAATTTCGAATGGAAGCCTTTATTTACTCCACTGATTTAGCATGCTCTCATTTCGTCAGCCATGACTGAGTAGAAATCCTAAGTAATTTCCAATTGCATTTTGAGTGTCGCCCGTACTGAGGATTGAAATTTCAACCTTCATGAATAATTTGTTTGGAGAAGTTAAAACTGAATAATTGGTTTAGAGAAGCTAAAACAACGACTCATATACCAACCTTCTTCATCTCAGATACATAGACTAGCGACAGTCAGGCGAACAGAAACGAATTGCTACTTGCAACTATAAACAAACACATATACACAATGCCCTGCTGCAAAATACTGGCATACGTATATTAGTCAGACTATGAACATTTATTGGTTGAAAATAACATTTTTATACCTATAAAATTGGAGATATGTAAAAGTGGCATTAAATTTAGTTTTTTGTTTTTTATTTTTCATTTGTTAAATTCTGTTTACGTTTTAATTAGCACTTGGTAACCCTTCTATTTTCTCATATTTTATTTACATTTTTATATGTATACCCATATATTTATATATATTTCATTTTCTCCGTTCACTATAACATAACTTTTATACCCCAATTTATATTAAATGTTGGTGTGGTTCTAGGCAATAGCCAAAAAATCCATCAACGTTCAAAATGCTCTCATCAAGGGCAATGGCCATGCTAAAACCAAGTTCTAATTACTAAACTTTTCTGGTGCAAAATATATGATAATATATTTTAATAAGAAGGTGCACACAATTTTGAATATCCTATGCCGAGATTTGAACATGTGACGTTCATCTGATGACCCTATCTTCCTTTCGTACACACACAAACATTCACAACAGATTAACGTTCCTCAACCATTGTCTTCTTTCATCTGGTTCTTTTCACCTGACATACTGTGGGATTTACATATCCTAGGGAGTTTTTTTTTACCCAGACTTTGACACAATCTCTTCCCCTGATTCAATTTGTCATACATATATATATATATATATATATATATATATATATATATATATATATATATATATATATTCTTTCTCTACTCCCCTCTTTCTCAGTTGTATTACACAGCAAGAAAATAGTTGTTAACCATTTTTCATTGATTCTTAACTTCTGCCTTTAAACGGTTTCTTTTTCAGATTCTCTTTCAATCTACTGCCTCTAATTTATCGTTTGCATTTACTCGAGTAGAAAGTGTCCGTTCGTTCTTCCTCAGATATCTGGGGATAAGCGACCTCCCATGATAGTCAACTAAAAATCCTAAAATCAGAATAAATAGCTTTTTCAAAGTATCATGGCAAATTGCTCATCTTTGCTTTGATGAACATTTTAAATGCAGAAAGAATAAGTTTTGTAACAAAGTAAATTTTCATTTGTCATTGCATATGAAATTATCTTTGAATTTTAAAATTCCGACATAAGTAACATTTAAGCTGAAAATTTTTAATTTGCTTCTGACTAGATAATTTACATTTGTTATTGATGTACCATGTTATTGCAAATAAATTAACATACTTAGTTATAATGTGTATTCATTTTTTTTTTTTCGAACTGTTATCCTCATCTTCATAATTGTTATTTCACCATGTTGTGAATACACAAATTATAAAGCTTCATCTTGAAGGATTCACAAAAATAATAAAAAATATAACAGAAATTGTCTAACTTTAAGATTTAAAATATGCAAGCAAATTAAAATAAGACAAAAATGATTTTACTACATGGCGGATAACTCGTTTGGAATGAAACTAATCATTGACGCTAAACAATGAACTTTTTATCCTATAAGCATCTCTAAATGATGCATGTAATCAGTGGCTTGAAATGAACCTTAAACAAAACATGCAGTGTCTTAACACTCTGTGCACATCACTTCGGTCGTTAGAAAATTTTTTCTTTTAGCTTTTGTTGATCACAACTGCACATGTTATCTATGTTAAGTGTTTACAAAAATGTTGATCAGTATTGATTTTAATGGTGGCATATGACTGGAAAACCTATGTATATGGCAACTTTATATATTTATCCGAGAAAAAGTACCCGTCATTGACTGGGTTCAAAAACAGTCTACAGAAAATGGACTCTGATTTATGAAAGTATGATAGGTTATGAAAAGGAAGGGTTGTAAATTTGGGTTGAATTTGGGGGTATCAAAACCAAAGCAAAATATGACGAAAGTAAAAATAAAATAGATAAACCCCATAATTTATTATTCCATACCTGTTCACACTGGAACATTTATCACAATATTCTGTGGATCTATATTAAAAAACCTTGTTAAACTTTGTGACATATTTCCATTCTGTGGAGGTCATGTGCGAACGGACACCCCATAATTTTATTATACCATATTTCTTCAAACAAAAACATAATTATCAAAGTATACTTACACAGATAGATATGAAAAGTCTTTATTAAAGTTTGTGCCTATTTCCATTCTATGGAGGCCAGGCGCGAACGCAGACCCCACAATTTTATTATACCACCCCTATTTAAGTTAAAACATACTTATCAAAGTATTTTTATGTACATCTATATCAGAAACACTTGCAAACGTTTTTTTTTTTTTAATTTTTAAATTTTTTATTTCCATACTTTGTGGACCAGGCGCGAATGCAGACCCTACAATTTTAATGAACCACTGTTCTGCCAGATCAAACATACCCATCCCTGTGTCTCGATACATCTTCTATCATTATATGTAATCCATTTTTTAAAATAGTCAACCATATCGGAGCCTATTCATGACCAGACACACACACACACACACACAGACATTTATATTATAAGATATATATATTAATTTATTTATTGTTTTATAGCTGCTGTTTCACAACGTTTCAGCCAACTATTCCTCTGCCCTTTGTCAGGTGGTAACTTTAATTTGGAATAGGAACTCCAAATCTCCTAACTCCATCCTCAGCAATTACTGCCTTCCATAGTTGTATCGTCTCACCACGTTTTGGCCAAGTAATCCTCTGGCCAGCTTTGGGTAGGATTGAAACCGTTATCTTCAGTGCTTACCTGGAACTATAGAGATTCAATGTTTCTATCCACTGTGCTACGGGCCCCTAAGGGCGAGCAATCTTGGATGTTTTGGTCTTATAAATTTATGTTTATTTATCTGATCATCCATTGTTGGGTCCGAATGGTATATATATTATTTAATTAGAATTCATTATTAAAATGAGTATTATTTATTAATTTATTTATTGCAGACTATTATACTGATCTTTTGTAATTGTAGTTTCACAATGTTTCAGCCAACTATTCCTCTGGCCTTTGTCAGGTGGTAACTTTAATTTGGAATAGGAACTCCAAATCTCCTAACTCCATCCTCAGCAATTACTGCGTTTCATAGTTGTTGCCGTCTCACCACGTTTTGGTCAAGTCAGCCTCTGGCTGGCTTTGGGTAGGATTGAAACCGCTATCTTCAGAGAATGCTCACCTGGAACCATAGACATTCAACATTCAACCAGTGTGCCACGGGCCACGAAAGGCGATCAAGGATGGAGTTTTTGGTCTTGTAAATCCACGTTTATTTATTATCTGATCGTCCATGTATATTATTTTTAAAATGTGGTGAGACGACAACAACTATAGAAGGCAGTAATTGTTGAGGATGCACTTAGGAGATTCAGAGTTTGTATCCCGTCGCGGTTACTACCTGACGAATACCAGAGGAATAGTTGGCCAAAATGTTGTGAAACAGCAATTAAACTAAAGATGATAATAATAGTCCGCAATAAACCAACTGATAAATAATACTCATCTCTATAATGAATTTCAATCAAAATAATATACATACCATTCGGTGCAGACCAGACCATGGAAGATCAGATAATAAATAAATGTGGATTTATAAGATCAAAAAATCCAACCTTCATCGCCCACCAGGCCCCATGGCACAGTGGATAGAGACGTTGAATCTTTACAGTTTCAGGTGAGCATTGTCTGAAGATAGCGGTTTCAATCCTATCCAAAGCTGGCCCGAGGCTTACTTGGCCAAAACGTGGTTAGACGACAACAACTATGGAAGGCAGTTATTGGAGTTATTTGGAGTTCCTATCCCACTGCAGTTACCATCTGACGAAGGTCAGAGGAATAGTTGTCCGAAATGTCATGAAACAACAACTTAAAAACAGATGACGATAATAGTCTGCAATAAATAAATTAATAAATAATACTCATCTCAATAATGAATTCCAATTTAATAATATATTTTCCAGGCAAAGATATTCAAAAATAAAAATCATTGAATTTAATAAAGTTGTTGATAGTGCTCAATAAAAAAGCAGATTATAAGATTGGCCTTCATGAAGAACAGAGGATTCTGTCACGTGATGAAATCTATTTAGATTGAAACAGTAATTTTATTGTAGCGACAAATGCTAATTTTGTTTACCTAAATGGAATAAAATAATATATTTATACATATATATATGTTAAATGAAGGCTTTTGCGTCCTTCTATTTATTACTTATTGATTCGTTTACTTTTACTTTGTTTTCTTTTTACTTTTACACATACTTTTAAGTGTCTGTGTCCTTACATATATAGGTGTGTGTATGCTCTTATGTATCTTACGTGCAGTTCACTGTTATATGTGTGTGTGTGTGTGTGTTCTTATCCTTACACCGTTTCTTGCCATGAAAGTCTTCGAGACGTGTATGTGCCATGTATAATGCGTACATACCTGGTTGCCTTGGCCAGCGGATGATGCCTTCTTGGACGCTGGTCTCCATCTCGTGGGGAGTGGTCACTGCAGACAGATGCATCGATAAACAACAAGATGGATTTGAAGCTTCAATCTTTTATTTCAAGGCAAGCCTATCATTTTGAACCCTGGTTGTCGGAGAGCCTGAAATCTCCGATCTGCATTCCTCTGCTGCCTAAACCACTCTTTCCCCATGTGGTCGTCAACCGGATGCCTACGACCATAATTCCCGTGTCACCCCTAATTTCAAGTGTATGTCACCCCTAATTTCCGGTGCATTCTCTCTAGGTTGATACCTGTTAAACCTAACCTTTTGTGACCCTGCCAACTCGCTGATGGGAAATGAAATATACTTACATAACTTTCTATTTCTAAAACTACCTATATAGCAATTAAGCTGGGATTCCCAATGCTACATATATATATCTCTATATAAATAAAATGAACTCATTTTTTCCCGTCTGATTTTGACATTAATAGGATTAAAAAGCAAGATATTTCATGCAAATGTAATATGCACAAACGGCAGAACAATATCTGAGGTGTGTTATAGGCTTATTATTTCTCAAATTCCTCGATAATCTTAGATTTCTATACTTTTTCTGCTGAGAAGTCACGGCCAAAATCGGTTAAGATCAATGGAAGTGGTAAAATATTTTCTCTCTAATAAATTCCTCCTCCCCCTGCCACCACTTAACACCGTTTGGGGATCGTTCACAAGGAACAGTTGAGAAGAGAACACCGGTTTGGCTTCGTAGTTCTTTCATGTGAAGTTATTTAAAATCACTAAACTAAGCTGCAGTGCTCTGTGGCGTAGTGGTTAGCGTGCTGGACAATTCACATTATATTTTCACGTTCGCGCCGACCTACCGTAGTCGTTTTATTTATTTTTTTTTTTTCCTAAACAACTGGAATGGACTTTTCTTGGTGGCCGAACTGTTAACGTTGCAGATGTTTTTTTTTTGTTTTTTTTTCACACTTTATTTTCCTACTTTTACTCATGACTCCGGGTTTGATCCTTCCTACTTACCTACCATAACATTTTTTACCCCCCCCCCCCGTCCCGGAAACAAACACTCGGGCAACGCCGGGTACCCCCGCTAGTGTATATATATATATATATATATATATATATATATATATATATATATTGAGCATATTAGTGAGTGAAATAACAAACCGCTATGAGCATATAAAGTTATACAGCAATATAGCAAATATATATACTGCAATGTTCTTTGTGTAAACAAATACCGGTTGATGTTTGAACAACGTTCATCATTGTAATTTCCCCTATCCGCTTAGCAACAGCCAAAATAGTGCAACAGTCAAGCACAATGACTCTCATCAACTTGATACAGTTGCTAGTCTGTAATACAGCGAAACAGTCTGTTTGTGCATGACTATATATACAGTATATAATTCTGATTTATGCAATCGATTTTCCAAACACGTATGTTTAGAATTAAATGTTCACAGGCTTTGGACACGGACACACACACACACATACACATGTATTCATATTTACCCAAAGTAGCAAAAGAGAAGAAAATTATCTACTTTGAAAAATGGTTTATGTACGAAGCTTCGTCTATAGAAACTAAAGATAAATAAATTCTATATATTTACATAACTTCCATTACTGTAATTTCTAATTGCATTCTTGCTTGGTGTGTGATAATCAAATTAATAGAAAATTGCACTTGTGATTTTTATCTATTTGCTTCTTCGAGGTATATATATACGGCATAATCACGTTGATATACTGGCTCCCGAATTTAAGCAACGTTGAGCCTGGTCAGTACTAAAGTGGGTGACGATTTGGTAATATCAGCTACTGTATGTGCTCCGTAGCCTGAAGAGAGATGGGCGTCACCAGGCTATTCTTGCCCAAGACATGCTGTATGAAATAATGCAGCACCCTCACACTACTCTCGGGGGGTTAAGTTGCTCATCCACCATCCATTCAACGTATTTGTCTTTATTGTTCATCTGTACTTTGGAATATGTATTTGCAACCCTCAAAAATTTTTTTTAATGAACTTTCAATTCTCTAACTTATTCTTAATTGATAAGTGGCCAAAACCTTTTTATAAACCAATACATATATATATATATATATATATATATATATATATATATATATATATTATTATTATTATTATTATTATTATTATTATTATTATTAGCAGGGGGACCCGACAGGATTGAATGATGAACAACGAATGTTTCAACCTTCCTATATTTTTATTGTCATCGAAATGGATGAAATTTTAATCAAATCGATTGATTGCCTGCTCTAGTTGGGGACTCATCATGGTGCATTGGGAGGAAGCTGTAGTTCCTTTCTGTAATGGCTTAGTCCACAATATATTGTAGTCTACATTGCACTGTAGAGAACCTACTGTTGATTTTATAAAATTATTTTTTATATATAATAGCTTCAATTAAGTTTAAAATGTAAAAGTCAAGTATCATGCTCAAATTGTGCTCTCAACAGAAACATTCCTTTCGAAAGCACCCAGTCATATCAAAGAACCTACTGTTGATTTTATATATCGGAGCTTTTGGCTTGTATGGTATAAACTTCTCAAATACACTTGTGATGTTAGGCTGTGTAAACTATTAACTTTGATCAAAATCGCCTGTTTCTTCTTCAGATTATTTCGATTAACGATTATTGATACTTATCAAAAACATTTCGATACAAATCCTATCTAAAAACAAATTTTAATTTCTTTTTATATAAGATTCTTGTATAACCTCATATTTATTGAAAAATTATATGAACAAAAGTAATTATAAGAAAAATTATATGAACAAAAGTAATTATAAGAAAAAACGTGAGGAAACAAAAATTAAATAACTTTGGTTTGAGACTGGCGATATAACATAATTTTTTTATAATTCACAAACATCTACCTGAGTTTCATGAACAAAAAATATAATTTTTTTGCTTCTAACTTAAATTCTCTTGAGAAACACCTATTTTGTGACAAATATAAGAAAAGAGTTTTTCTAGACGAATATTGTCATTTACATCATTTTTTTTCTATTGTGACTGTAAATCCCAACAGAAACATATTTTTTCATGATTGATAAGGAAAGTATATGAAAAAAGAAAAACACTTGAATCTGATGTTTTTACCAGGTAAAAAGAAGCTGGTCGTTGATTTATTTGACTTGTATATAAAACACCTGAAATCATTTTTTTAATTCACTTGTCACCATTGTACATTTAAGTTGAAAGAAAAACAAGAAAAATAAAATAATGATCCTTTGCCTTGATGTAAACTTGTGGTAATTTAATCGCAAACTGATTCCTCAAACGCTAAAATGCGGATGACTATGAATGCTTACACTCTTTCAGTCTCCGCTCCGTTCATTGGAGTTCACTTTCCCCCTTCACCTGCCAAAGCAAAAAATTTTTAGTACGAAGATATCAAAGCAACATATTTTTAGCTTATTGAAATCTTTTCAAGCTTCCAAAAAGTAACACTCTTACGTGAAAGTAATAAGCCAGAGTGAAGTTGAAAACTCATTAAAGCAAAGGGGCAAATAACTAAGAGATTCAGTCTTTACCAGCAAACTCATCCTTTTTGCTTGGGTGGCATCCGGTGACTTACATGATGATTGCAACGTCTTGTCAGAGGAGTGCCACTCCCTGAGTCACTAAAAGTCCATGTGCCCGAAGATGACTTTTCAGCCCTGCCAGCGACTTGCACACCCTCAAGCAAACATGACACTGAAACTGAAAACGTTCATTGGTTTGGATGAAACTAACAGCAGCGGAACCTGTATCATTGTGCGCTATCATGTGATTAACAAAACCTGCCTTAGACAACAAAGCCTGATCATGCACCTCACAGATCCAAAGATCTGCATGATTGGGTGGCATGGTTTAGCATTTCCTACACGCTCTCTTGAGCTTTGCTCAGTCTATTTTGGCTGTTTCAAAGCGTTCTGCGCCCCTGTATATCAGTGTCCTTCACTGCTTGTGATCATATGCTAGGGACTCCCAACTGTGAACAGGAATATGAAAGCTCACCAGACTCTCCTTGATGCTATCATGAAAACGTTTTTTTGGCTTGTGCTGGGGTCTTTTTCCAAGAAAGAACTCACCATAGAACAACTGTTTTGGGAGTCGATAGTCTTCAAGCCGGTTAAGATGACCTGCCCAACGCATCTGGTTCTTAATAACAATGGTAGCAATACTGGTTGTTTTTACCTTATTTAAGACATATGTATCAGGGACAAAGATATCCCACTTTAAACCAAGAATGTGTTTAAGGCAGTGCCGATGGAACCTCTTGAGCAATTCTATATGTGACCGGTACAAGGTCCAAGTTTCAGATGCATAGAGTAGGGATGATACTACACATGCTTGATATACTGAAATTTTGGTTGTTAGAGTTAGATCACCGTCAGACCAGACTCTATCTTGTAACCTTCCAAAAGCATCTGATGCCTTGCTGATTCTCTGTCTTATTTCCACATCAAAAGTGCCATCATTTGATAAGGTACTCCCAAGGTAGCCAAAATGTTTTATGACTTCAAGGCACTTTCCACAGACGAAGATATCAGGTTCCACATACAGATGATCAGGAGTGGGAGTGTACATGACTTTAGTTTTCAGGTCAGTATCATCAGCATACAACAGTTCCCTAACAAGTTCATCACTAACAAGTGTTTTGGCTTGGAATCTGCTGAGGTTGAACACCTTTCCAGTCGTTCAGAATCTAATGTAAACACCCATATCGCAATTGTGGAAACCATACCAGAGTACAGAAGTCAGATAGAGCGAAAACAATGTTGGTGCAGCTATATCACCCTGTTTCCCACCATTATCAATGGGTAATTCTTCCGAAAGCCGATTATTGAAGTTGACACGACCTTTTATACTATGATGAAGTTGCTTGAACTTTTCTGTAAAAGCAGGTGTACAGCCAAATTTTTCCAGCACTTTCCAGAGAGCCTCACGGTTGACTGTCAAATGCCTTGGTTAAGTCCAC
Organism: Euprymna scolopes; assembly: GCF_053919585.1. NCBI lineage: Eukaryota > Metazoa > Mollusca > Cephalopoda > Sepiida > Sepiolidae > Euprymna > Euprymna scolopes. The sequence continues at coordinate 131,115,070 of NC_136494.1, read as the reverse complement.
AATCACCTGGAAAAGAGGTAAACACTACTCAATACATTTTTCCAAGAGCTGTCTAGCAGAAAACACCATATCCACAGTTCCTCGCCCACCTCTAAAACCAGATTGGGATTCCGGAAGGATATCAGGACATATATACTTTTCCAATCGGTTCAGCAAGAGCCATACAAATACCTTTCCAGTTTCAGTCAGCAGCGAGATACCTCGATAATTTCCATAATCAGACCTTGTACACTTCCTTTGTACAACATAACCAAGATGGCAACCTACCAATCTTGTGTAACCGGGTCACCCTGCCATTCTGACAGTATCAAAGAGTGGACCACAAAATGTACATTGACACCACCATGTTTCTGCAACTTAACAGGGATGCCATCCAACCCAGGAGTTTTGTTTGACTTTATCTGTTTAATGCAACCAACTGTTTCCACAAGAGTCTGTTCAGCATCGTTCCAAACAAAAGAAACATTGAGGGATACTTTCTATTGCAGCAACATGGATGGGTTGTGAAAAAGATCATGAAAATGTTCATGTCATCGATGCATAATTTCATCTGAGTCTTTCAGCAAGGTTTTCCTATCCTTCGCCAGGAGTGGTGCAGTTGAAGAGGATTTCGGACCATAAGCTTGATGAAGCAAAGTCTAAAACGTCTTAACATCTCTATGATCATAGGCAGTCTGTATCTCCCTGGAGAGGTCAAACCACCATTTGTTTTTTATTTGGTACACACAACACTGAACCTTGCTCCACACAGAAGAGAGGTGGGCAGCGAAAGCTGGCTTGTTCAGAGGTGAAGAGTTAAGAAGTTTCAAATAAACTTTCCGCTTTCTATCAATTTGAAGGTTAATTTGATTGGAATTATCAGAAAAACAATCTCGATATCTGGGAACCTTCAATCCAAAAGCTTCAACACCTTTTTGGTATATTGTATTTCTTATTGTCTACCAATCACAATCTGAGAAATCCACCTGATTGAAAGCAGATTTCAAGGAACTTCGTATGACTGGATCCTTCAATTTGGAGACATCAATACGCTTAGGTACTTTGACTCCATTGAAACGGCTTTTTTTGAGAGTTGTAATTTTCGGTTTAGCTCTGACCATTAAATGAAATGGTACCACAGTCGGCACCATGCATTATTCTAACTTTGCAAAAATTTCCAAGATCACCACGTCTACACAGTATGTAATCAAGCAAATGGTCATGTTTAGACTGGGCATGGAACCAGGTCTCCTTGTTTTTCTGGTGGGAAAAAGTGTTGGTGATAACAAGATTTAGTTCACTGCAGAGATGGAAGAGCAGCATACCATTTGAATTGACCCTACCAATGCCATATGGACCCAACGGAGACCAAGTCTCATTGTTTGATCGAACCCGTGCATTGAAGTCAACAAGAACCACCAAACTCTCAGCACTTGGCAAACCGGTGATAAACAGATCTAAGCATATGATAAAAGGAAGTAATATCGTCTTCAGACGAAGTAAGAGTCGGTGCATAGACAGAAAGAACATTCATGTAACAACCAGCAGCAAGGGGGATTCTCAATGTCATTGCATGGTCATTTATGCCTACTGGCTGTTTGATCTTGTCAATTAAGGAGTTTTTAACTGCAAAGCCAACACTAGCCTCTCCTTTCCATATCTAGTAGACAAGAAGATCGTCTAGCCTGACTCATGCTCAACCAGTTGATCCTCACCTGCAAAACGTATTTCATGCAGATATATGTATACATTATATACACACCGCCAAAAACCTCAAATATGCACATGTTCACACAATGAGCATTTTGACTTGTAACTTTACCAAAACACGTGTTGCACTCTGAACATTTTCATTACTAAAAAATAGCTTTTATATTCTTTTACTTGTATAAAATGTTTTATTACGAAATTTCGTTTTTATAAAATTTTCTTTTACAAAATTTTGTTTGTTTTCGGTGGCGCTTCTTACCTGATGATTCTTCTATTATTTCAATATTTCATTTTATTACACATTCATATATATATATATATATATATATATATATATATATATATATATAAGTTTATTTTCTTCCTTCCCTAAAACAGTCACATTTATACACCAACTATCAGGGAGACCTGACATTACCCAGGATCAATAAATGTTCTACAATTCCAAGGCTTCATTGCCATCAAAATCGGTGAAATCACTAATTAATTGCCTGTTCTATTCAGGTATCTACAGTGATGCACCATAGGGAAACTTCATATGCCTCCCTGCAGTGATTTAATCCACAATTAATTGCACTGTAGAAAACCTACTGTTGATTATATACAGATATTTTCATATAATGCTTAAAATGCGACAGTCAATTATCATTATCATGCTTCAGTTGTGCTCTAAACAGAAACATTCATTTTGGATGCGTTCCTGTCTTATCAAAGAGCTTACTGCTAATTTTAGACACTGTACCCTTCTGCTTGTGTGGTGATCATTTTTCTCAAATGCAATTTTGATGTAAGGCTGTATAAGGGTGTTAATTTTGGTCAAAATCGGACTGTTCTTTCTTTAATTGTATTTTATCGATTTCCGATACTTATCGGGGGTATTCAAAAAAAGACTATCTAAGAACACTCCCAGACCCATAAAGTATATTTTTGTAAAAGTTTAAAAAAATTAGCCAAGCCTGTTTGGGTTCCATAGGAAACGGACTTACACACACGCTCAAAATATCGTTTATATATTAATAACGATTCATATTAAATATCGGTGTCGTTCTTGGCTAAGCACGAAGTTGTTCCAAGATGGCGTCTATCAAAGTCATGGATCATGGTACAATGTAAACTAACAAGTCTCAGTTGTTTCTCTTCCAAACATCTAACGACATTTCAATTTAACTTAAGATAACATTGTGTGTGTCGCTGAAGTTAAAGCAACACTTAGCCTGGAGGTATTTCCTGATTTATTTTCCTCTTTGCTATTTTAGTTCAGTCTCTACCTGAATTACTTTGCTTAAAAAACTCAGTTCATTGTTTGTTGATTAACATAATTGGATTGACTATAGAATTCATTTCCTATCAGCTTTACTAAATGTTTCAACTTAAAAAGAATCAAAATGAATAAAAATAAAAGTTTTCGTTTTCTTAAATTAAAATTTTAATCGAAAGATAAGAATAGGTTCACCGATATTAACCGCTCATAAACTGATATTTATTTTCGAATTTTAACCTGTCCTGTCGGTGGGGGTCACGAATCCGCCAATTCCAACTCAATGCAGAAGGATAAGATCTCCGCCGAAAAACGGGATCACCTGTATGTCATAGACGTCAGCCCATGATTCTTTAGAACGGAATTCTGTAAAAAAATAATAGTTGTAAAAATATTGTACCGTATAATGTCGTCCTTAGTTTTTTTTTTGCATCGAAATAACAGATTTCAGCAAATTTTACCTTTTGTACCAATGCTGTTGATGATTTTTCTGTTTGTTTAATATCATTCAGGATGATGATTTCTTGTTGGCATTCGTTTCCAGGATATCTTTCTATTAGGAATTCTGTCTAAGGAATCACATAAAGGTTGCCAACGTTTCTTAGTGAAAGTGGAACACACTGAGTTCGAACTCGGCACACCCAGGTTGTTAATCTGCATCATTAACTACTGAACCACCATCACCTCCCTGCTGTTGATAAAAAAATACGAATGAGATTACATTTAGAGAGAGGAGGCGATAACTCAAATCTCTTGAAATTATCAGGTTAAAATTTAACAGAACCAAAAATAAAAGTTCCAGACTAGTTTTTTTTCTACAAGACATCCACCACTTATCAAGGCCCGAAGCCACTCGAGGATAAGGGTTAATTAATTTAAGGTGGTAGTTTAGTAATCTTCAATGGGGTAAGTTGGGTAGAATTTAATTATTTAAAGGGAAGGTTTAACAAGAACTTGTTTAGATTGGACTTGAAGGCTACCATATTGTAATCGGTTGGGACAATGATCCACATACGGGAAGTTCTAGGAAAGAAGCTTTGATCACTGAATCTGTGTTTAGAATTAGGCATAGATTAATAGTGGGGAAAAATGTTGATAGTAGTTGTAGCTAGTCGATTTTTTGTGAAAGTTTGGCAAAGGAGGACCGTAGATTGGAGCTCAGACGAGCATTTGCCATGAAAATAGCAATAGAACAGAGACAGGCTCACAACATCTGTGGGAAAGAGATTGCCAACACTCTCCGGACGATTAACCTACCACTTAACAAATAGTGCCATCAAACGGCACTTAACTTTTCATAACAAAAACCTACAATCATCTGAAATAAGAAATATTCTAATACTAAACAACTTCACACGATGATTTAAATTACTCGAAGCCATACAAATTAATAAACTGCAGGCCCTTATTAATCGAATTGCATTTAATATTGGGACAAATATACTAACCGTATTCAGCAATTAATAATGAATAAATAAAGAACTAAATCAATAAAATATAAAATAAAAAATAGAATAAGAAAATCAAAATTAAAAATAAATAATTCACCTATACCCATCTTACATCTACCTATATAACCAATGTAAAATAAAATAAAATTAACTCTAAATACACTCACGCCTTGATAAAGAACAACAACAACAACAATCATTCCTGAGGATGGTCGGAAGTATTGATGGAAAGCACTAGAGAATATTTGGCTGAACAACAACAACCACTGGGCGCCATATTATATAAGCTACAAGCCGAAACAAGAAAATTCGCTCGGCAAATAGAAAAGAATACTAGCAAAATTGGAAAAAAGACAAACTCAGTCATGCATGAACATACATAAATAATGACTTGCTGCCAATGTATACAAATATATATATATATATATATATATATATATATATATATAATGGGAATAGTATTCCGACGAAATAGAGAAATAAAAAGGAAGAAACCGAGTTATGGGTTCATCAAGGAAGTCTTGAAATGGAAACGTTGTGAACTCATGATTAGGTTTGTTCCTTTTTATTTCTCTCTCTCCCTCTCTCTCTCTCTCTCTCTCTCTCTCTCTCTCTCTCTCTCTCTCTCTCTATATATATATATATATATATATATATATATATATATAGGCATGGCTCAGAGGCTAAGGAAAGAGGGTGGAAAGTTGTATGTTTGGTTTCGATTCTAGCTGATGGCACTCAAGTCATATATATATATATATATATATATATATATGTGTGTGTGTGTTGTTATGATGTTACTACTATATGTTAGGTTCCATATAATAAATGATACAGAATTTTCTCTATAATAACAAATACGTAATCTGTATGTATTAAAATATAATATTTAAGCATATCTTATGACCAAACAATGCTGGGTTATATACTAGATGATATATAAAAAATGTTCAGGAATTTAGTAATACACTCCTGAAAATTGGATGATCCATGAAAGAATAGCAAACTCTTATCGAAGAATATATTTATTATTATGAAGCTCTGTTTGAAAGAATATTGAAATCTTTGTGGGTTCAAAATCTGCTGCCTTGATTTGGCTCTGTTCTAATTTTATAAAGTTGATTTTCATGTCATGAGATATATTACTATATATCCGACATGGATGATTACACCACACTCTATATAAGATATGTTGGGGAAAAAATACACACATATCCAAGACAATGTTTGAGACCTTCGAAAAGGACCTCATCTGTAGTGAAATGAGAACATAAATGGCTGATAAGACTTCTTTCCTTCATCAATTACAAATAACATTTTCAGTTACGAATTGCTATGAATGGTAGCACTCTGATTGTAATTTCATCGTTCAAATTCACAGGCAACCTTAATTAGAACAAATACATAGGAAACATTGCCATGGCTGCTGCAAAGAAGGCAAGCTCCCTCTACTATGCTAGAAAAATACTCACACCTGACAGTATCTTATATCTCTATGAAGCCACTATTCAGCCATGCATGGAATATTGTTTCCACATATGGGCCAGTACATCAGCCACTAGTCTCCCTCTGTTGGACAGGATGCAAAACAAATCCTCTAGGTTTCAAGCACGCTCCAACTCCTGTTTTATCACCATAATGTTGCATCCATGTGCTTTTTTCACAAGTACTTTAATGCAATGTGCTCTGAACTTATAGCGCTGGTTCTCCATTAGTGTAAATACCCTGATTGATCCGACAAGCAGCCAAATCTCACTTCGATGCCAGAGAGCCTTCTGCTTTGCTAATTTCTCCCTTAAAATTGTTAGAATTTGGAATTCCCTTCCTGTTTCGTACTTATCTAGCTGTATTATTAATAGCATGCAGAAATTTAAATGTAACGTGAATGTTCCTGTAGGTATAAACCCTAATTCACAGAAGCCTCTTAAATCTCTGTGGCAATATGCCTTGTTTGGGTGAATATGAATAAGGGTGATTAATTGTTTAGTAGAAACCATGGATATTTCATACCTAAAATATAAAATGTATAATATTAAACGTTCTTTATATAAGACGACGATAATTTCATATCACTTGACAAATAAAATCCATTTCTTTAAAAAGCACTTAGGAGATTTTGTTTTTAAGCTGAACAGACGAAGTCTGCATCCTTTCATTAAATATCAATAGTGTCTGCACGCAACACATGACATTAATTCCAGACAACTCTTTATTTCTGCTTAACCCTCAATTTTCTTCAACTTTCTTTACTTCTAAATTCAAAACATGATAGCAATCAACAATAGACGATAATAGATTTTATTTTTCAAATATATAAGTATGAAATCTATTTTGAATAACTTTTTATATCTAACCCTGTCGGCGGGGCCACAAATTCGCTGATTGCGACCCCATGCAGTGGGGTAAAACCCCTTCAAAAATGGAGCCACCTGTTGACTGCAGGTTACAACTCGTGATGCCATGGGATGGGATCCTGGTGGATAGGCGTTCATCCACTTCAGGCTTTACTTTGACTATACTGGACGTCAGAAGCACGATGTGATCAACCAATTCATCCTCAACCGTATTATTTCATCTGATTCTTTAAAAATTCAAACTTTATTTCTCTTTTTTATTTTTCTCTTCAAAGCGATAGTTGCTCAGGATCAATCACGTTGAAAACAAGAAAAATTATCCATGCCAGAATGTAATGTTTTCAAAGAGTAATGTTTCTAAACAAGTAATGTTTTTTCTTGGAGTTTATTGTTGATCCCCTGAGGATCTTTAACAAAAAATGATAACGAGGCTGTTTAGGCAATTTTGCAGGTCAAAGTACTCTTCCTTTAGGACGCTAACTTTTCAAATTTCATTTTTTCGACCTTGTGTCACATCTTCCCACCGTATAAGGGAGATAAACATACATTCGATGGTGAGGTTCCAGTTGGGGAGTATTGTAGTATCTGGCACCACATCTTAGTATGGCACAATAACGTTGACGCACTGGTTCTCGCCAGATCACCAAAGTTAAGCAACATTGAGCCTGGCCAGTACCAGATGGGTGACCATTTGGGAAGGCGAGGCACTTTATGTATCTTCTGGGAAGGTTGAGCGTGGGTCCAGCACCCTCACCCCGAAAAAAAAAAATTCCTTGCTACAAAAGCATCTACAAAGTTGTAGATAGTCCATGCCTCTCCAGGATCTCAAGGTTATGGATGGTGTCATATCTCAGTCATCATTGTTCCCAAGTCCACTCTCACTTGTATTACTAGTACCTTTCATGATTCCACTTTTAGGTGAAATAAAATCTATTGCTTGCAGATTATTTATTTACACAATATACACTTATAAATCAAATTAATCCAGAAAATATTCATATACGAAACATGCATGCAGTTTCGGCATAGAATGACCTAACATAGGTTGATAGGCTGTCAAACCTAACCATCAGATTTTCGTAGATATAGGATATTTGAGCAACCATTATATTATTGAGTTGTAGGCATCTTTTCTCACAATTAGTAGGCCATAATAGTTTTCAGAACATGCAATTCTACGCCTGAGGCACCAAGCTTCATTTAATTCTGAGTACTTCAGTTCACAATGATTTTTCTTTATTTCAATCGTTTTTTAGATTTTTTCCCTGTCCCATTAAGTTTTTGGAATTTAACGCTCAGTTTTATTCTGGTTAGAATCTCCTAAATCCATCAAAACATGCATGCTTCTTAAAAAAAGGCAAAACGCAGCAAATCCTTTAAACAAAAATCTTGAAACAAGATGATTCAATAGAAGATGTTGAACAGCTTGGTTCATGTTAGTGATCTAAATGAAGCAGTATCCTGTACAGCCTTCATTGAAAGAACTTCTTTGCACATCTACTTTTCTTTTGTTTCTTTTTATGTAATTTATATTCATGTCAGCCTGACATGTATCTCCGTTTATTTTTCAGAAATTATCTTGAAGTCAGCAAAAAAGATTAGGTTTATTCAAGATATAATAACTCATCGTGTGTATTATTTCAATTATTCAGATTAATGTTCTCACAACCAGGGCCGCTAGTAGGAATTGTAGGGCCCTATTGTAAAATTGATAATTTGGCCCTCTAGATGTAACAGTGGAAGATTAACCTTTTATATTTCGTGTTGTGTGCCAGTCTTAACCAAAAATGAATTGTCCGATGTACTAAAAACTGAAAAACAATATATATAAAAGTTTAAATATTTATTACAAGTTAAGAATCTTGTTACAAATATAATATTTGTTCATTTTAAGAAACTGATACTTTTGGCTTTACAAAGTCTTTCAAAATAATTTAAATTTCAGGGGTTTGGTAATGTCACTTTCTATAGACAGTTAGTCTATCTGTTTGGATTAGTTTCAGTTTAGAAAAACTTCTTTCATCAGATGCAACTGTAATGAGCAGTGTTAAATAAGTCCCCAAAGCAATAAATACATCAGGGAATACAGTGAATCGATTGTTAAGGTATTTAAATATAGCTTGAGGCTTAGTGACACTGGTGGGAAAGAAAATTATTAGGGCTTCAAATTCTTCAGACAATAGATGACCATCTAAATATGTCTTCTTTGGGATGAACAAGTGTAAATAAAAAAAAAACTAAATCAAAATTTATATGCAATAGAGAATCGATTCAATATTGAAAAATATTAAGAACTTGAAGCGTAAAAACGTTTACAAAAATAACTGGATTCAGTATTAAATAATCCAAAATAGTTAATATAAGAGTGGTTCTAAAATTAATGCATCCTATTTTTAATCAAAAAGTTGAAGACCTACGAAGATGGGAGTGGTATCATTAAAACGAGCGACTTTTGTGTACTAGAATTTATTTTTATACATAGTCACTACGATTCTCAATACACTTTTGCTAACAATGAACGATGTCTTGATCATCAAAGTTAACGCTTGCCAATGTGGCCCATTGTTTTCATGATTGCAATTATGGCATTGTTTTCAGGGAAACTCTGCTCACATAATGCGTCTTTGAAGGTCCGGACAAATGGAAGTCTGATGGTGCCAGATCAGGACTATATGATGGATGAAACAGCACCATCCAGCCGAACTTTGTTACACATTTTGTGGTCTTCAAATTTGTGTGTGGTTTGGCCTTGCTGCAGAATGTTTCCCTTTTCTCTGGCATTATGTGGACAATCCAGGCCTTCAGCTTTGTCAACGTTTCAATGGAATGGTCAAAGTTGACAGTCAACCCTGATTCCAATAAATCCACGATGATGACACTCTTCCTGTCCCAGAAAGCAGTGCACATCACTTTGTTTGCAAATGTCTACAAATTGAATTTCATCTTTGCTAGGAATGAGTGGTGCCATTCTATCAACTACTAGTGGGACTCCATCTCATAGTGGTGACACCATGTCTCGTCACCTTCAGCTTTTTACTGGTTCAACATGTCCTGACAGATATTCTGTAAGTAGTCCTTTTGGTCATTCGTGGAACTCACCTAGCAAACACTTTGCTGCTACCTAGAGATAACAACATGGTTTCCAGTGACACTCACATTCAACTCTGCATGTTTTTCATTCACTGATCAATGCAGATGAGTTAGTCGAGAGACACATTGTTTTCTGGCATGGTGGCTGTGCATGGGCATCAGGTGCAGGTTTTGTTACCTACATCTTTATTACCACTCTGCAATCAAGGAAACAATCTTCTAACTGCTGACATCAACTGCATCAGCTTTGTGAATGTTGATCTGTTGACTTTTTTCTTTGTTCAATGATGCATCCCTGTTTCAGATGCAGGTTAATCACAGGGATTGCTTTTTTAGAATCTCACATCGTCAAATTCTGCAACAGAAGGATAAAACTTTCAGGTTTTGACTGCATAAGTTTAGTCCTCATAACAATGCAATTTACAATCCCCTCTGATCAATTCGGGCGATATAAAAAAAATAGGAGGCATTACTTTAAAAACGACCCTCATAGGCTGTAAAAAAGAAAAGAAAAGATAACCAAATCTTTGGAGGCGAAAAAGGTAGACAAATGGGGTGAGCATTATTTGTAATTTTTATTTTTTTCTTGGATCAACAATATTTTGTTTGTAACTAATCAAACAATTAAAACTGTTTGCAATTATTTTTAGTCGATCTGACCCAATATCTCTGCAATCAATTTTTTGCTGTCTGTAAGAAAGTAAGCTAAAATGCAAGTATCTTTCTTATCGTGTTTTTTTTTTTTTTTTACACAGTGATCACCACTTATCAAGGCCCGGAAGCCACTCAGGGATAAGGGTTATTGCAAGTAGATTACGTTAGTGAGGAGATTTGATGAAGTGTTTAATTAAGGGGGCGGTTCATTAGGGATTTGTTAACATTGGACTTGAAGACATCCAAGTTGTAGTCCGGAGGGAAGCAGGCAGATGGAACAGAGTTCCACAGGCATGCAGTTCTAAGAAAGAAGCTTTGTTCATGGAATCCGCGTTTTGATTTAGGCACAGATATAGAGTGGGGGAAATGTTTCACAGTGGATTCAGCTAGACGGGTGTTTTTCGTGAAAGATTGGCGAGGGGGGACCAGAGATTGGAGTTCAGACGAGCATCTGCCATGGAAATAACGATAAAACAAGGATAGGCTCGCAACGTCTCTTCTGTGGGAGAAAGGTTGCAGGGTAGAGAAAAGGGCATCCTCCACTAAGCCACGGAGTCTATTTTGTACTCTGTCAAGGCAGGATAGGCTGTTTTTAGCAGCTCCTGCCCAGATATGGTAACAGTATTCCATCCTTGGACGTACTTGGCTTTTATATAGATAGAGAATTGCATCAGTAGTGAGATATCTTCTGGAGCGGTAGAAGGATCCCACCATCTTTCCAGCGACCTTGGCAACAGACTTGATGTACGTGTTCCATTTCAGATCAGGAGTAAAGGTCAAACCCAGAAGCTTGTCAAAACACGGGGCCTCACCCAGACGAGAGCAATCCATCACAATTGATGCCAGCTGGGGATCAGAGCGTTGATGATGTAAGGATAGAAGTTGGGTTTTGGATGCATTAAAGGTAACCAGCCACATCTTCCCCCACTGAACCACGTGTTTGAGATGAGAGGAGAGAGAATCCGCGAGAACTTTGTAATTTACAGCCTTTGATATGTTGCCATAGATGGTCGTGTCATCAGCATAGATGTCAACGAATGATTTAAGTATGTGTTTAGGGAGGACATTGATGTAGATCAGGAAGAGAGTTGGGCCCAGGATTGACCCCTGAGAGACTCCAGCATTTATATTGCAGGCCTCCGATTTTTGTCCATCTACCATTACTCTTATGAGCAAATCGGAGAGAAATGATTTACTGATTGAGAAAACATTTCCAGTTATACCGTAGCTGGAAATCTTGTGAAGTAGACCCTTATGCCATACCTTGTCGAAGGCCTTGGATATGTCAAGAGCAATTGCCCTAGAAAGGAAGCCTTTGTCAAGAGATTCACTAATCCTGTGGGATATAACCGTCAGCACATCTGCGGTAGATCTTGCAGAGCGGAAACCATATTGTGTGTCACTAAGAAGGTTATTCCTGCTGAAGTGGTTGACTATTTCTCTATTCAATATGGATTCCAGCAACTTACTCATAACACACAGGAGACTAATTGGTCTGTACTGAGAGGGAGATGACTTATCACCTGAATTCTTAAATACAGGGCAAACTGATGAGGTCTTCCAGGGAGTCGGAAAGCACTTCTCCCTAAGGCAGTGCTTAAATAGTTTCGTAAGTATGAGAGCAAGTTCTGGTTGAAGCTTTTGTAACACTATAATTGGGATGCCATCAGGGCCAGTTGCTTTACTGGAATCTAGGTTCTTTATTAGCTTGGCGACCTCATGCACGGATATTTTTATGTTACCTAGCTTGTTCTGTGTTATAGGAGGAAATATGGGGAGTTGATGGCCTTCGTCGCATAGGGTAGAATTAGCTGCAAAGTTCTTTGCAAATAGTTTGGCCTTGTCTGACGCTGACGAGATGACCTCTGGTCCATTGATAATGGTTGGGATAGAACGCACACTTCTGTTCAGGATCCTATTTATTATTTGCCAAAACTGGTGAGATCCAAGCCACTGATCAGCTACCTTGGATTTAACAGACTGGGCATATAGCTCTCTTGCATTTTTTATTACGCTTTTACAGTGGTTGCTGGCAGATCTGAAAGCAGCTTAAGTCTCAGTGCATCTATTACGTTGGTAGCTATGGAAAAAGTGATTTCTGTGCGTGATAGCAGCAGCACATTCTGGGGAGAACCATGGCTGGCTGTTAGGTTTTTGTTGGAATTTTTTAGATGGTATGAATTGGTCTATGCCTACAATTAACCATTCAGTCAGATCTGATACTATAGAGGACACTTACTTTTTAAACATGGAGTGCAGAGGTAAATTAAATATGAATGTACGGAAGCTATCCCAGTCAGCCATAGAGTATCAGTATACAGTACGGTGGAGGGGTACGTCTGGGGGCTTCTTACATTTCGTTTTATTCTGAACTGATACGACGGAGTGGTCGGAGGATCCTAGAGGAGAATGAACGGAGCATGAACATTGCTCAGGGGAAGTTGACAGAAAAAGGTCTAAGAGGCTTGCATATTGACCGGGTGTATCGGGCACATGGGTGGGTTCACAAACAATCTGAGTGAGGTCATAAGTAATGGCAAAATTATGACAAAACCTCCCCTCATCGTCCGTCTTATTTGAGTGGGTCAGCCATTCAATGTTATGGACGTTGAAGTCACCACATATGTGGATGTTAGCCGAGGGATGTGAAGACAGTATGTGGTCTATTTTCTCAGATATGCTCTTAAAGATAGTAACTCCGCTGTTGTGGGGCCTATAGAGGGCAAATATAAATGCAGTGGTGTTAGCAAGTGCAACCCTGAAGCACATATAGGGTAAATTAGGATCTTCTCTAGAGATATCCCTGCCACACGGGAAGCCATCCTTAATGTAGGCACATATTCCATTCCCATGGCGATCTTGGGGGTCAGATTTTGCTGTTAAATTTGAGTATCCGTTAATTATGAACTCATCTAGGGAAGTGGTCAGCCCTATTCCAGTTTCACTTAGAAATAATATGTCCGGTTTCGTCTTCTGTAATTGGGTTTCAACCTCTGGAAGGTTGGAACGTAGACCCCTGATGTTGGAGAAGGAGACCTGGCAGTAGGGGTCTACGTTGGAAGATGGGGTTCTAGGTTTAATCGAGTTTTTATTCTGGAGATATTTCATGCTGAGGTTTTGGGATTTGTGGAATAGGTCGGCATACTTGGTTAGAGCAGTACAGAGAGGGAAAGTAAGAGAGAAGAAGACAGGAAATTTTTTTTTATTTTGTGGCACACGAAAAGGTAAAGCTGTAACAATTACCCACTAGTATGGCATCGAGAGGCCCCACCAGAGACTACTGCATGGTCCAGATCCACTCACCAAATGGCAATACAGCAGTCCCAGTACTTTGCGCCTGCTGATAGGACAGCCTCCTTAGTGGTTAATCCAAGATTCAGGTCCCTAACTATCAGGCGGATAACGTCAGCCCAGATAAACGTTTACCTCCAACACCCTTACTAGTGACATGGCCACAAGGACAGACAGAGACAGAAAAATTTCCGACATCTCAGACTACTGGTCACCAAGTACTACCGACCTTTTAGCAGCTTTTTCTTCACCCTTTGTCAGAACAATCACTCATTGAATGAGGACTGAATGACAAAATAGGAGAAGCGAGAATTACTCGAGCTGCCGATAACACATCCACTGTATTATCTACTCTCCATTTAAAAAAAAAAAAGGGGGGGGGATGGGGACAAGTGACTTATTTATATCTAAGTAGTAAGTCCGGTGCTAAGTAAACAATTCAGGACACTTTTGATGATAATCTCCCCTCCCATATTAATGGGTGGAAGTTTGTCGTTATCTATCGAGTTTAAATCATTAGAGTTTCATCTTATAATTAATTAAAATCCAATAATTAACTATTATCAATTTGTAAAGTCGGCTTAATATTAATTTACATTCGAGTTTAGATAATTATTCGAGGTTTTACTTTAGGTGGTTCGTTTTCATGAGTAACTGTTTCTTTGCACTGTATTATATTTCAAATGTACTTGAACGTAAGGCTAACTATATTAGATGGTTTGATTTGCCAGCAAGAAGAAGGCATTTACAATACATGCAAGCTTGCAGTAATAGTATATATTAAGTTGATAGCAAAATTTATGTGCATATTAATAACGAATAAGCTTGATTAAGATTTGATTAAGTATAGGTCGGTTGCAAATCTATCATTCATGTTGTATAGAAATCTGCATATAAATGCACCCCTCCCCATGTTAGTTGAGCATGTGAAACACATACAACTGTATCAGAATTGAGCATATCCTGAAAGTTTTCCAACGATGTGTCCCTTCTAAATTGTAACTCGTCCAACTCTCTTCTGGTGGACCTATCATGTCAGTAACTGATGATATTGCGATCACTTATTCCACTGCAATTCAACAAGATGTCCTATTTTGTCTGCTCCTTTACACAATGGCATTCGAGGATATCACTCAATCTATGCTCTCTTTCTCCTTTCAGTATCTGGATAATGCAACATTAGGCTGACCTATCAAGTGCATAACTAATGACCTCCAAAAGATCACTTCCTCTTAATCTCTGCTTTGACACGAGATCAACTCGTTCATGAGAAATAATAAATGTAAATTATAGCACTTACCGCTCGTAACTTTGCAGCGAGGTAGTGGAGCATGTCTTAATGTGGTGGCCTGCTTGTTCACCCGAAAACTCATTCCAGCTTGGATACGAGATCAACTCGTTCAAGTCAAAAATATTCTCATGAGTATTATATTAAATTGATCCATAGTTAATTTTTCATATTTTTAATCGAGATTTTGAAACCAAAGTAATTTCATATCGGTTGAAAAGTTAGTAAATATTTAATATATTAACCATGGCTATTTCAGATCCAAATTTATTTTTGTTTTTTTAGTGATAATAAACCATGGTTATATTTGTTATAAAACGTCTTCATGCGTAATCCAATTCCGTTCAATTCTATCATAATATTTATCATTTCAACTAACAATCAATCCATCTCATTAACTCTTATCATCGTAAGGGCTTTGGTCTTGGTAAATGCTGACTTAGTTTTAAAATTTAAAAAGAAAAAAACGATAGAAACTGATTTTTTTCTTATTTGTGATTTGAATAAATTTAACATTAAAAAAAATGTAACATTAGTTTCACTTTTAGATTGGGGATGTGGTCTACTGTAACATTACATAGGGATCCAACACGTTGTATGCTCAGTCTACATTGTAACAGAGACAAAGAATAGAAAATATCTTCAATTCGTTTTTTTCTTTGTAATAACGACATTTATTTCTGCATTGTTACATTACTGCTGTAACGCCTCTCACCTGACCATCTTCTCGAACATCGGTCATTCCTCCAACATGATCTCAGACGTGCTCCACGTCTCTAACGTAATTGTTCTCTTTCTCTTTTTTATAGTTTTTTTTTCTTTACTAGTGACGTCATTTCGTATGCAGTTGCATACGTGCGTCCACGCTAGGTTATATCACTGTTTAAATTTAACATTAAATGGCATACACTTTTGGACCAGTAAGCTTTCTATGCACATCGATTTAAAATTATTTAAAATGTCACCCAATTTAAGATTCTCCTCTTTCTTAACACATAGTCTTTAGTAGTTGGGTATTATCAACACTATCTAATCAAAGCAAGTGACATATTATACAAGTGAATGGAAATAAAAAAACAGCATGCAAACAAAACGTAAAAGAACATGTGGTTATACTTCAAAAAGTGTAACAACTAATATGATTTTGGAATTCAGTACATCAACATTTTCTGTAACTCGAGTAAAAAAAAAAATTAGACAATAATTTTGTTCCTATTAGTTGGATTATGCATTTTGATTGTTATTCACACAATGCTTCGGTTGATATAACCTCCGACCTTCTTCAGGTGTATTTTTTCAAACTTTTGAATCTGTCTGTGGAACATGAGAATCTATATGGAATTTTTCGAATGGAATCCATTATTTAATCTACGAAAGTAGCATGCTCTTATCCCGTCAGCCACGACTGACTGGAAGTTCTAAGTAATTCACAGTTGTATTTTTTAGTGTTGCCCACACTGAAGATTGAACCTTCAACATCTAGAATAGTATAACTTACAATTTAATTTTATCAAGTTATTTATCAAGTGTACCACAGATCCTAGTATTAATTTTTTGAGCCTTAAACCTATTTTTGATTTTAGAAGTACAATCGTACTACGTATCATTTTTTTATTACTACAAATTACTATATATGGTATACTATATATCAGTTGGGTCGACACTCATAAATACAATTATGAATCACTTAGGACTTCTACCCAGTCATGGCCGATGGAACGAGAACATGCTACTTACTCCATGAATTAAATAAAGGGTCCCATTCGAAATTCGATGTAGATTTCCACGTCTGACAAGATACACCTGCAGAAGTTCAGAGGTTACATCGACTGAAATGGTGTGCGAATAACACTTCAAATAAGAACAATAGTCGAAATAATCCCACTTGTGAATCATTATGTAAAAAAATTCAGAAAAATAATGTTATTGTTAACCAGTATAATGATTGTTTCACGTAATCTCCATTGTTATCAACAGTGACAAATATTTCAGTTAGTTGTAAATTATTTTGAATCCCTTAATTAAATCGAATGATAAATTAAAAAAATTCACATTAATTTCTTCAATTAATTCTTGTACATTATCTGAAAGAAAACCGAAGAAAGACAGTTGCCAATATTTTTTCATAAAACCTGAAAAGTGTGCCATCTTGAATTGTGAATATTTTACTATTTTTCATCTATTAAATAACACAAAATACATTCTATTTTAATGTCTTTTAGGTGCAGTATTTATTGGTGTGCAAATAATTTTGTCTCTATTCAAGACGAACTCTGGAAGCACTGATAAGTCGTCACATTTTAATGGCGAGACTCTGTCCATCAGTCGATTGCGCTTGAGTTTGAAATAGCATTTTCATTGTTACACGTATACATTTAATTGGCAGATTTTATTATAGAATGTACCCAAACACCTTAAGATGCTCTGATTGGAAGTTCGACTATCATACTTACTATTCTCATTAACCTCTCGTATAAATATTTTTTTTGCTACTAATTAATCAGCACTCATGAAGACTAAACGTAACTCGAGGATAAGGATTAATGATGAAGAATATAATGAGAGGATTGAAAATGATTAATTAATTAATTACAAGGAGTTTTTGTGAGAAGTATTTGTTTAAAGTGTATGCGAAGTTTCAATTAGCATTTTTCTTGGTCTGTCACACTAGTTTGAAATTGAACGTTTCCGACTCGGTCAGGTTTAGGTGTGAAATAGCCTTTCCTTTGGTCTACTAAGTTGAAGTTTCAAATAACATTTTTATTGGTCTGTCACACTTAAATTTCGCATAGCATTTTTGACGGTTTGATTTCTTACAATTAAATTTAGAATTGCATTTTTTGTCATCTGTCACATTTATATATGAAATATAATTTTCGTTTGCCTGTCATGCTTAAAATAAAATAAAAAAAACTCAATTAAATCTAGAACCCCATCTTCCAACGTAGACCCCTACTGCCAGGTCTCCTTCTCCAACATCAGGGGTCTACGTTCCAACCTTCCAGAGGTTGAAACCCAATTACAGGAGACGAAACCGGACATATTATTTCTAAGTGAAACTGGAATAGGGCCGACCACTTCCCTAGATGAGTTCATAATTAACGGATACTCAAATTTAACAGCTAAATCAGACACCCAAGATCGCCATGGGCATGGAATATGTGCCTACATTAAGGATGGCTTCCCGTGTGGCAGGGATATCTCTAGAGAAGATCCTAATTTACCCTATATGTGCTTCAGGGTTGCACTTGCTAACACCACTGCATTTATATTTGCCCTCTATAGGCCCCACAACAGCGAAGTTACTATCTTTAAGAGTATATCTGAGAAAATAGACCACATACTGTCTTCACATCCCTCGGCTAACATCCACATATGTGGTGACTTCAACGTCCATAACATGGAATGGCTGACCCATTCAAATAAGACAGATGATGAGGGGAGGTTTTGTCATGATTTTGCCATTGCTTATAACCTCACTCAGATTGTTCGCGAACCCACCCGTGTGCCCGATACACCCGGTCAATATGCAAGCCTCTTAGACCTTTTTCTGTCAACTTCCCCCGAGTTATGTTCATGTTCCGTTCATTCTCCTCTAGGATCCTCCTACCACTCCGTCATATCAGTTAAGATAAAAACGAAATGCAAGAAGCCCCCAGACGTACCCCTCCACCGTACTGTATACCGATACTCTATGGCTGACTGGGATAGCTTCCGTACATTTATATCTGATTTACATCTGCACTCCATGTTTAAAAAAAAATTGACCTCTATAGCATCAGATCTGAATGAATGGTTAATTGTAGGCATAGACCAATTCATACCATCTAAAAGATTCCAACAAAAACCTAACAGCCAGCCATGGTTCTCTCCAGAATGTGCTGCTGCTATCGCGCACAGAAATCACTTTTTCCATAGCTACCAACGTAATAGATGCACCGAGACTAAAGCTGCTTTCAAGTCTGCAAGCAACCACTGTAAAAGAGTAATAAAAAATGCAAGAGAGCTATATGCCCAGTCTGTTAAATCCAAGGTAGCTGATCAGCGGCTTGAATCCCACCAGTTTTGGCAAATAATAAATAGGATCCTGAACAGAAGTGTGCATTCTATCCAAACCATTATCAATGGACCAGAGGTCATCTCGTCAGCGTCAGACAAGGCAAAACTATTTGCAAAGAACTTTGCAGCTAATTCTACCCTATGCGACGAAGGCCATCAACTCCCCATATTTCCTCCTATAACACAGAACAAGCTAGGTAACATACAAATATCCGTGCATGAGGTCGCCAAGCTAATAAAAAACCTAGATTCCAGGCATCCCAATTATAGTGTTGAAAAAGCTTTAACCAGAACTTGCTCCCATACTTACGAAACTATTAAAGCGCTGCCTTAAGAAGTGCTTTCCGACCCCCTGGAAGACCTCATCAATTTGCCCTGTATTTAAGAATTCAGGTGATAAGTCATCTCCCTCTCAGTACAGACCAATAAGTCTCCTGTGTGTTATGAGTAAGTTGCTGGAATCCATATTAAATAGAGAAATAGTCAACCACTTCAGCAGGAATAATCTTCTTAGTGACACACAATATGGTTTCCGCTCTGCAAGATCTACCGCAGATGTGCTGATGGTTATATCCCACAGGATTAGTGAATCTCTTGACAAAGGCTTCCTTTCTAGGGCAATTGCTCTTGACATATCCAAGGCCTTCGACAAGGTATAGCATAAGGGTCTACTTCACAAGATTTCCAGCTACAGTATAACTGGAAATGTTTTCTCAATCATTAAATCATTTCTCTCCGATAGGTTCATAAGAGTAGTTGTAGATGGACAAAAATCGGAGGCCTGCAATATAAATGCTGGAGTCCCTCAGGGGTCAATCCTGGGACCAACTCTCTTCCTGATCTACATCAATGACCTCCCTAAACACATACTTAAATCATTCGTTGACATCTATGCTAATGACACGACCATCTACGGCAACACATCAAAGGCTGTAAATGACAAAGTTCTCGCGGATTCTCCTCTGATCTCGAGCGCGTGGTTCAGTGGGGGAAGAGATGGCTGGTTACCTTTAATGCATCCAAAACCAAACTCCTATCCTTACATCATCAACGCTCTGATCCCCAGCTGGCATCAATTGTGATGGATTGCTCTCGTCTGGGTGAGGCCCCGTGTTTTGACAAGCTTCTGGGTTTGACCTTTACTCCTGATCTGAAATGGAACACGTACATCAAGTCTGTTGCCAAGGTCGCTGGAAAGATGGTGGGATCCTTCTACCGCTCCAGAAGATATCTCACTACTGATGCAATTCTCTATCTATATAAAAGCCAAGTATGTCCAAGGATGGAATACTGTTGCCATATCTGGGCAGGAGCGGCCAAAAACAGCCTATCATTCCTTGACAGAATACAAAATAGACTTTGTGGCTTAGTGGGGGATGCCCTTTTCTCTACCCTGCAACCTTTCTCCCACAGAAGAGACGTTGCGAGCCTATCCTTGTTTTATCATTATTTTCATGGCAGGTGCTCGTCTTAACTCCAATCTCTGGTCCCCTCTCGCCAATCTTTCACGAAAAACACCCGTCTAGCTGAATCCACTGTGAAAAATTTCCCTCACTCTATATCTGTGCCTAAATCAAAACGCGGATTCCATGAACAAAGCTTCTTTCTTAGAACTGCACGCCTGTGGAACTCTGTTCCATCTGCCTGCTTCCCTCCGGACTACAACTTGGATGTCTTCAAGCCCAATGTTAACAAATTCCTAATGAACCGCCCCCTTAATTAAACACTTCATCAAATCTCCACACTAACGTAATGTACTTGCAATAACCCTTATCTCTGAGTGGCTTCCGGGCCTTGATAAAAAAAATTATTTTCGTTTGCCTGTCATGCTTCAATTGAAGAGTTCCAACAGTACCGCATGTGTCAACATCAGCAGATCCTTGATACAACACGAGGAGATTTTATTTATGAAAAAAAAGGAATTTTTTCATTCTCTGATGATTGATATTATACTATCCAAGATTAATAAGAAAAATTTCAAGTTTTAAAAATATTGAATAATTTTTTCTTTTAATAAAATATTTGCATCTTAATGTGATTTTAAAACAGTCTGTTTATTCAATTTTTTGAAGTTTAAAATAATATTTTATTGCTCTGCTACACTTATGTTTGAAAGAGTATATTCATTACTTAATTTTCAGATTGGATTCATGCATCTTAAGAAAGTATATATATATATATATATATATATATATATATATATACACTACCAGGCCGCCCGGCATTGCCCGGTTGTAAAATATGCTTATGATATTTTGATTAGTTCGTATTCATTATTATATTATATTGGACCCAATATATAGAAACTAGCCTGAGTGCTTGTAGGTGTGTGTTGAGCAAAAAAAAAGTTGTAGTAGGCAGGCAGGCTCTAATTCATGGCGCAAAGGTGGAAAAGAAAGTGGAGAAGTGTGTAACGGTGTTGGTTGAGCAATAAAAAAACAGGAAAATTGCGAGCGCAAAAAAAGAAAGAAATAGACGCACTAAGCAGACTCAAACCCATAGTGCACTAAAAGAAAAAGAGGTGGAAAAAAAAAGACAAACGGTCTTATCGATGCGTCTACTGCGATTGGCAGGTCATGGGCGGTCGAAATAATGTGTTCTATGCGACACAAGGTTTGAATGACTTGCAAAAATGTCAGCGAAAAAACTGACCCCCCTTGTAGAAAACTGCCCAGTTGAAAGTAAATGATATAATGCTTTTGGCCAATTTTTGGATATTTGTCATCCGAAGGATCAAGCTTCAAAAGGATACCAGTCTCGAGAAAATCCGTCGCCTATGTTGAAAGTTTTAGGTAGACATGCAAACATACTTACATTTTAACAGAGATTTATATAGTAGATGATTTAAAAAGTTAAAAAAATTGATTCATGCGCCACCACCGAGAATCGAAGCCAAAACGTTTAGCTTATGATTTACTTTTTCCTTTGACATTAATGCCTGGGCTAGGAAGACATGTTTGCTGCAAGGCTAAAAATTAAAACATGAATCAATAGCTATTACGTTATGCATGCATATTCATTATGTCGTCGTTCGATCATCACCTGGCAAATTCCAGTTTTTTTTTAAATTTTCACACTTTCACACCGATTTTCCCTGGTTAAAACTCAAATGTAAAGTTTCGTATGCGTTTGGATGCCTTATATAAAAAGTTTCATATCTTTAGACCAAAAACAGACAGAGGAGTTGGTAGGAAAATTTTTTTAAACAAATGTATATATACACATACATAAATAGGCATGGAAAAAAGGTTTGTCTTTACTATAACCTTTTTACACAAATATTATGCAAGCATAAATCATGTAGAATATCTGCATGATTATAATTAAACGTAATAGTTAACTAAAGATGATCATCCTATAAGAAAACCGATAAAACTAATAGGGAATAAATTTAAGATGAATGTTTAAAAGAATATGCAAATTAGCTGGATCTTTTGCAGATTAATTCAATTCCCCGACCCATATATAACAGTTATATTTTCTTTTTAAATATATAGAAAAAAAGGTTTTTAATATGAATATCAATACACAAAAAAAAAAAAAAATTTTAGGAGTATAGACTGCAAGTATTTTCTTTCACATCAGAATGCATATGTATATATGTGTGAGAATGCATGTGTATATATGTGAGAATGCATGTGTATATATGTGAGAATGCATGTGTATATATGTGTGAATGCATGTGTATATATGTGTGAATGCATGTGTATATATGTGTGAATGCATGTGTATATATGTGTGAATGCATGTGTATATATGTGAGAATGCATGTGTATATATGTGTGAATGCATGTGTATATATGTGAGAATAAGAGAGTGATTTTAAGCATAGGTTTTCTTGTGTGTATGTTAAAGTTCAAGAATAAAATGATCTAAAACTAATGCTGCTTGTTGAGCTTTTACACTTTTTCAAAAGTTTTGCAAAAAGCCAAGTTGTTAATTGAAAAATGCTTTCAGATGAATTTGTCATTTGCAAGTCATTGCATTTCAATACATGTACAAAAACATGTTTTTTATTTTCTTAGCTTTTCCCATGTTTTGCTCTGTCGTCATGATAGTATTGATTATTACTAAGAAAATATTTTCAGACTTTGGTAAATGAAGAATCACATTCTATGCATGTTTTTTATTTGACTCTTTACCGATTTCAAACTTTCATCTTTGTCAACAAGTTACCAGCATGTCTCTATATAGACGTTTTTCTATGCATGCATGTGTACACACACATGCATGTGTACACATACACACACCAATTGATTGAATTCGCACCATTCATTTGTGCATGTTAGTCAAGATTCTGACCTTGATAATCAATTCGCCAGAAACTGGGTCATTTTGGTGTCTTTTTATCTGTTTGGCTAAGGTATCCATTCTGAGTATCCCCAGGAGATCTATCTTCTCGGGCCTTGCCTCCGGTCTTTCAGGTAGAGCAAGTTTATTGCTTGTTGTTTGTGGTGCCCTAACCGGGAAATACAGACGAGGCTACTCCGGCGTTTTTTTTACAGCACCAGAGCTCCTTCTTTAAGTGCACTGGCTCTGTTCTTCCCATTTTCCAATCTTGTCATATTTTGACATGGTAGGAGGAAGGTAAATACCTACGAACACACACACTCATATACATGCATGTATGTATACACACACACACACACACACATATATATATATGGGTTCGTTAGCTCAGATGGCAATACATCCACCACTAGTGGTCATGATTACTAATGACCTGACAACTGGGTTTAAAATCTTTGGGTTGATGAGCTCACTGCATCTAGACATATTGATAAGTCATGAAATGACAAAGCATTTGTCTATAGATGACCATATCATAATTAATATAAAGACAGTTATGTTTGTATATTTGTATAGGATTCACTCCTGAACTAATTAACTGATCATCATGAATTTTGGAACACATCTGCTAGGCATAAAAAGTTCAAATGTGGGCTATATTTAGTTTAATTGAGTTGTTTGTTATGGGATAAAAAAGAGGTGGAAGTCGTTTTTGAAACTTGAGATTCCTCCGATTTTTGTAAATTTTAGTAATAGGTCTTATACATCAATTAATAAATATTTCTCAGTTGCTTTGTAGCATTTTGAAGGATGATTAGAGGCATATGAACACGATCTCCCATTTTAGCATTCAAGTAATTCAAATTTGCATTTAATTTTATTCATAGCTATGACATTAATTAAGGGAAATTCCCTGAATTTAGATTTCAATTTCTTAAGTCTCCTCAAGATTAAGTCTTAAAATGTAGACATTTTCTAGAATCAAAATCATGATGTGAATTTAGATCAAAGTTAGAATAAAAATCTAAACATAAAGCTTATATTATATCTTGATTTTAATTTTTCTATGGGGACATAACTGCTGCAAAACTGTTTTGTTTTATGACTTAGTTTCATCCATACTGGGGCAGGTATGTTATTAATTATATTAACAACCTATTCAAGGTAATTTTTTTAAAATACACCCAAAGGACATCTTGAGTTAAAACAACAACAAAAAATAGATAAATAAATAAACAGAATATTGGGATTTGCATTATTTGGGCAACTATTATGATCTTGGATCTTATTGGCAGAACGTTTTGGCTTATGTAGCCTTCAATCTTCTACAAATGTATCTTGTCTAAATTGGGAATTTGTTGAATTCAGAATCTATATGGAATTTCAAACTAAACCGTTTATTTAATGCATGGAGTTAGACATTTTTGTCCTATCAGCCATGATCAGATAGAATTGTTATATCAGTATATTTTTTACTTCTTAGTAATACTGTGTTTAGTGAGGGTTGATAGTCACCCTTCAGAAGACTGTCTATTAGAACTGATTGACAATGGAAATTTTATATAGGTCTGAGTTCAAAATAATCCACCTAAAGAAGCTCGGAGGTTACATCAGCCAAAACATTGTGAGAATAATATCCAAGATGCGAACAGTAATCCAAATAATCGAAATTTTCTATCTACATCTGAAAAATTCAGGAACAGAATTTTGGAATTTAGAAATATTAATTTCGTATTGTTAAGCTTTTAGTAAGAGATCCTAAAATGGTGGAAATCTATTTTTAGTATAAAAAAATGTGTACTATGGTTAAATTACATTAAAATTAAGGGTAAACGAATTTTATTGGATATATATATATATATATATATATATATATATATAATGGGACCAGAAGGAAGAAGAAGCAATCTTAATAGAAGTATCCCCAATGATGCTGGGTTAAAACGAACTAAGAGAGAAAAGAAAAGTAAATAGAAAGGTCTTATGTATGGCATCAAAAAGATGTCCATCATTCCAGTAATTAAAGGAGCAAGCAAACTCATGAACAAAAATTATACAAACTGCCTGACAAATATTCCCTGTGAATAAGTGCAAGATAGGTATAAACAATTGCACTTAAAAGGAGAGTTAGAATCTTAGAAAAGTGTTTCTGTTGGAATGTATGCGATAGCGGTTGAATGTCTAAAAAAATGCTAAGAAAATTAATGCAAATACAAGTATAGTTTTTCGCTTTCAAGCAGACAGAAATGAAATCTTTGTGTAATACATACAAGCAGCCAGAAATGGAATAATTTTTTTTTGTAATTTTTTTTTTGTGTGTGTGTGTGCACACACAAAAAAATACAAAAAGATGATTCCATTTCTGGCTGCTTGTAAGTGAAAAACAAT